>NW_020447708.1:1546282-1766681 GCF_003343035.1 Apteryx rowi
AAAAAAAAAAAAAAAAAAAGATTAGCAAGGACTGTACCTAACTCTGCTCATGCCTGAAAGAAAGGCTTTAAATACTTGAAGCTGAAATACAAAAAGACTTAAAACAACAAAAGCAAGTTGTCATGAAGAACTTGTCACCAAGAGCTGGAATATGTTGTGGAGAGCTGGAATATGCTGTGTTTGAAGGCCTAGAAGTGTTTTAGGGCAGTGCTGTGTGTCAAAATAGGAAATGTGGTTTGCAAACTGCTTGAGCAGAGAGCATATCATAGTTATGGGCTGAAGTAGGGGTAATGGAGTCCCCTGTCTTCTGAGCTAGGTTGTGTAATACAAACCCCAGGGAGAAAATCATGGATTTTTGTTTTCTGTATTGATTGAGGCTAAAGCACTGCTGACTATTAACCTCAGAAGGGCATAATAAAATTGGTGAAGGGGCTACAGTAATTTTAATGAAGTGCTGCACAAATAAATGCTTAGTTAATGAATACTGAAAAGAATAACTTGAACTACTTACATGAACTATTATGGCCTTTACCCCCCCTACCTTTCTCTAGTCATTACAGGTAATGTAGAACAGTTTAAGGGGAGAGGAGAAAAAAAGGTCTCACTAAGGGCAATTAAAATGGCAGGATGTGAAAGCTGTTACTAAAAGGGTGCCCACCAAATCCAAAAACATATCATTGCCTATTCTCTGACCTGACAGGCAAGTTAGGACACTCAGAATTATTGGAGACTGACAAATTTTCTTTGGCGGAATAGGGCAGCATCAGCTGTTGGAGAGAGAAGAGTAAGAATGAGCCTGATGAAAGACCTTCCTTCCCTTCCTCAGTGTGCCTCCAGAACTAGAGAGTTGAGACCCCTCATTTAATTAGGCTCACTTCTTACTGTTTTTGCCTTTCTGTTTTTCCTAGGGCTGCGAGTCAGTCTGCGATGGATTTATCAGCACCAGTAATCTGCTCTCAAAGAGCTGTCAGTCTCGCTGCCAGAAGCTGAGCTCGCCCATTAAAACCCTGACCTATTAAAGCGTTCTTAAGATACCGTTAATGATCAAATGTCAGCGGGGGAGAGGGACTAATGATGGCTCTGAAATGTTTATTCTCCTGGCCTGGGTTAGGAAGGGAGTGTGTTGGTGCAGCGTGGCGCTCGGTGTCTGGCGCAGGATGACAGACGGAGGCCTGCCGAAAGCGCCGCGGCGGCATGAAGGCTTCTGTGCCCTATGAAGCTAATAGGTTAGGCTGCTCTCCTCCGTGGCTGCGCATGTTGATTCTCTGCAGTCACTAGTGATTTTAAGCTGTTCAAAGCAGGAAGAGGTATTTGGTTTCAGGCGTCTGCATACTGATGGCAACAGATCATGCGTTTTAGTGGTTTAAAAAGCACTTTAAAATTTTTGAGGGACTTAGAAATTATTTCTTCAGGCGCATTTGCTCAGAAGCAGATGCTCTCCATACAGAACTTCAAATTTGCACACCACACTGTAGCTGTCAGTAAAGAATTAAATGATGGACACTATTAAAAATGATTATTCAGAAAGGAGTGTGAACAGAAGTTACTGATATCTCTTCAGGCTGTGGACATTTGTGTTCGCAATCTAATGTGTGCTGGAGCAAGGGAAGCACGAGGGCTTGCAAAATCCAGAAAATCTGTAGTTCTAGTAACATGAGTCTAGCCATCTGAAACATACTTTAGATGTACTGTTTAGCCCCAGTTTTCTCATCCTTTAGAGATGTAGCAGAGTGCAACTATTTTTAAAGCTAAGCTCCTCTCCCCCTTCAATTTCTCTTTGGGGCACCAACCACTTCAAGAATTAAACCATAATTCTTTGCAAGAGAAAATATATCCAGTCATACAGAATGGGCTTGGATTTGCTGCTGGTTAAGATGTTCACGTTTTTCTTCTCCTGAAACTATTCCCGCGTGGATGACCTTTTTCGAAGGGCACCCTGGCTAGTTCATTTTAACTCTTTCCCACTTGTCTTTTAAATGGCGAGTGCAGCAGCAGCAGCAAGGAGCAGTGACCAGACAACCCTAAGGTAAATGGTAAGTTCTCAATCTCATTTAGCTGAGGGATACTCTTTCTGCTTGTTTTGGAGCAGTCCAGAGGATCATGACTCAGAAGACATTTTCTCCAAACATCTGTTTCTTGAAATAGTGTCCTCCTATGTCACGGATCTTGCTTTTCAGGTGTGCCAGGATATTAAAGTGAACACTTTATTAAGAATATTATAAAGGCCAGATTTTGTCAAAACAGTTGGTTCTTTTTTTTTTTTCCTCAAGAAAATAGAGAGGTGTTGGAAATGGGCTTTTACAGATCCAACATGCCAGCTTTCCTAAATAAGACCACAATATTGACACTATCTTTGTCTGGAACAGATAAATGTTATTGCATTCTTTTCCAATATGTAATGTTATTAAAAATAGGTTAGTCACAAGGGCTTCTTATCAAAGTTCCTCGTTTCCCCAGAAACGGTGACCAGCATTAACCTTTCTAAAAGTAGCCCCTGCGAGAGACAAATGTCTTTGGTTGTCACTGATGCAAATTTAATCTAGGGGAAATGTGCTGTGTATCCTGGTTCATATTAAAACAAAGCAAATAGACTCCAGAAAGGCAGAAATAACAGATGTGCAGTGCCAATTCATGTCAGGCTAGCAAGGAAAATTAATTGATCGTGTTTGACTCAGTGCTGTCTGTGTCACTTTTCAAGTGACATAAACATGGCAAGTGCATTGGCATCAGCTGCTAAAACAGTTGTTTGCAGCCCCAAAAAAGAAAATGGAGGTATGGGAGAGAGACTGTAGTGTTCATGCAGGATTGACAAAAACTGAATATTTGCGGTACAGAAAATGTGTAAGTGATAGCAGAGTATTTGTAAAAGATGCTTTCTTCCAAGCAAAGTAGGTAATAATGGTAATATTGTGTCTAGAAGTAAAGCTACTGGCAGAGTGAGAAAGGAGCAAGAGGGCAGAGTGTGAGTGCATTATATCCTCATGGTGTGAAATAATCATATTCACAGTCTTCAGCAGCAGGTTAACGGCGTCTGTAAATCCAAGTGATGTGTGTGATCCACCTTGTTCTGAATTATGTGACCAGGAGCTGCTACTTGAGTTCTACAGAATCATTCATTATTCACCAAAACAGCCTATGCCAAGATCACTAGCTCCATTTTGCTTGTAGCCAAATTCAAAACAGAAAGGTGAAGCATCAAGTACTGGAGCCACCCGTGAGGCCCCAACACAAGCAATCTGGAACAGGAAATCGAGAGAGGTGGGGACAGATAAGGAAACCATTGCTACATTTTTGTCCTATGTTCAGTTTACCAGAAGCCTCTAAGGGGGTAATGCAGTTCTGCTGTGGTTTTTGTCAGTGGTCTCAGGCAATGTTCTTACCTCACCCTTAGCCTCCCTTTCTTACTTGCAAATCAGTAGTGATGCTTATTTAAGTGGAAAAAACCTCACCTCTCACTGCAGTCTTACAGAGCAGGTGGGTTAAATCGTACATCAAAAGACATCCCTGCTGAAGGGCACGGAGTATCTCTAAAGCAGCAGGCTCGGAAGGGTCGGAAGTGATTCTGATTTAAGGAAAGGTGAGAGAAGAGCACAACAGCCAGTCAGGCACTGGGGAGTGACGTGCACGGTTCATCTTCTGCTCAAGCATAGGTTCCTTGTGCAGATGTGTCCTAACAGCACAGTACACTGAAACTCTCACCTCTAGCTTTAACAAAGGATCCTCTCCTCAACTTAAATCCATCTGGAGGTGGACATGGCTCTAGCGAAGGGGTAGTGCTTCTCTGTTGCTTGGTAGCATTCCCTGACAACTAAAAATATAATGTCAGTGAAGCACTCAGATCCTTAGACTTGCCACATCAATCTCCTGTCTTTAAGCATCTCTTCTATAAACCCCTCCTTTTTCTTACAAACCTCCTTTGTCTGTGCAACCTGTCACTGTCCAGTCATCAGCACAACAGCTTTAAAAATAGCAGATTCAGTATGCAAACATTTTTATTCTTGTCTGGTCACAAACCAAACCACTTGTTCCTGCGGGTATCTAAGAATTTGATGAAGCTGTGGGTGAGCTCCCTCCCTCCTCACCCTTGCTTCCTTGGAAGTGAGTTTTCTATAGCCCTAATATATTGTCTTTCCTTGTGGCCAGCTAGCATTATCCACAATATTTATTTTCCTCTGTTTGTGTATTCAGTTCCTTCTGAAACCAAATGAAGCCTATATATTTACCTACGCTGGTGAAATCAAATCAGTCTGGATGTGTCAGTTGTTTTGCTATTTATGGGCTGAAATGAAATGAGACCTGAGCTACTTATGGCATTTCTTTTATAGGAAAAATGGGTTTATGATGAGAAGGCCAGATATTGCTCAAGCTCAGTCTCAAAAATGAGTTTCCTGAAGCAAAACTCTCGCTAAAATTGATGCCTACTTTATTCATTATCTGTGATTCACTTTCCAGACAGAATCAATGTATTCTTAAACTTCCGCCCTATTCTTGCCTTTTTCGTAAACTGGGGAATGCCTGTGTAGTCCAAACCTGAGCCTATGGACTTGGTTCTGATTCTCCAGGGCCAAGCAAGGGGCTTCAAGGTGCTGGACTGTGACTTGAGAACTCTCCTCCCGGCTCTGTCACTTGAGGACAGTGTTCGGCTCATGTAACCGGCTTCCCTTGAAAATCACTTGTCCCTCATGCAAGAAGCTTTGATTTTGCCTTTCTTGGGGAATTGCATCTGAATAGTCCAAATTTTTCCCCACTCTCCCACCCTGCCCTGGCCAATGGTAATTAAGTTCTTAGGCACAAAGAAAAGAAATACTCGCCACTGTGAAAACACAGCGTGGAAGCAGGAGAAGTTTCTTCCATGAAGTCACGGAGCAAGAATGAGGCGGCGAGGGGAAGCACACGAGGAGCCCACTGCTCCTGCCGACATTCCTGCCCTCCCCCTCAGCCAGGGCCCAGCCGCACATGTTCCCTGAGCCGGCCTTGTCTCCTCATCGGGGAGCCGGGCGACAAATATAGGCACAAAGGAAAGCTGCTGATGCCTTTAAAAAGTTATCACTGGTGACCTTGAGATAGGTGTATATAAAGTGTGGGCTGGGCAGAGCTGTGATACTTTCTGTGTGCTCTCCAGGGTGAGTACCGACCTCTTTCGCTTCTCCATGTGTGTCACTGGCTGGGCTCTAACGCTTTACCGTAGTTTTCATGTCACTAACAGCTTAAGGTTTCAGTGGTATTTTCACTAAATGTATAACACCGTCGGTCCTAGGATGCAGTTTGAATGCTAGAATGGCAAATATACCTTTCTTCAGGCAAGACGTTCATGAAAGCGGCAAGTCCCTCGTAATTATGCAACTGATTGGCCAGTACACGCAAGCTGTATTTTCTGTCCTCTCTATCATCTGCAAAAGATGACAAATTACGCAGTTCACTGTTCTAAGTGCTGCAAGGAGTTCTTTAAGGAGTTCTTTAACCCAAACTGAGCTACAATAATGATTGGGTTCTCTTTCAAATGTGCGAGATACCCACTTTTGTTGCTATAGCAGGTGGGCCAGGTGCACTGTGCGAGCTCTTCCAACAGCCACATTGAAGAAAGATGAGGTCCCTGCTTTCCGCGTTTGAATCCACCACCAAACTGGTGGTGGTCCTGGGCATGCCACTTAATTTTCTGTAACTATAACACTTTTCTACAGGGAGTAGGTGTTTTCAAGGATCTTTCAAAGTTCACATGCAAGTGAAGGCTCTTTTTGTTATTTGTCAGGACAGATCAAAAGGAAAGTCAAAGCGTTTAGTTTTACCTTGTATTTCCTGACTATGCTACCCTTTAAAAATAATACTATGACCACAGACTTTACCAGTTTCTCTTATCTTGCAAAGGGTTTTTCTCATTGACTCCTAGGCACCTACAGAATGGGTGCTTCTTGGACTCTCACCTCTGTCTTCAGYAATCTCATATGCTTGGAGTTAGAAAAGATGGATGATCCCAGATGAATCAAAGCGTTTTTGCACCATAATATGCTTGCTATAATCATTGGCCCTGAACATATATGGAAAAAAATACCCCACAAAAAAACAGAAGGTAATAGCTGAGTAAGTGTCCCTAAGAGGTCTACCAATGGAGCAAAACCCCACGAAGCAGAAACAGTTTAGAACAGTTTAATGTATATTTGGACTTGTGAGAATCTGTGCTGAGTCCTCAAGATTAATATTGGAGTGGCTCCTCTTATTTTTGCACATGTGATGTGAACTAACACTTGCATGCTCTACTACTGCTCTGTTTAGATGTATGAACTGACGTAATTTCACTGCTCTGCCAGTGCTAAGACAGGTCCCTTCCTGCCATGGTACCACACCTGTGCCCCATGGGAGAGAGACACTTCCATGCTAGTTTTCAGTTGTCTCTCCAGCTGGGGTTTTTGTCAGCTCTGACAATGTTAAAATAATTGGTGTGAACTGTGCTTGTGCAGGCTCTTAATCTTCAGAAAGAAAGAAGTTAAGGCGAGTTCTGGGGAAGAAAGTTGTTTTGGTGCTACAGCAACAAGACAGCAGATCTCCAGTTCGTCCTGCAAACTGGGGGAGTGGGGTGGATGTAAAGCATTTGGCAGTTTTGCTGCCTTTGGGCTTTGCATTCCCCAGGAGGAATGCGCTGAAAAAACTGCCCCAGTTGATGAGGAGATTTGTCATTGCATGGATTTTGTTAGAAATTGAAAATGAAACTAAATTTAAAAAGACTACAGCGTCTGTTTTGATAGGAGTCTTGAAAGTTTGTCCGCTTGCTCTGGACATGGCATAATGAATAAAATGAGGGAAGAGGTAATATCTGAGGATCACTTGTGCGGCTTTGAATAGTAATCAAATGGTACCTCAGTTTGAAAGAAAAAAAAAGTCTGAAGAAATTCTGTTAAATTTGGGGGAGGTGGAAACCTTTGGGCTGTGGGACTTCTAAAACAATTCCCTGGACAGCACTGTGAGCAAGAATACTTCACACACTGTGGTGTGTGTATACATATATATACACACGTGCACACACACACATATATACATGTATMTATATGTACACACATATATACACATTACATATATGTGTATATACAAATACACATAAAAATGTGTATGTATGGGTGTATATATACAGAGAGAATTTATTTCTATAATCATTATAGAAGTTAAGCCATAAGAATATAGCAATCAAATGAATTCCTAGTGAAAAGCCATCAGTTTCACTGTTGTTCAGTACAGCTTAGTTTGGCCTACTTGTAAAATCCTGCATCTTTAAAAATAGATATAGCCGTGTAAATAAATATAGTCAGGACATAGCTGTTTAAAGGGTAATTTTTCTTTGAGACCACATGGTGTGTTTAAAAAGTTTTCATTATATAAAGTGCTGCTGACTCGAGCTGACTGTCTCCTTTCCAAACAATAAAAATAAGCGTGTCATGGCATAACCAATTAGCTCTTTAGCGCTTGGCAGTACAAACCAGCAAATTGGTCTCACTTACGCAAGAGTACCCTGCCATGGCTTTCATGGTAAAAGGCTCCCAGGCACCATGGCCTCGTCATTTGAAAGGCAAGTGTAGATATTAAGCTGGGCTAAAAAGCCCAGATCAATCTGGAAAGCTCGCAAGCCTTTGCACCAGTGCTGTGGTGGCTGTGCAGGGATACCCACACTGGTGAATTTGGAGGTCGCAGCACCTGGGGAGCTGTGCCAGCCCCCAGCCTCCCCCTGCCGCCTCAGTCCTGGTTTCACGCAGGGCTAATTCATGCAGTCAGAGGGCTGCGCTGGAGGTAGCCTGGTTTCTTTGCCAGCATTGCCTGACACAAGCTCAAGTACACTTTCCCGGAGCCGCGCTAAGTGGCGTTAAGCACAGCCCATAACAATTTTGAGTTTGCAGTAGTGCACTCTCGCTCTGGGATTTCCAGAAAACGCCTGCTGAGTTGACACGTGAAGGGGCCATGTGGCAAAACCCCAAGAAGACACGCTAGAGTGCTCAAGATAGTGGCGCCAGCTCCTGGGGGATTTGAAACGGGGCAGGACAGGCTGCCGCTAAGAGATTTTCAAAATCACAGCATCAAGTGGTTCCTTTTGCCAATTGCTCTTAAGCACCATTTGTGCCATAAAGAAGAGATTAAATTCTCCCATGGAGATAACTGTGATCCATGTCAGGGTTTTGAACCACACAGGATCTGACTGACTTTAACTAAGCCAGGGCAAGCGAAGGGTTTGACTGAGGGTGCAGTATAGCCCTAAACCTGTGTTAGGTATTTGCATTTGAAATTAGTCATCACTTGTACTGCAGCCACCTGCCACATGGTGCTGGGTGTTTTGTGTTGCATCAGATGGACCAAGAAGTAGATCTTCTTCCCCCCTCTTCTTTGGTAGACCAGGTCCCTTTCTTTCCCCTTATTGGGCTGTGCTACCTTGAAATCTTGCCAAGATGATGGACATGACGGAATTTGGGGAGGCTACTCCCTTCCTCCGAAAGAGCGAGAGGGAGCTGATGATGGCCCAGACCGTCGCCTTTGATGGTGAGTTGCCCTGTCTTTTACTCTGACAGGGGCTGGCTAACCTGAATAAGGGTTACATCCATAGCATGGTTGTGGGAATGCAGAGCTAACCAGGCTGTGAGGCCTGTGTTGTCACTGCTGTGTTGTTGCTGTTGTTTGAGGTAACTGATTTAATCAAGCTTTGATTTCTTTATTCCACAAGGCAATAAAAAGCCCTCAGGTAGTATTAACTAGAAAATAATTCTAGTTGATCTATATTATCTTAGTTAATTTATTATTAGCTAATATTAATTTATATAAGTTTAACTTCTGTTGAATAAGTAATTAACTAGTTTTGGAAGTTCAGATCTATATGAACTGCTCTGCTAAAGTAGAAATCACTCCTTTTTCTTTGCCAATTTGAGAGAAAAGTGCCTCACACTGATGTTCCTACAATGAAAGAAATTCTGTGGCGTGACTAGATGTCTCTTTAAATTGTATCTGTATGTCTGCTGGACTTGCCCTCTGTATGACAATCTGCGATCTTAGATTCCAGCTTTCCATAAGTTAATTTTCATGAAATGGATCTATGTGAGCTTTGAGGTGTAATAGTAAGTATGAATATACCAATAAGCACAGTAATAGCTGCTATTACAAGCAAGCCGCCTAAAGTCTAGTGCAGCTACTCCAAGCTTCTAAAAAGAAGTATACATAACAATGCACAGTTATTAATATTACTGTTCTTCAAGACAAACTAGAAGAATGTGCAGACATAAAGTTAAATCTGATAGCTGGCAGGCAAAAAATGTGGGTTGTATTCCTCATTCACATAGCAATTTTCTGTGTGACTTTTGGCGAACAGCTTAATTTGGGCTTGGCTCTCAGTTCCTCTGTCTGCACACTGATGATGATTATGAATTTCCTATGGAGGCTGAGGCTTAGGCAGCATTTGTGAAATATTTTGACATCTTGTGCTGGAAGGACCTCAGGATGACAAGTTGTCATTTCAAAGGAGAAACAACATTTGGGAGCCCTGTACCTTCTGTTTTGGCATGCAGCCCCCATAGTATTGCACATTTGTTGTGGCCCCAGGGGTTTTGTACGCTTGGAGAAGTAACCTTAGAAATCTAACTTAAAATTGGGCATGGTGTTACTATTTTCCTGAAGACTGAACCCTCTGTCTCCTTAATTTCACAGGGAAGAAGAAATGTTGGGTTCCTGATGAAAAGAAAGCTTATGTTGAAGCTGAAATTATAGAAACTAGCAATGGCAAAGTGACTGTTGAGACAACAGATGGAAGGGTACGAAACCTTTTTTGTCTGACCAGTGACTAATGAGGCCTGAGTGCTAAGCTCCAGAAAATACGTAACAGTTTAAGTGCTGTTACCTGATTCAAACCATTCATGACACAGGCTGTGAATGAGAAGCCCTGATGACATATGAAAATGACATACCAAAAACAACCAAGGGAAAATAAAAACACAGTTGAGTCTAAAAGAGTGTTAGTCACTGCACAGCAGTTGGCAATCTGTGAGCAGAGGTATGCAACCAACCAGTTCTGGTTTTGATCCTGCAGGAAGAAATGAGGAGACGGTAGGTAAAATCCCATGCTGTAGTTAGCATGTGTCACAGTCGTACAGTTATAGTCCTTATTTTAATCACCTCAGCCTTCCCTCATTCTTCTGCTATCTGTGAGAGCAAATGGTGTTATGCATGTTTGAGCGAAAGAATTTCCCTCTATGGGGAAAATAGGTTCTCCTATAAGGTGCGTGCAGCAACATAGGATCTCAGTGTTTTCCAGCGGTGTCATTCCTATCTCTCTTGGCAGACCATAACTATAAAAGAAGATGACGTGCAGTCAATGAACCCACCCAAATTTGACATGATTGAGGATATGGCTATGTTGACCCACCTGAATGAGGCGTCAGTGCTGTACAACCTGAGAAAGCGCTACAGCAACTGGATGATCTATGTAAGGGTCATTAKTTGGTATATTTAGAAATCTGCATTCCAAATGTTGTGACGTTTGACCATGTTGTGTTCTTCATATTCAATTTACAACTTTGTTATGCCACAAAATTGGCAGTCTTGCTCATTTCTTCAGGAAAACACTGCTTGCGTTTGGTTTGTGTCTGAATACAGACAGACAACAGTAAATGAATAAGATGGTGTTCTTGTTCTCGGTTTTTGCTTCTTTATCTTGCAAAGTGGTGTCACTGGATATATTCTACAGTCAAAGCCTCCTGGACACCTAGTTTCTTTTCTCCACTCATACTATTAATCCATGTTATTACTAGCCATGGAGATTTCCTTGTTAAAAAAACAGTGCCTCAGGCTTAGAGTACACATATAACTTCATTTAATTATGAACCTTTCTATCTTTAGTTCTCTTCATTTTCAGTGCTGATATCTATCTTGTTTTGCTCTGGACTCTTCCCTTACTCTGTGTCTTCCCCAAGAAAGCATTAACATAATTTCTGTCAGCACCAGAACAAGCTTCAGTAGCATCTAGTTTCATGAGGCCAAATTTTGCCCTAAGTTTGCTGTATCCAGTTGTGTCCAAAGTCAGTGAGAGTGATGTGTGTATATTCTAGCCAGTCCCTGTTCTAGTTTTTGGGTTTGACCAAAGAAGGAAACCACCCTTTGCTTATTTAAACTCCAGTCATCATACACTTTCTGCATCTATCTAATAACCCCAGTATGGTCATGTAGGGCCCTAACACATGGCTTTGTCTTGGAGGTCAGTACAGCTAGACAATGAAATTTGTTGTCTTGCCTGAATCCAGTTATCAGTCCACTAGTCGTTTTCTTTTCCTTGTAGAAAGTTCTACTCTAAGACTCAAGGACTCATGCAAAAGCCATTGTGTAGCAGGTCCTAATGCTGCATTTAGGAAAGGCCCCTGCATTTCACCTGAAGCTTTTAGAATGTAATTGAGCTCCTTAAACAATATGTACGTGGTGCTTTTGCCTATATAATATCTCAGTTTCTTTAAAGACTTCTGTTTCAACCCAGACTAAGTACCTGAAAAGTTAACAGCTAACACCAGTTCTCCAGATCTACAGCTGGAAACTCATTCTTCCTCAGAACTGCTGGGCCCTAGCTAATTAATATAGATAGCTCAAAGAATGATTATAGAGATAGGTTTTTACCAACTATGTTTCTCCAAAAGCTAAAAACACTCTGCAGCTTTGGGGAATAACACTATGAAGTTGTTTTCTTTTTGAACATCCAGCTGAAATTTGCCCCAAGGTGCTCACATCAAATTAATAACGGGAGACTGTTTCTCCCAAATTTCCCTTCCTAAGAATGGAGTTCAGGCAGGAAAGCTGCAATTTTTCCTTCCTCCATAATTCTTATTTTCAAGAGGAAACAACTCTTGTAGAGGAACAAGGTAAAAAGCTTGGACCCAGAAGATGGTCTGTGCTGCTTCTTTGTTCTGCTGAAGGGGCTGCTCCTGTTTGCTTGTCATCTTGAAAATATTTTTCGCCTCTGGAAAACTGTTTATTATCTGTCATTTTAATATCATTTATTGCCAATAGGAAGCACATGGCAGATCAGTGGCTTTAGAAATACATATCAAAGGCATGCTATAAAATCAGATGGGTATTCATTTTTGAAACCGGCAAACACTACTTTTTTCCATTCTTTTAGAATTTTTTTTCGCTCTTATTTCGGGTCCCTTTCTAGACCTATTCAGGTTTATTCTGTGTGACTATAAATCCCTACAAGTGGTTGCCTGTCTACAAGCCGGAGGTGGTTGCTGCATACAAAGGCAAGAGACGCTCGGAGGCTCCTCCTCACATCTTCTCCATCGCTGATAACGCGTACCATGACATGCTGCGTAGTAAGTAGCACTGTTTGCTTTCAAGTTTGGTTTCACTTTCTTTAGCTTACATGACGGATATGGGATAGAGCTTCATGAGAGCATTTGCAGTGCAAGCCCTCAGCACCAAATATGCAAATACTCCACCAGGAACGGGGGTTTAGGAGTCTGCATGAGTAATTTTTTTTTTTTTTCTCACTGTCCCTGTGGTAGTTCTGGTAACAGTAAGCTCTGTGCACTGCTTATCTGTAAGGCCTACAGTTCCTAGCTGTCTGGTCTGAGATCATCCGACTTGGTTTGTAATTGAAATGGGCTAGCCTCAGAAAGGCTGTAAGTATATTCCCAACTTTACTATCAGTTTATGTTCAGTGTTCTAATGCTCGTAAGTTACCTACATTCATTAAAAGCAGATGTGAAACTTGCCTATTCAAATATTTCTACAGAAGAGGCATCCTCATTCGAGACGGCTCAGCATCTGGTGAATTAATGTAAAGCTGTTCCAAACTCTTCTGCCACAGTCTTAACCCAGAGGCAATTAAAAAAAAGGGTCTGATAGTATCTGTTGTAATATTTGTATGAACGTAGAACCTGGAGCCAGCTATTCAGGCTGCTGCATGCACATCATTTGCTCAGACTTGATGTGGCTTTGTGCATCAGGATTACACTGACTGCCCTAGGGTCCTGGCACTTGCCTTGTGGGAATCAACTCTGGATTTTTGTGAGAAGTCTTCCTGTCCTGACCCTTAAATGACTGCGAAGAGAATTTATCAGCAGAGGGCAGCAGTGATGTACTTACACCAGGCCCTACGAGGTTGCAGAGATAAATCCCAAAGAGAATTAGGGGGACACATGCTGCTGCCACCCGGCTTTAATAGCATGGAAAGTGCCACAGCTGTGAGCAGGCAGAAGTGGCCAGGGGAAAGGGGCATCCTGATGTACCTGTGGCTGCAAAGAGATGCTGTTTTGTCAGATAAGGGTGGAATACGGCCAAGCTGGGTCAAATTAACTCTTGTTGTAACATGTGATGAATGGAATTAAAAAAGTATGGAGGAATTTAACCTCCATGGTTTGGGAAGTTGTTCTCATTTTAGCATTTGTTGAACTTGGTTAATAATATATTACGGTTGCAAAGTGTTATTATAAATACTTGTTTCTGCTCAAGCCATTAACAATAGGGAGACTATAAAACTTTGCGTCAGCAGTGTGTCTAGTGAAAGATGAGTATACATAGAAAGGAACAGTTAGTGAACAAATAGTAAAATTGTTTGAGTTGGTCCAGTAATACAGGAGCAGAAAGGTCAGATGTAAGCAAAGATATATTCAAGAGTCAGAAAAGAAACATTTTGCTGACAGGAAATTACTGCCAGTTGTTATAGTTTCCCAGAAATATGGGAATGTTCCTGATTGGCAGGTTTTTAATACTGACTTAAAATATAGAGGAGGATTCAGGGCAGAACTTGCACTGATGGAGGTTGGAGTAGATGATACTTATTTTTATCTTTCCATCTCTGCTTCTTATGATTCTTTCCTATCCTCTTGGGAATGATTCTGGAATAGTTGGTACTGATTTGCAGTGATAATAAGCAATTTGTACAGCCTACTGACTTTGCCTCATTTACTTGCCTTTTTTATTTCTCCTCAGATCGGGAAAATCAGTCTATGCTGATTACGTAAGTATTTCTTTTTTGACAGATTTGAGACTCTGTTCCCCCCCCCCCCAAAAAAAAAAAAAAACTTTAAAAAGAAGAAAAAAATCAACTGAAGTACAAGTTTGCTGGTGAAAGCTCAGCTAATTTGTCTGGAACTTGATCCAAGTCAAGTAACTGGCCTTTTGGCCATCTGATAGTTACACTGAGCCCCCTGGGAAAGGAGTAGCTAAGCCTCTGACAGAGCTGGCCTGCTTTCTGGTCCCTGTTTGGTGTTTGTTCCAAGTGCATGAAAAAGGCTCAGCAGGCAGTTAAAAGAAGCTTGTTCCAGGGTTGTCCTTGCTGTGTGTGCCTGGTTTGCTCACAGAAGACCCTTTCTCAGTGTGATTGCCCTTGCTGCAAAATATATTTAAGAGCATTGGGTAGACAATTGAATGTAGCGATGGAGATGACCAAGGCAGAAAAGAAGAGGCACATCACTTGCTGGCAAGCATAAAAGATGGAGAGCTGGGTGTATTTGTCTCTTTACACTGTTCTCAACTGCTCCTGGATAATGCTGGGAAAGTACTGCAGGTTTTCTGAATGTTTTCCAACTCATTAGCTGTACTTAAGTATACCTCAGTGCCTGAGTCTGGTTGTTTGTAATAAAACTTCATGCCCTTAAGGATGTTCAGTGTAATGTGAGTTCGTATTAGATTTCTGAGACCAGTAGCACGAAGAATTGGTAGCTGTTATCACAGGCATTCACCTCTGTTCATTCAGTTGATTTGATGTGATTTCCTCTGGAATAACCAAACAACAGATTGCAGAAATCACTGTCAGCATCTCAGAGAAGTGCCTGTGCAGAGGGAGGAGCTGGTGGGACTGGCAGGTAAAAGGATGAATTACAGCTGGTTGAGCAACATCATTGTTCCCTTCTTTTTTCCCTTAGCGGAGAATCCGGCGCTGGCAAGACTGTCAACACGAAACGTGTCATTCAGTACTTTGCCACAGTGGCAGCCCTGGGGGAACCTGGTAAAAAGAGTGTAAGTCTGCCAGCATTTCAAACTTCCAAGACTTTTCTATTGTGTACAACAAACCTCGCAAGTCTGTATCCCAAACACCAGATCATGTGCTACACCTCAAAAGACATGGTTAATAAAAGTATTTTTCCCCTTTACTTTGGGAAAGATATTGCTGCCTCTGTAAGTGGCATCACTGAGTCTGAAGGTAGAAAGCCAAAGTAGTTCTGAACTTGCTGTGCTCCAGATGGAGCAGCCAAACCACTCGTGATTTTGAACAACTGCTTGTTGTTCCCTCTCTTTTTCTAGGAGTTTCAGTTTTGGTAATGTTAAATACGTTTGCAAATGTGTTAAAGCTGGTCAAAAGGTGGGGAGACTCTGAGGATTTAAAAAATTCATGGATTTTTTTCACAGAGAACCTAGTGCTGAAAAGCAGAGCTTTCTCATCAAAATGTCTGTTTTGTTGAAAAGCTTTTTTGTCTGCAAAAAAAGAATGTTTTGGCAAGAGATTTTCAATTAGCTTTTCTGTATTTCCCTTTGGATAAGTGCTGTTCTGCTTTTAAGTGCACTCTAAGGTTACGGTGAATATTATATTCATGTTGCTTTTTATCTTGTATCGCTATGAGCTATTCACTAAGTGTTTCATTGCACTTGGAGGCTCAACACACTTTTATGGCAAATTAAATGATTCCTACGAACTCTATAGTTCCTCTAAGGCCAAAATTTCAGCCAGTCTGGGATTCTGCGCACATTACTGACGTCACCAAAATTTGATATGCATTCATCTGTGGCCTGCAAAGCTCTCTTAACAAATAGCTGAGTGCTCAAGAGTGAGCCTTTTATGCCCAGTGAGGTTGGTGCTCATTTTGGTGGCTAAAATCAGATGTGCTCATGGAATAATTGTGCAAATAATAGATACTGCAGTTGGATGCTTTTCCTAATAGATTGTCAGCTGAGGTCACATTTTATCTTCTTTATCACTCCTTTTTACAAAGAGTCCAAAAGTCCAAGTGCAGCAAGATCTAGTTGTCTAAAGCTTGTCCATTTGCATTTATGTCCTTTTATTCTTATCACCCAGTACCAACCTCTTTTCTGTGTCCAGTTTGTCTTTTGGCTTCTTGTGGAACACCTCTAGAGCAAAACCAGGTAGACGTCTGGACTAGAGGTAAAAATAACAAGCTGAGTAGGAACAGCACTTGGCTATTTTGTGATGTGCAGGGAACATAAAGTAACAGCTGCAGTGTTTTTTTGATGCAAAAACAATCCTACTGCTTGCTACATAGATGCCAGCTAGATCTCTAACCTTGCTAATCTGCGTCTTCTGTGATGTCCTTCATGTTAGTACTCACGTTCTGTTTCTTTTTTTCTTCTGTTCCTCTTTTGATAGCAACCGGCTACCAGAACTGGGGTAAGCAGTCAGCTTAACTACTTTATCTTTTGCACGTGCAAATGGTATCAAGCTCTGTTGATGCATTTCGTGAACCTCAGCATTGCTCTTCACTTGGTTCCCCAGTGGAAGTGTTCCCTGGGGCCCAAGCTGTTAAAGCAGTTTACTTCAGCGAACTGGAGTTAGTGGGAGTGGCAGCTAATCTCTGAAAATGCCAAACGGTACAAGCGCTGAGTTCTTTCAAAACTAATGCATTTCTTTTCAACGCTTGTCACTTTCTTCAATAGCCCCTCTCCTACCCACCTGCGCTTGGATGTCCCCGCACGCACCAGGGTACACTGAAAGACATGGTTGCTTCATTTGTATGCAGATGGCATAAAATATAAAATACACAAAGCAAAACAGTAGAGAGCAGCTGAACGTTTGAGGCCTTTTAAGCACTCATTATTGACTGCTGATGTTGCCATTAGGCTGTTAACGCTGTGCCTACCCCTAGTGGGGAGCTAAATCACTTTGCTCCAGATAGTTCCCACTATAAGTGAAATGCATGGCTGCCATAGTTGCCAGCTGAATTTTTAGCCTGCAGGTTTCTCAGCAGTATTTCAACCTTGATTTCTAGGGAACCTTGGAGGATCAAATCATTCAAGCAAACCCAGCCCTCGAAGCTTTTGGAAATGCCAAAACCCTGAGAAATGACAACTCCTCGCGTTTTGTAAGTCCAGAGTGTAATGATGTCTTGTTCAGCAAGGGCTAGTTAATAACATCTCTGTAATAATCTTTTCATGAATTGCTTCTTGTTTCATCCATTAGAATAGTTGGATTCCTACACAGGTAAAGAACAGCAAAGTGGGACTTAAGCAGGAAAAACTATAGGAAGGATTAAAAAAAAAAAAAAAAACAAGAGAAAAAGAGCCACCCTGAATAGCTGTTTAAACTGTTCCATGATCTGGAATGAACAAAGCCTGGTTTTATGAAGCCCTTCACATCCCCTGACTTCCCACAGCAATGGCAGCTCCTCCCCAGGACTGCATCTCCTGCATAGCCTTATTTTCCTACCATGTTTTCCATTAGCCTAGCTTGTTCCCTCTCCCCACAATATCGCTCCTTTCTCTCTGTCTGAAACATAGCACAGTTGCCCTGCTCTCTCTCACACCTTCCCCCTCTGCAAACACACAGACAGCTATGTTTCATCCATGTCATTTACTTTTTTTTGGCTGAGTAAGCCACCCCTGCTTGTTCCTCGGTGCTGTCATTAACTTGGGCATCTCTCCTCATTTTCATTAGGCTTGCAGGAGAGAAATCTCCTTGGGAGCTCTGCCTCTCTGCCACATGGGGTTGATGTTGGCTGAGAAGTTCTAAAGAAATGGTGTGAGGATGACAGTCCAAGTTTGTAGCCCATGTTTCCCTCAGAAACCCGCTTAAAAGTGAGATTTGAAGAAGTGGAAAAGGTCAGAGGTTGTAAGCACCTGTGGGAAACCACACAACTGTATGAGGAGTTGTCAGCTGGAATGGAAATGAATATCAAAAAAAAAAAAAAAAAAAAAAAAGCCAGTGCATTTTAATATGATAAATTGGATTAAATCTACTCAGAGGTTTTCTGGAATTCTGTGGACAAATATGCAAATTTTGTGGGCTGAGTGGTATAAAAAGCACAGACCTCACTGACATAAGTAGTGCATACAGGTCAAGATTGCAAATGTGGAGGAGTCCAGACCGTGTGTCTCATGACCAAGCTTATTGCCCTGAGTCCTGCTTTACAGTAAAGCTGCATCATGAAACTGAAAGCTATGTAGGTTCCCCTGTGACTTAGCCTGGCAGAGAAGGACACTGTTATCCTTTCCCCCCAAGCTGATTACATAGCAGTGTGTATAGCTTTAGGCTTAGAAAAGTGCAATATCATTGTTTAATATTTCTTGTCGAAAACCTGCCTGCGAAAAGTCAAGGAGTTTGCATAAACTGAATTTTTTGACCAAATCACTCCCTTTAAGTAGCATCCTTTGTTTCCTTTGTGTACACTGTATACATTAATTAGAATATTCTTCCATGTGAATTAGGGAAAATTTATCCGAATCCATTTTGGAACCACAGGCAAGCTGTCATCTGCTGATATTGAGATTTGTAAGCAACAAGCTCTTGTCTTCTTCTAAAAATACAATTTCTCATCTGAAACCTTAGAGAATCTTTCTCACTGATTTTTTCACTATGTGACTAGATTTACTGGAGAAATCCCGAGTGATTTTCCAGCAACCAGGTGAAAGAGACTATCACATCTTCTATCAAATCCTGTCTGGAAAGAAACCAGAGTTGCTGGGTAAGCATTAGTTGGATGCACATCTTGCAAGAACCAACCTTTAGCTGAATAGGCAGTGGCTGAAGAGGGTGCTTGGGGGAAACTGGCTATGTTCAAAAAGGGTCTTATGCTTCCACTTGTCAAAAATGAACTTCCACTGACAAATAGATTTTTAAAAGGTGGTGTTCTGATGGCAGTAATAAAGCCAATTTTTCCATGATACACAGGTGCAGGTACCCTTTACAATGAAGTGATATTGCAGAATGGAATAAGGGAATGGAGACTTAGACACGACTTTTAAAATATAACATTATAAAGGCAAAAAGCAGCACACTGAATTTGTGTAGTCTAAAGCCTCAAAATATCTGGAAAATGCTCAAGCCTCAAAAAGCATTTATGGCAATAAAGCCTTTAGCATCCTGACTTTACATATAAGGAGACTGATTAAAGGTCCATAAAGAAAAACTTATTCTCTGTTTCTGCCCCAAATGCTAGAACTGGCATCCTGTCATGCTGCATAGCAAGGGAGAATATGAAAAGCTGCACAGAGCTCATTACATGAGAGACCACCTTCCAGGTTTCCYCCTGCTTGAACGTGGTCCCATAGACCTGCTGGAGAAGAACAGACAGCAGATGAGATCTCTGCTCCCATCTCCCAGTGCTTTGAAAAAACCTTCACTAGTTATTTCTCTAACTCTTTCTCCAAGTAATGTGTTTTGATTAACCTGTGCTCTGAAGAAACACTTTGTAAAACATACTGAAGAATCGTTTTATTGCTGCACTAAACTGCTGCTAAGCCATAGCAATCATAATCTGTTTTGAAGTCTTATTATCCTGACAATGTGTGGTCAAGTCCCTAAATCCCTAGCCTTCTTAGCTTTTATGTGGCCTAATTAACAAAGATTAGGGGAAAGACTTCAAGGAAGTGCTGCACTAAGATTTTTGTGAGAATCTCTATGCTGGGAAAATGTGCTCCTTCTCATAAACTTTCCATCTGTATAATCCACACCAGCACACACCCTACTTGCCAGCAGAAGCACATCTTCAGGCTCTTGAAGAGGTTGAAATCAGTGGTGGCTTTGTTTTATATACAAGAAATATATATACTTATATATAAATATGTACATATCTAAATATAGATAAGTATAAATATAGACAAATATATAAATATAAATGTAGGTAAGTCTATATAATAAATATAACTTTGGCTACATAGCAAAGTAACATATAAGACATATAGAGAGTATGATTTTTATATATACCTATATTGGTAGGCATATATATGTACATACAGACACACAAACACATATATATATATATATATATATATATATATATAAAAAAAAGGCTGAAATCTAGACCAAAGCTTGGTCTGCTGAGTATGGGTGAAACTTCTTGTTGACTTAAGGAAGCAGGGAAGCAGGACTTGCCTGTTGTTGTGGAGCCAGCTAGTTTTTTATAAAACAACTTCACTTTTTGTTTTTGATATGAAGGAAAAGGAAGGAGGAAAGAAGTGGAGAAGTTTGTTCAGACTTGTATTGATTGAGAGCTGAGTGTCTTCTCCAAAGAGTCCTGAAACTCATTTTTTGGGGAATCTCATGTAAATGGAGGGTACCATGCCCATTGTCACTGTCTTGGATCATACTAAAATCTTTTTTCTCCTCTGTATTTGGATGGGATTTTTACCCCTAGAGCCAGGCAAGGCAGACAAGTAGGGCTATACAGGAAATGATGACCTTGGCATATTGCAAAACATCCTTTTGTAGATGTGTATGCAGTATCCACATATCCTTGTTATTCACTTTTTCTCTAAATCTTGGTCTTCAGACTGGAATAGTAGAATAAGAGTTAGTTGCTGCCCTGCAGTTGTAAAAAGTGTTGCACGCATGTTTGTATAGAGACAAATGTATGTCAGCATTAATCTTTTCAATCTCCGTTTTGTTGGGATATCCTAAATGGATGGCAGTTTTGACCCTGGCAGTTCTTTTACAGATATGCTACTGGTATCTACCAACCCATATGACTACCACTTTTGCTCACAAGGCGTAGTTACAGTGGACAACTTGGATGATGGAGAAGAATTGATGGCAACAGATGTAAGCCTGTACTGATTTGACATTTTGCTTAGTAGGCGCGTGTGGGGAGGAAAAGTGCTGGCAGGAGCCTAATTTCTGTCACTGAAATTTTTAGACTAAATAGAAGTAGAAATGGGTCTCAGTTGCTTTCATAATATGAAGTGTGAGAATATTGATAAACTGCTATGCTTTTGAATGTGGTCTTGCTCCATGTAATGTCCATGGGCACAATGTTCTTATCACTCTGGTGTATAAAATGCTACATAATGGAAGCTCTCCCATTGCTCCCCAGTCACTGCTGGGCACCCAGGCTGTGCCAGTGGCTGCTTTGTCAGGTAACACCCATTGGGAGGTTAGTAATATCTGCCATACAAAGGTAGATTGTGGGGCTGCAAGACGTCATTGTTACTGAAGAGGCAAATGACAAAATATCCTGGTGTTTCCTTTTCACAGCAAGCCATGGACATCTTGGGATTTGTGCAAGATGAGAAGTCTGGTGCCTACAAGCTCACAGGTGCAATCATGCACTTTGGGAACATGAAATTCAAGCAAAGACCCAGAGAAGAACAGGCAGAGGCTGATGGCACTGAAAGTAAGAATAACACCTAACATTGCTCCTTACTGTTAAAAGCCTGGCATGTATTTTGAGGGACATTCTGTTGAGGAAGAAACAGGTCCTTGTTGCCTTGATCTTGCACAATGTACTCCTTGCTCAGCCAAGAGTGCTGTATTTTATTTGTAGTAGGGCTTATACAGTGATGGGTGAACTAATTTAGCAGAAGCTGAATAGACACAGTCTGAGCAACCCAATGAATATTCACAGGCTCTATGTTTTTGTGACCATATGAACAAAATGTCAAAAGTTGTTGCCTTCACTCTCTCTTTAGTGTCTTCAGGTCTTGCTTCTTTGCTTGAAGGAGGAGGAACTCCCTCAAGCACCTGAAGTAGTTTTTTAAATTTTTTGAACTGTCTATGATCAATGCAAAGACCTGTTGTTTTCCCTAAAGCTGAAGAGTTTCTCAGGTATGATTTTTGCAGCAAATAGGGTCTAAGCTGAGCTTCTCTACCACAGGGTAGAGCACAGGCACACCTAACATAAATCATCATAAGAGCAAAGTTATCCAGTTTTTCTTAGGAAGTGGAAGTGCTTAACATTTTTTTGGCTACACACGTTTTCAAGTAGTAATTCAAAGCCAGCTGAAATCTTGTTTCTCTTTCTCAGGTGCTGACAAAGCTGCCTACCTAATGGGAATCAACTCCTCTGATTTGGTTAAGGGTTTATTGCACCCTAGAGTGAAAGTTGGAAACGAGTATGTGACCAAAGGTCAAAGTGTTGAACAGGTAAGAAGAAACTTTCAGAGCATTTGGGTGCCTGTCCTGCAAGCCCTGAGGATTCGACTCTCATGTCCCAAATAGAGAGACAGCTGCTAGAAATATTTACGTGTGTCTGTGTTACATAAACAGTGGATCCTCTGGTACGTATTCTCTTGTTATATCCCCAAACTTGGGGAACAGAGAATAATGGAAGGAGAAACTGGTAGACAGCAAAGAGACCAACAGAGGAACAGCAGCCAGTACTGCCTTACTGCCTTTGATAAGATTGTTTCAGTGATGTGTTAGTTGCAGCCACTCAAGGAAGCTAGACACAGCAAAACCACATGGGAACTGGTATCTAATTCGGGATCTGAATAGTTAACTAGGAGAGCTGAGCCATAGTTTATTCACTCATTCATCATTCATGTAATTTTAAGCTCTGTGTGACCTCAATTGCCTACAGGCAATATCCACTTAGAAGTACCTCTTAATTTATGAAACAGAAGTCCCTGGATTAGCAGTGCTGCTTTTCTGAAATGTCCTAGTGGTATCATAGATGAGGCTTCAGCATTTTGGTTATGATAAAAATTGCTGTCTGAAGACAGGTTGTGGTATGAGTCAGTAACCAGCAAACTGCTGGAGACARCTATATCCTATTGGTATAGTTGAGTATTTGGCAGGCTGAATGGCACCAGCGCCATTTAGTTATGTTCCCTGCTTATTGTTTTGATTGCTCTTTCAACCTCCTGCTTATGCATTTGAGATACAAGTCCAAAGTCCCATAGCTTCCCTCACAAATTGAAAGCAAATCACAATAAGTTACTTGAGCACAGAGCTTCCCTATTCTTACAGTAGTTCTGGACTTCTTGGACATCACAGCTGGTGTCAGGCCCACAAGTTTTATGGTATCTAACTTCCATGGCAACATAAGGGATTAAACCATTTGCAACTTGCTGCCCAACTGCTCCCCATAAGGTGCTTTACTAATACTTTATGTACATGTGAGCATATATATGACTGACACATACATACATAACAGTAATTTGAAGAAAACTGAGCACAGATAATAGGAGAAACTGTGTGTTGTATTAAATAGGCATTGGTGATTATATGAACCATTGTGAAATTTCAGTTAAAGCCCAAGCAGGGATTGAAAAAGGCTGCCGTACTGAAAACCTTGTGTTCCATAATGAATTCTGTTCCACCTACTGTTTTTCTGAAACATATATTTTAGGTTTTGTATGCTGTTGGGGCCTTATCCAAGGCAGTGTATGACCGAATGTTCAAATGGCTGGTGGTCCGTATCAACAAGACCTTGGACACTAAGCTGCCCAGACAATTCTTCATCGGAGTCCTGGACATTGCTGGATTTGAAATCTTTGATGTGAGTATTAACGCATGAGGACTTGGGGGAAGGTTGTGAAAGATACTGATCAATAGCTCTTGGGTGGGGCTTTCTTTTTCTAACTGCACAGAAGGCAAACAGCCTAGAAAGCTGAAAAGAAAATAGTCTGTGTAATTTCGCAAGATTTTGGAGTGAACAGATGTAGACAACACTCAGCATTTAGCACAACTGGACATGCTGATAGCTCCTGGGGAGGGAAGAGGCTGGCAACCTTTAACAAAGACAACATCTCATATGCTTTGGGCTGTGTTTTAGGAGAATGTATTACGCCCAATCTTCCTCTCTGAGAGAAAGCACCTTTTATAGGGTGTAATATTTCTCCCACTTTGTATGATCATTGTAAACAGGTATATGTGAGAACAGCACTTTGCAACTTCTGTTTCTCAGAATCCATTCCTGAAGGCTAGCGTTTAATGCTGTTACTGCTGCATGCTGCTCTGCAGTGGAGCAGAGTGCCTAGGCTCTGCTTGACAGGACTGGTGTGGCATGCTGCTGAAGGAAAGGATGCTGCCCTTCCTCAGCCGGAGACCTGAGCAAATCTGGGTATCCTCCTGCTGCGGGGGGACTGCATGTGAGGCAGGTGGCAGCCTGCTACTGAGCTCCCTCCTCCTTTGCCTCCAGTATTACGCTGGTAGTTTCTCAGTCAGTTACTGTTTAGGAGGTTTTAGATGTAAACAGTTTCCTCCTTGCTTTTCCACGAAACCCTTGCCATAGTTAACTGTGTGCAAATGCTTCTCTTTTTGTCCCTTTCTGCAGTTTAACAGCTTTGAGCAACTTTGCATCAATTACACTAATGAAAAACTGCAACAGTTTTTCAATCATCACATGTTCGTCCTGGAGCAAGAAGAGTATAAAAAGGAAGGCATTGAATGGGTCTTCATTGATTTTGGCATGGACCTGCAGGCCTGCATTGATCTAATTGAGAAGGTATGTACAGGAGTGCTAAGAGGTATTTACTGAATTGTTTTTTATTTGTGATGGTCCCTTAGAAATGTTCTCAAATCCTAGTGATAGGAGCAACCGTGGTGAATAAACAGCAGGACAAGTTTTTCACCTTCCAACACACAAAACAGATTTAAAGGAAAATCAGTATTTGTGGTTACTTGCCTTTACCTCAGTAAGTTTGCCATACAGAACCAATAGTAAACGTGTTGTAACTGTTTATCTATATAGCTGTGTAATCTTACTTTCTCTTCCTTCTCTTTCCTTATTCCCCCTTTTCTCCCATCTACCTTGTTCCGCATATGCTTAATGTCAGACTTGCTTGTCAGCTTTTCAGGACAAATGCTGTATTTCAGCCATGTGCCCTGTACCTCCCCCCATGAGGCCCTGATTCTTACATTGCATTACAGGGTGATGTACAACGTCCTTCAGGCTCTTCCTAGACTTAAGCTATTGCCTCCCTCCAGTCTCTTCCCCAGAATGGGCTATGCCTTTCCTTTCCCCCTCCTTATGAGTATAATGTGATCCTGGTGGGGATAGGTGTCCTTGCTATATCTCTTTCTGCCATCTCTTCTTGGCATGGTATGTAATCTCTGCTGACCTGTGAGGAAAAATTAAATTTTGAGTCTTGTATTAGCAAGGCTTTTGGAACAGCTGGAGTTAGAGGGCTGATTATTAAGTGCTCATGTACTTGATCACTTTGTTCTCCAGTGGTAGGATTTCTATGCATGTGATCCCAGCCCCTTCAAACCATTTGTGCACTCTTAAGTTAGTCCATCTTGCCCTGATGGATGAATGATAAAATATGAGTTGGTCCAACTGCCTTGAGAAATAAATCAAACCACTTCTGGAAGTCATCATAAAGCATCCTAAGGCACAAATGTCATACTGAATAGTCAAAGGTGTGGTTACCACTTTAACAGACTAATCAAGGGATTCCTCACCAGTATAAGAAGAAATCTTGCAGGCCTAAAATTCCAYCAGATCAAACTTAAAGACTGCACAGATTTTGAAAGCAGGTAGCCTAAACATTTTCTTACAAAAATCTTTTTAAATTAACAGCCACTGGGAATCCTGTCTATCCTTGAAGAGGAATGTATGTTCCCAAAAGCTACAGATATGACGTTCAAAGCTAAACTCTATGACAATCATCTCGGCAAGTCACCTAACTTCCAGAAACCCAGGCCTGACAAGAAAAGGAAATATGAAGCTCACTTTGAGCTGCTTCATTATGCCGGTGCAGTAAGTTCCTCTGCTGGAGGGTAGATCTATATTAGAGGTTTTCCAGGTGGGGTTTAGCCCATAGTGCAGAAGGGAGGGGAAACAGTGGGAAGGAAGAAAAGGGGAAGAAAGGAACAGTTAGAAGTAAGAGCAGACTTCTACTTTCTCTGCATAGGTTTTGCAACATATTAAGATGCTACCAAACTTCAAGATATATGGTCCTTGGACACACAGATAAAAGGAAACAAACTGAGGAGGGCTGATAATGGTTTTTCTGAATGGTTTTCCAGTAATCAGGGTCAGATTAGTGATTAAACAGCGGCAGCATCTTGCTTTCCATCTTGGTTCCCTGTACAAATGAACTGAGTCATCTCTACCTAACTTCTGTGATGACACCCTGAAAAAAAAAAGAAAGAAAAGAAAAAAAACATATTTCACATCCCTTTTTGCTCATGTTAGGACCAGTATGTTAAAATAGCCAAGGAAAAGGTGGTTGATTCTGCTGTGGAGGTTTAGCTAAAAGGACGGCTGATGATGGGATCAAGAAGAATCCAGCACTGAGCTACCTGAGCCAAAACTTACCCAGTTTCAAAGCTGAGTTTTCAGACCACATGGGCAGAAATAATTTGAGGAGAATGCAATAAAAAACAGAGTTTATATGAAGCCTCAAGAGAGTAGAGCTAGAACCTGCCTGATGCTATTTATGTTGCTTTCAAAATATAATCAAATGTTAAGCTAATTTTCTATTCATTAAGAGAAATAATGTCCATTTTGCTCTTTATGTGTAGATGTTAATGTACTCAGAAAAGAAAATGAATATTTATATCCCCATGTGATACTGAGAGTGGAACTTATTTGCCTACTAAACAGAGCTGTGGCAAAGCCCAGGAATTAGATTTTTAATCATGAAGTTTCTAACAGAATATCTTAATTATTCCAGTGTTGTGTGCTGTTGCAAAGTGAAATTATTACTTGTGTATTTTATAGTTCAGCAGTTACAAGTAGGGTTCCTGGGTCATTTATCAAATGTGGGATCTTTCCAGATGACCACATGGAGACTATGAGAGGATGCAGGGACTGGAAAGCTTGGAAGGAGTGTGCAGGATTCAGATGGTAATTATTAGGAAGAGAAATCTGGGAATTTGGAAGCAGAGAATTGGATGGGAAGTGATGAAAAATCAAATGCCTGATACCACTCTGAAGCAGCACTTCACAATATGTCATTGGCTTTAAGCCAAACCATAAAGAACTACTGGTGCCCCTGAAGGAGAACATTTGCAACCTCTAATTTATGTTTTTAATACGTTGCTTGCTGTAGGTGCCCTATAACATCATTGGGTGGCTTGAGAAGAACAAAGATCCACTTAATGAAACTGTAGTAGGTATTTTCCAGAAATCATCCAATAAACTGCTGGCAAGCCTGTTTGAAAGTTACGTTGGTGCTGACAGCGGTAAGCAGAATTGGCTCACGTGGGTTTTTTTTCATTTCTGGGATGCATGCCTGGCAATGAATTTAAAAAACAAAACAAGACTCTAAACTGCAGTTGATGCAATGCTAAATGAGGCACTGGCTAATTGTTCAGATGTGTGCAGCATCTGTATGAGTTTACCATGTTATCTTAAGGAGGTGATTAACTCAGCTAGTTTGTACATGTAAAACCTCTGGGCAATTCTGGCAAGGATTTGTGTGTTGTGAACGCTGCGATGGGGGTTTGAGCATGCAAATGTTCAGATATGCAGACAAGTGATGCACAAAAGCTTCCATACATAAAAGCAGAAGAACAAGAACAGCTCTTGTTTCCCACACTGTAGCCCTCCTTGCTAGCCATCCTCAATTCAATAAGAAATATAAACTCTGAGAGAGACCTTTGGAATATTTTGTCGGACTATTGGCAGGGAGCCTGTAAGGTAACTGAGCACTAGTCCAGCTTGGCAAAAGCAGCAGAAGGTTGCAAGAATAAACATTCTTTTTCTGTTGCTGTTGGTTTCTCCTTTGACAAGACTGATGTATGTCTGAGGACATATTTAAGCTGTCTGCATTATATACAACTGTTTTATTTGTGGGAAGACAAGTAGCAAGCATCCATAAAATTGCTGTTAAGTAAATAAGACTGGCATTCATTACAAAGATGTAGCTCTTATGTCCTGAAGTTGCAATCACTTACAGCCTATTTATTAGTAACCTCATTTCTATAGATGTTGCTGTCATGAATCGTAAGATACTTTCTGAGAAGTAAGCAGGCTGCAGACTTCATAATGTGGATAAGAAATGGAGCTGAATATAAATAACAAAAATCCTGCCACTAGCAAATTCTTGCAAGTTACTAATTGCATATTTGCCTGTGGATATTCCTGCTTGTCAGAATACTACCTGGCTTTTCTTTAGTGTCAGGAGAAAAGAGCAGCTTGTCCAGATTAGCCTCTTCCAGGCTTGGCAGTGTCACTTTCAAAGGGGGAGAAGTTTTTGATAATTGCATCAAACACATTGCACCCTTCACTTCTCTTTTTATGCTGGCTGCTGTTGACAGGTGAAAGAATGCAGACCTCCTGGGAATGACCTAATAGTCCAGTATTTAGAAAGCTGCAGCAATTGCTGAACATTTTTGGGGTAGTTTTTGGCTCATGTATGGTGAAACTTCATAAGGTCATGTCAAAAATTAGCATCCTCTTTGAGGATCTGAGTGAGTTTGACTGAAGCTTTAAGCAAAATTCAGGGGATACAAAGCTACAGGATCTAAAGTCACAAGAAAAATACTCTCGCTTTCCCTCTATTCTGGACAAATGTTACTTACACAGCTCCAGTATCTCCAGAACAGATATGTGGAAGCTATGATTTCAATTGCATAGTACAAAGTCTCCCTAAGCATTACTTTTCTTTAGCTTTTTCTTTTGCTTTTTCTGCATTGTCTCACCTATCAGTTTTTTAATGAACTACAAGCTACTCTATTTTCTTAAAAGCTATTTTTGCCTTATTCATATTTATGGACTTTCTGCATAATGAGTGACGTTGTTTGGATCTGAAATGAAAATGTAATCCAGAAAGCTTACAGTAGTCTTTGACAAAAACCATGAGTATGGACAGAGAACGGCAAACTTGTGATATATAACACAAGTTCAGAAATTTTTGTATAATATTTGAGCAATCACAGCCATGCAAGTCATTTGCTATGCCTTTCTTTCAAATGAAGTTGTGCTTTTGGAAAGGTTTGTCTGTCTCCTCTGCCATGCCTTGCACCCCACATTAAGATAAAAAATGTGACTTTTTATTTCATTTTTCTTCTTAGCTGATCAGGGCGGAGAAAAGAAACGCAAGAAAGGTGCTTCTTTTCAAACAGTGTCCTCGCTACACAAGGTTTGTTTCTCCCACCCCACCTCCTAGTTTGAGTTAAGACTCAATACACTGAAGAGGAATGTTAAGGACTGTCCTAAATGAAATCGAAATCTCATAACAGATTTTCATTCTGGGCCTGGGATACTGGCCTTGACTAAATGAGTAAATTGTTATTAAAACTGCATGTGTGATGGGCTGTTTGGTTTTCTCTTCTTTGAGTATTCAGTAGAATATGGGATTTGTATTATATTTGAGAAAGTATCACAAATTTTGTGAACTACTTTTATTTTGTGGCTTGTTGCTTCATGCATGTCTTTGGAACTGGAAGTGTTTACAAGTTATTTGCTAGTCCTTGTTTGCTTACTGTTTGTAACTGGATCCTAAAATTAGAGTAACCATGGAAAACAAAAGTCGTAGAATGCAGTGGAGAATAACCCTTCTTTTTTTCCCCTGAGTAATTCCATCCTTCTAGGACTGGAATGCACTCCTGGTGGGAGCTGTCACTTGTGTCGTTTCTGGGGAAAAATGGAGCTATATTTGCCATTACTGAAATTTCTTACAGGGTAACACTGAGGAAGCTGTAATGTAGCTAAAGTTCAGGTGAGGAAGGAGATAGTTGTCTTCCCCTAGTTATGTCATTTTATCTTGTTAGGAGTTACTCCTCATGAAGTGAAATCACTGGAAATTGAGACCTGTATCTTGCCCGTGTAGATACAGCTGAAGAAGTGTGAAGATAGCTGAAGAAAGTGTTTGTAGACAACGGTTTAATAATCCGTAAATAGAAACCCATTTTCCAGGACACAAGGAGCTGCTAAGTACCCAGCTCCTGTTGTTTCATTTATGATTCTGGCTAACATATGAGAAATTTTCAGTTTGAACAGTCTGCTGATGACATCATATTCCACCTTGAATCTTCTCTATTTTCCACATACTAGACAAAAGATGTTTCACAGAGTTTGGTGATCACTGGCAGGCACTGAACGCTTGATTTCCTCTAAGCTGTTTGCTGCCTGTCTGGAAGATGTCTGATTAAGATCAATAAAAGGAAAATGTTGGGACAGGAGGACAAAAACCTAGCTTTTATGAAGAACAAATGGGAAAGCTGATTTATCTTCACTGGGCGAGGAAGTCACAAGGCAAAAATGCAGTTCAAATCAGAGTTTCACTAGGTGAAAGGAACTTAATACTCATAGTAGATGGTATGAAGTCATAGTTCAGACAAGATGGGACAAAAACCTAATTGAGATAGTGCAGTGGGAAGAGGGAGTCCTAATGCTCACTATGGAATTTTATGATTAAACAAGATTTGATGTCAGCAACGTGTGTTAATGAAGTTAGTCATCAATATATCAATACATTATCACACACCACTACATGAATAATATGTCCTTTAGTTAGTGTAAGAGACTTTCAGTTAGTGTAAGAGAAAAAGGTATAAAAGCATAGCTTTACAGAAATGGTCTGCAGGATGACATTGCATCTTGCTTGCTGGTCATATTGGTTCTGATGTCCGGGATTGTGAGTAAAACACCTGTCTCTTTAGGACTTTGCTAAAACTGATGTGGATTCCTAAAATAGAGTTGACTAATATTTGGTTTATTTGAACACATTTCTCTGTAATGATTTTGCTAAGCTTATCATTTTGTTGGGACTGTTCAGGGAGATGACCTTAAACTTAACTGCCAACAAATCAAAGAAATGAATAATTGGAATTCCACTGAAGCATTAAAGCTAATTGTGTTTTTAATATGTGTTTTCTAGGAAAATTTAAATAAGCTGATGACTAACCTAAGATCTACAGCCCCTCACTTTGTACGATGCATTATCCCCAATGAAACAAAAACTCCAGGTATGGAAAACACAGCAATCTTAAAATGTCATTTCAATATTTACTTCCAAGTCACCAGACTGTACTTAAATACTGTCTGTGTTGTCCACCTTATCAAATAGAGTTGCTTTTTTAGGAGATGACACCTTACATTTTCTAATTCCCTCAACGAGATGAAGATTAGCGCTATGGAAGATCCCCATTTAGTTTAGCTTTGTTTTTCCCCGTAGGTGAAATGGATGCTTTCCTTGTCTTGCATCAGCTCCGCTGTAATGGTGTTCTGGAAGGCATCCGCATTTGCCGAAAGGGTTTCCCAAACAGGGTGCTTTACGCTGACTTCAAACAAAGGTAATGCCAAGCTGTGTTGTCTCCTGTCCTACCCTATCAGTCAAAATAAACAAAGCACGTCTTCTCTTTTTTATTTGAGGTATTTTATTCCATTCCAGTTTATTTTCCATACAGATTGTCTGAACATGGAAGGCAGAATTCTGCTCTTGCTTGTGTCTGTGTAGATATGATGTAGGAAATTACTCTAGGTGATATTTTTAGTTTTGAATAAAGCAGAATCTAGGCCAGTTTTATTCATTGTTAATCTGTTATTAACAGGTACCGCATTCTGAATCCAGGTGCAATCCCAGAGGATAAATTTGTGGATAGCAGAAAAGCTTCTGAAAAATTGCTGTCATCTTTAGATATTGACCATAACCAGTATCGTTTTGGACACACCAAGGTAACCAGAAGAGTCCATCAATGACTATGTAAAGAGGAAGGAGATGAATGTAATGTGCAGAATAGGACATTATGAAATTTCTAGTGGTGGTAGTGAACAGTTAATAATACAAGGAGCCAGCAATATAGCAGCAAATTGATACTAAATTTTAAGCTGTGCTAGAGGAATTGTGTTTCTCGAGCTTAAGCTCCCACAAAGCTTTTATTGCAGCAGCACTACAAGCAAACAAAGGAGCAGCTGATCGTCCATGTCCCCCAGTAAAACAACAGCTTATGTAGTATAGATAGGCTCAAACATACATGGACCACAAGATCAACTGCAGCTTTTGAAATGAGGCCATGTGCAATTATGACATGATCTCATTCACAGGGATCTGCGAGCTGGGAGCTGTGGTTCAGTTGACCTGGTTTGAACCCTGCCACAGTTGAAAGGTATTGTGTAATGTGGCAATAGGATAGCCTGGCCTGCTCAAAACTGAGAAGATGAGACCCAGTTTTAAAACAGTTGGGAAACTGTACAATGCAGTCCCTGATGCAAGTAGTATTGGGCCATCTATTTTTTTCTGCTTTATAAATGTGCCAGTAAAAATACCACTCTTCTGGGCAATTGCAATAAAGTCTGTGTAACTGCTGATGTACTGTCAAATAAAATAATTCTTTATGGTCAAATAACATCTGTGCACCTGTCAGGTGTTCTTCAAGGCTGGTCTCTTGGGTCATCTAGAAGAAATGAGGGATGAGAGACTTGCAAAGATCTTAACAATGATCCAAGCAAGAGCGCGTGGCAGACTGATGCGAATTGAGTTTCAGAAGATAGTAGAGCGCAGGTATGAAGGTACCCTCTTAAGTCTTAGCAGATAATGGTCATTATGATTTAATTATATGTTGAATAGAGCCATTATTACAGCACTTAAGATGCTTGCTAATCCTGAATTAAAGGTTTAACATGGACATATGATAAAAATAATAGCAACCATGTATTAGTTGCCCACCACTCTCATAAAAATCAGATTTGGAAATTCTTCCTATGGATATGGAGGAACTTTCTTGCGTATTTTAGAACCTAGTACAATTTCTAATATTACTGAAAACAGAGCAGTAAAGGTGGCTGAGGATGAAAAAAAAAACCTCACTTTCTCAATTCAGGCTAAGCTTTAGGGGATTTTGTTTATTTTCTTCTTAAACCAGGGATGCTCTTCTTGTAATTCAGTGGAACATCCGTGCTTTTATGGCTGTGAAGAATTGGCCCTGGATGAAGCTTTTCTTTAAGATCAAACCTCTTCTGAAGTCTGCAGAAACTGAAAAGGAGATGGCCAATATGAAGGAAGAGTTCTTGAAACTGAAGGAGGCTCTGGAAAAATCTGAAGCCAGGAGAAAGGAACTTGAAGAAAAGCAAGTCTCTTTGGTTCAGGAGAAGAATGATTTGCTTCTCCAGCTCCAAGCCGTGAGTAGGCAAAGCTAATTTGGTTTGCATAATTGTTAGATGTTCTTTCAAACTCAGAGGCTTACAAACCAGGGAATTAGTGCAAAGTCAATGCAGATAAGCTGTTGGTCTTGTCAGAATATTGCCAAAAGCTTACAGCAAATAGAAATTCTTATGTCCTAGGAAATAACCAGGTGGGCTAATGATGCAAATCTTACAGGGCTTTGTCCTGGTCAATGTCCATGGCAATTAAATACAGAAGTGTTCTTACAGGGGCATGCATGATTTGTCATGCTCACCACTCATCCTGCTCCATTAATTGTTGCTCTTGCCTTTTGAAGTTATGAGTAGGAGTTGTTCCTTATGCTGCTGTGAAGTGTTGGGTCAGGCTTTGTGACCACTTACAGGATAGGGGACAAGTGAGGAAGAAAAAAGGTCAGGCAGTCATGGCTGTCCTCTTCCTTGTGCCACACCAGGAGCAAGACACTCTGGCAGATGCAGAGGAACGATGTGACTTGTTGATTAAATCTAAGATTCAGCTGGAGGCCAAAGTCAAAGAACTGACAGAGCGGGTTGAGGATGAGGAAGAGATGAATTCTGAGCTGACTTCTAAGAAGAGAAAATTGGAAGATGAGTGCTCTGAACTCAAGAAAGATATTGATGATCTTGAAATAACACTTGCAAAAGTAGAGAAAGAGAAGCACGCTACTGAAAATAAGGTACTTTTAGAACTTGAGGATATGTTTTCAAAAGAGACTGGGGATGGATTGCCTCAATGACAAGAGCTACCAGTCTTCTGACTGCTTCATTCAGGCCGTGCTGCAGGGTCAGAGTATATACAGAGTCATTTGTCTTTGACTTTATGAAGGAAAATTTTTAAGTTTGAGCCTGAGTTTCTCTTTTTTGGAAGTGAGTTGTGCTGCAATTGAAAAGAATTTAGTGCATTTCAAAGAAAAACACCCGCAAGAAGAATTGGCACTTCCTGGCTCCCTTGACGGCAGTTTCACTCAAAATGCCAAAAACGGGGGAAGAAAAAAAATCCCCTTTCCTTCAACCCTTTTCCTGCATACACATTCAGTATAGGCAGTCCTTTAAGCTTTATGATAACCTGTCACTCCAAAGTCTTACAAATACATCCATCACTGCTTCCTCTCTCACACAGGTCAAAAATCTGACAGAAGAAATGGCAACTCTTGACGAGAACATCAGCAAACTTACTAAGGAGAAGAAGTCCTTGCAGGAAGCTCACCAGCAAGTTCTGGATGACCTACAAGCAGAGGAGGACAAGGTCAACACACTGAGCAAAGCTAAACTGAAACTGGAACAACAAGTGGATGATGTAAGCTGGCTCTGCCTTAATTTTTCTCCAGGCTTGTTTGTACACCATTTACAGTTTTCATGAGTCTGAAATGTCACAAAGCTTTGAAATGTATTTCTGTCCTTTTGTAAATGATCAAGGATGTATAAATACAGTCCATGTAATACTGTCTGGAAAAAAAAAAAGTATAATTACAGCAACTGTGTAAAAACTTCTCCCTGTAGTTAAGCCTTTGAAAGGAGTGCAATAATGAGGGAAAATCCACTACTCAGTTGCATTTTCACTGTAACTGGCATGTAGTCAAACAGAGCTCTGCTACCAAGAGAACTGTAATACTTGCACTGTCATAAATCATGGAGTAGCCCTTATGTTATATTTCTTTAGCTCATATGTTCTTTGTACAGGCCATTGGCTACAAGAAAACAAAAAATGTAAAATCGGACTCTTGTACTTACGCGCTTCTGCTACAGCACTTGCAAGAGCTCAGCACAAAGCTGGGCCTAGTATGCTTCTGGCTGTTGTAAACCATCTGTGCTCAATATATTTAAGAAATGACTTCATTTCTAAAGCTTGAGGGCTCACTTGAACAAGAGAAGAAAGTGAGGATGGATCTGGAAAGGGCAAAACGCAAACTGGAAGGGGATTTGAAGCTGACCCAAGAAAGTGTCATGGACTTGGAGAATGATAAGCTGCAGATGGAAGAAAAGCTGAAGAAGTAAGAGACCTTTTCTGTTGTACAAAATAAAGCAGCACAGTTACCACTGTCACTTCAGGTGCATCATTCTGCTCTGATGTGGCTAAAAGGAAATTCCATCTCAAAGGAGAGAGTGTATAGTCAAAGAGGGAGGGAAAGTTGCTTTGTTACTGGTGCACGTTATACCTGAAATATTAGAACTGATTATACTTATCAACATTAAAAAATATATACTTATGTTTTTCGTTGCTTAGAGGAGAAAGCTGAAGTCCCTAAAATCATCCTAACAAGCTATGACTGTGTTGTTGAAAGACCTCACTCTCTTAAAAGTATTTTAAAAGTATTTTTTCCACTGATTCTGAAAATAACATTACTTGTGTAAGACATAAAGAACCACAGAATATAATCACACAAATGCATCCAGGGTCTTAGCTTAGCACTATTCAGAGGAAGACRTGTTTTTATACATGTAGCAGTACATGAGGTTTGCTCTTTCAATTTCTGCTTAGATATGTTAGGAGTTTTATTGAACAACTCTTTAAAAAATTGCATTAACCTAACTTTGTTTGAGCTACAGGGCAAATTGTCAAAGTGGGTTTTTCCTTTCCTTGGCAGGAAAGAATTTGAAGTGAGCCAGCTGAATTCCAAGATAGAAGATGAACAAGCTATAGTGTTGCAGCTCCAAAAGAAGATCAAGGAGCTTCAGGTCAGCTTGCCTCTCCCATTTTTTTGCATCGAAGAGGGAGTCTCTTTCTGTGCCCCACTGAAGTGCTTTGCGCAGATTTTCACAGGTAGCTGCAGTCCAGTTAGTTAGCTTTGAGACCCAAAGTGGTGCAACTCAGTAGCTGCCCAGACTGATTCCTGTTTCCCTCAGGATGCTCGCTCTGTAGTGGTTCCTTCCCACCAATGACTGCTGAATGCTAGTGGTTTCAAGTGAGGCAGGAAGGCTATGGCATCTTGTTTTTAAGCAAATAACATGTTGTTCCAAACCATGAAGCTGGGGGCAAGGGGAGTGCAGGGGAGGAGTTTAGCAGTGATAGGCATGAATTTGAAATTTAAGGAAGGGACTCAAATGCACATGACATTTTCAACAGAAATGAAAAGGCCAAATACAGTCAGAGCAGTCCAAACAAAATGTTTGACAAAAAAATCAGCTTCTAATTTTATTATAGTTTCTATGTTAAAAATGACCTACAATTAAAGTGGAAATAAAGAACATTCTGATAATTTGAATATGGAGCATTGGTTGGTCAAAATAACTTTTTCAAAAAAAGACTACCCCCAGTGCAATATATCCATTATTCATGCAATTCTACATAATGCTGTATTTGAAATCCTCACCTTAAAACTCCTACAGTGAGGTTACTTCTGTCACATAGCTATTAAAATGGGAGCAAGGAGAACTCTTACAGTCCCCTTCAATTACAATTAATTGCTACTCCTCCCTCCTGCTACAAGTAACCTCTTTTATGTTCTTGACCTAAATATCTTGAACTACAGCTTGTAGGAGAAAATATCTACTGAGAAAGCTGCAACTCATCAGTCTTMCTCCAACTCAGAATCTGATTTATTGGCATAATTAGGCAAGTCCTTTAACTGCTGTGCCTTAGTATCTGTTCATAAGTTGTAAGGTGTGGGCTGGCAGTGGATTCGACTATTTGTTAGGTGCTTCAAGGTCTTCAGGTAGGAATCATTATGGAGGTAACACAAAGGTGCTTGTGTCTCTTTGATAGGCTCGTATAGAAGAACTAGAAGAGGAGTTGGAAGCGGAAAGAGCTGCTCGAGCCAAGGTGGAAAAACAGAGATCAGATTTGGCCCGAGAGCTGGAGGAATTAAGTGAGCGACTTGAGGAGGCTGGGGGAGCCACTGCTGCTCAGCTAGAGATGAACAAGAAACGTGAGGCAGAGTTCCTGAAGCTGCGGCGGGACCTCGAGGAGGCCACGCTTCACTATGAAGCCACAGCTGCCACCCTGAGGAAGAAGCATGCAGACAGCGTGGCTGAGATGGGGGAGCAACTGGACAACCTGCAGCGGGTCAAGCAGAAACTGGAGAAGGAGAAGAGCGAGCTGAAGATGGAAGTGGATGATCTATCATCCAACATGGAGCAGATGGTCAAGGGAAAAGTAAGCGGCCTGAGGTTTCCCTACCCCGCAAAGGTCACATGTAGCCAAGGCTGGTCTGAAGGTTTCCCCGGACACCTGGTAGGGCTGGAGTGTTTCAGAAGGCAGTGCCTTGCAATCTGGGGRGGCTTGACTGTACAGCGTCACCCCTTCCCAGAAGGTGCTATAACCCTCATTACCTGGAGATGGGATGGCAATTGAGCTGGTCTGTCTAAAATATATAGAGCATCCCAAGACCCAGTCATCTCCATATTACATCCGCATATTTCAAAGCACACAACTATATCACTTAAACTGTGCTCCCCCAGCCTAGTGATGACAGAGGGGATGCCATGCAAAGCTGGACATCTCCCATCTCCAACAAGGTCCTCTCAATCCTGCCCATAGTTCACAGGTTGGAGTCATGTTAGCAAGGAGGGCAAGCAAAAGCTTGCAGAACCATTGCATGTGTTTTTACTTCCTATGGATGAATTGTGGATTTTGTTTCCTGCATAGATAGTCTTGGTAGCATTCAGAGCACTCCAAAAAGTCCTTCCAATAAAATGGAAGAAAACAGATTTCAGCATTCTGAGCGTTAGAAAGTTGTCATCAAACTTAATTTATGACAAATGGCAATTAAACCAGAATCAGTAAAGCAATTTTCATTGGAGGTGATTTCCCCATCTAGCAATTAAGAGGGAGGCTTATGCCTGAATTTCATGGGCATGTGATTGCTTTTGACATTCTTGTGGAACCTTTTCACTCTGATACTTCAGTTCAGAACCCAGTCACAGGAAAACAAATGGGGCAGGGTGACATAATGGGGAGACCCCTGGCCTGGGTCGCTATTCACGGGGCTTCTATTTCCTGCTTTACTGCTGTCCTCCTAGGTGACAGCAGGCAGGTTTTCCTCTCTTGACTCCAGTGTCCCATCTTCAAAACAGTGACAAGATTTTGATCTGCTTTGTGAAGTGCTTTAAGAGGTACTGACAAAAAACACACTAAGAACAAAGGATGTCGATGTTCCCCTGTAGCCTCTGCCTTTCATGAGCTTGATCTTGAAAAACATTAAGCACACGTGTACAGACACACATCTGGGATGGGATGGGGCAGGGGGGAAATCATTTCTTCTCAGTCACTTTTAAAGCTGAACTATATCCCAAATTCTTTACTCAAATTCTACTCACTCAGAGTTTCTCGAAGATGCTTTTCACTGTTGTCTTGCTCCAGTGGCAAATGGAAGAGTAGTACTTACTAGGTAAAATTCTTCCTTAAACCAGGTTGTCAACAGAACATGATATAAGTGTTCTTGCTCTAACGCTTAAGAAGAGTAGGTCTTATCCTCTACCTTATAATACCTTATTTGCTGGTGATGAAAATGGTATTTGTGTCTTTGTTATCTGTCATTTCCCTGAAAGGCAAATAAAAGATGACTTTTCCTCTCGGCTTTGGAAAGCTACAGCTTGGTACATGTTTTCTTCTGATTCCTGTTAGGCAAATGCAGAGAAACTTTGTCGGACTTATGAAGATCATTTGAACGAGACAAAAACTAAACTGGAGGAAATGACTCGCCTTATGAATGATCTCACTACCCAAAAGACAAAACTTCAGAGTGAGAATGGTATGTGAAAGTTCAGCCCCAATAAGTTACTGGAAAACAGTATATCAAATGTGTCTCAATGTCAGTGTGATGTATTACGTGATGACATCTGCTTTGAAGGTGGCTGGATTAGGATTGCTGAATGGAGCTGTAGCTCAGTGTCTTTTTACTTGTCTGTCTTCAACATTCTTATAACCTTGGAGAGGGGAACCTTGCCTTGGACTGGCTTAAAAAAAAACAACCTATAACCATACTTACCAGCATGCTGTACTACCATTTCATGAACTGAAATGGATGCGCTGGCTAAGCACCCAGTTTCAGGAACAATGTTACACCACATCTGTTTAGCAATGCTAGAGGGAAGACTAAGGAGTTGGTATAGCACTGTTGTCTGTGTGAATACTATCTTTTCAAGTGTCAACTTGAGCATTGCACTCTAGAAGGCATTCACACCAAACCAAAAATACCCCATATGCTCTAAGCGCTTGCTACTTTTTTAACCAGAGTAGAACTATTTGATTTCTGCATCCTCATCAGATTTCACTGTTCTGCTAGACTAACTTTCTGTGTATTTTCAAGATGCATATATTTCATTTCCTATTTTATAGTTAGTTCTTTCTACTCCTATAAGGCTGTGGTTTCCACCCTGCAGTGATGCCATTCTTGTAAATATCTTTTCTTATGTATCCCTCTGTTCTGTACACTGTCAATTGTGAGGTTCTCAGGTTGCTTTGGAGCCCTCTGAAAAGTCATCTGTGGAAAAGCAATATAAAATAGCGTAGAAAAGTATGAACAAAATCAGCTGCAACCACACATGAAAGTAGGCATTGGTCTAGGCTGATCCATGAGCTGAACTAAAATTAATGAGCTTAGCTAATGGCAGTACAAATAAAAGAAAAAAATAAGGAAAACTATCCTAGTGGAGCGTGTGATGGTTACAAGTTTGGAGGAAAGCTCACAAGGTCAGCCACAATTACTATTGGTTCCTTTGCTCAGCAGAATTGGATAACTGGGACTTTGCTTTTTTTTCAGTAGGAGTGTGCCACTTCCTGTTCTTACTTTTTTTTGGTTAAATCCCTTGGCAGGTGAGTTTATAAGACAGCTGGAAGAGAAGGAGTCACTGATAAGTCAGCTGTCCCGGGGGAAAACGTCATTCACACAACAGATTGAAGAACTTAGGAGACAGCTAGAAGAGGAAACCAAGGTAATGCTTTGACTGTGTCCCATTGGTTGAGATGGAATGGGAAAAACTGTTCACATTCATTTGTAGCCTGGATAAAAGCTGAAATGAGATATGGGAGTGAGAATGCTTCTTGGTAATTATGCTGATGATAAACTCCTGCCTCGGACTGAGACAAGTCACAGGAGGAGAAAAATCTTGGAGTGATCAATGTCCATAAGTGGTAAATAAAATTTACTCAGTAGTATACTCAAAATCTCAGATCTTGCATCTTAAAAGTTTTGATGCTTCTTCAAAGGTGTTACGAGTATCTTCAGTCTTGATAGATTGCTGAGCACATCACCAGGAGAGGTTTTCTTAGGTAATTTCATACACTTCTTACCCTCACTTGTCAGGGATGTCATGGCCAGAGGCAAAAAGAAACAGACTTTGGTCTCCATTTGAATTCCTAGGGGCTGTTTATTCAGGTTTTGCTGTGACCTTTCTATCCCTGCAGTCCAAGAATGCCCTGGCTCATGCCCTGCAAGCAGCTAGGCATGACTGTGATCTCTTGCGGGAGCAGTATGAGGAGGAGCAAGAAGCCAAGGCAGAGCTGCAGCGGGCTCTCTCCAAGGGAAACGCAGAAGTGGCACAGTGGAGAACAAAGTACGAGACCGATGCCATTCAGAGAACTGAGGAGCTGGAAGATGCCAAGTAAGTGGGTTACACAGACTTCATCCTGTCCCTGGTTGGGGGGACTGAGCTCTGTGTGACTTATTATGGCAATAAGGAAATAGGGCGATACAGTTGGAAAGGGCCTTCTGGCTCATTCATGTCATTCACGAATGTCCTTTTTCTGTTCCTTTCATTGCTTGAATGGGTCAACATTTCTGCTGAGTCTCTGTCCACGCAGTAGGGGATCTGGATACTGAGGTTTAGTTAAGTACCAGCAAGATCAAGCTTTTACTCTACTTGATTATCTCACACACTCACTTGCTTTGCCCCTGGCCCAGCAGCACATTCCCTAGGTCTTAACTTCCCTCCCCGGCAGGGAGATCACTGCTGAACTAGAAAAGTAGGTCAGAAACTCATTTCAGTTCATGCTGTGCAGCTGCTCACAGTTACTGCTCTTGGGTGTTACTAGCCAAGGTCTCCGAGCATCCCCCAGCATTTGTCTCCATGCATCTTTCTGATCTGCAGGATCCTTGCCCACTTCCAAGATAATTCCTCCAGCTAGCATCTTCATCTTCTTTCTTGGACCCCTTTTTTTCTTTCCAGGACCCCTTCTTCTTTGCAGAATCCCAACGCTGCAGTCTTCCCAATCTGAATAGACTATGTACAAAAGCACAATGCGTGGTCAGCCTCCTAATTAGTGGTTCTGGGTCATGTCTCTTTATTAGCTGGAGGATTCAGGACATGCCACTTCTGCTTAGTCCAGGCGTTATCAAAATTTACAGCCAGACCATACTGGTCGGAGCTATAGCAAGTAGCAGGCTTCTACTTGAGAGATCAGAAGTTCAGATTCAGATATACACAGACACACACAGACACACACACAGACACACACACACACACACACACACACACACACACACACACACAGCTGCAGCTTGTCAGCATTCACAATTTAAGCAATTTTTTGTCTACCACAGTTTCCTCTCTCTAAAAGCCCCATTTCCCCTTTGGAAGCTAAATTATTGAGATAGTGCTTTGGTGTCAGTCTTGCTGGATAACATGGCAGTGGTTCCTTTCAGTCATTGTACTGTTTCTTCTCACCTGGTAGGAAAAAGCTTGCCGCTCGCCTTCAAGAAGCTGAGGAAGCAATTGAGGCAGCCAATGCCAAGTGCTCTTCTCTGGAAAAGACAAAGCATAGGCTGCAGAATGAGCTGGAAGACATGATGATTGACCTAGAAAAGGCCAACTCGGCAGCTGCCTCCCTGGACAAGAAACAGCGTGGATTTGACAAGATCATCAATGACTGGAAGCAGAAGTACGAAGAGTCACAGGCTGAGCTGGAGGCTTCCCAGAAGGAGGCCCGTAGCCTCAGCACTGAATTGTTCAAGTTGAAGAATGCTTATGAGGAGACACTGGACCATCTGGAGACACTGAAAAGGGAAAACAAGAACCTCCAAGGTAGGCTTCATTCAGGCTCAGTGGTCAGTGTGAGAGCACCACACTTGAGGACAGCTGCAGGGTTGCAGGTGCCCTGTAACAGCTCTGGGGAAAGAAATTCCTCTCATCCCTGAGACAAGATTTCAGACGTTTTTGGAGGCACTGCCTGATGCTGGCAATGAAGGTTTTAATCACAAAAAATGGTACAGCCAAAGGACTGCAAGCTTCCCTTCACTCACCTGCCGATGAAGCTTAGCCTTGCTTGGTGTAGAGTATCTCTACAGGAGTAAAGAAGTCATTGGGGGCTTTTCTATCATGCCTAACAAGCAAGTCTGTACAGAACTTCACTGTACAAAGCACAGTGCATTGTTGCTAACAGTGGCTATACTAATAGATCACTTAACAAACTGGAATTGACTGTTCAGTAAAGAGTTTCAGATCATTCTCTTGTAACCAATACCTTGTGCTACTCAATCTGCTCTAATTAGCAGATTTTGAACAGTTTTTGATCTGTGTCAGTCCTTTGGGATTCATTGCCCTGGCTGTTACTATTTGATTAGAGCTGTACAATCTGACACTTGTTGCCTAGAGTTATGTTTAAAACATGAATTCTTATTTAAAGGATATAGGAAGGCTTTTTAAGAAAAGTCTCAGTAGCTTTTCACTGGCAGTACAACCCACACTTTTTACACCAATGAAGAGCAATTCACATCATCAAAAGCAAATTTCTAATTATAACCAGCACCTTTTTCATCGATCCCATCAATGGGAGGGGCATGGAAAGTGAGCCCACCACCACCACTGGCAGAGGTGCTAGTCTCAGGTGAGGACCAAGAGAGATAACAAAGGCGCAATGGAGAAAGCTTAGATAGCTCCCAAAACAGAGCAGTGTTCTTTGCCTGCAAATCACAGACAAAAGCTGAACCTCTATAACCACTACAAAAAAGCATTTACGGGAAAGTCTGCACTTTCAAGTTGGTCAGGTAAACAAAGCTGCCGTAGTTGAAGTAAGGCAGTGCTTGTGTATAGACAAGCCCTTGAGGTAGTAATTTCAGACAGAGGTCCTGTAGTCACGCTCTGTGAATCATAGTATGTTTTGGACACTTGAATCGCTAAATCCATCCATCCTTTTTGTTTCAGAGGAGATTTCTGATCTGACCAATCAGATTAGTGAAGGAAACAAGAACTTCCATGAAATAGAAAAAATCAAGAAACAAGTTGAACAAGAAAAGTCAGAAGTTCAGCTGGCTCTAGAAGAAGCAGAGGTAAGGAAAGAAAGTTCAAAGGAAAGGGAAAGGCTGTCTTTGTCATGATTTTCCTTCCTTTCTTATCCTCTGAGCAACAGAGCAAATGTTTTGACTGTTAGCAAGTGGAACTTCTCTGCACCCAGCTCCTCCAGGCTTGCTCACCAAAGTCTTCAAGTCACTGGTGACTATTGCAGCTTTCAGTTCTAAGACCATCAAAGGGAGGTCCTTTCAAATGGGGTGTCCTGGGGATTCTTTTTTCTTTTTTTCTTTCAGGAAGCTCAGAAATCCTCTGCCCACCTCCTGAAAATCCAGCCCTTCTCACTTGCTTCAGCTTGGAGTATTGCCAGTCTTTGAGGAAACGGGAATTGCTGAGATTGGTGGTCTTATAGTATTTTATCAGATATTTCTAATATCTAGTTTCCATCAGCAAATTCCCCACTTCTGATCTTTGAGAACAAAAACCCAGACCTCCTGATAAATTAAATAAGGTCTCAGATATTGTGTTGCATACCACAGCCAGCCTAAAATAAAAAAAAAGAGGTATCAGTCTCTGAAACCAAATGAAAATAGGTCATTTAGAAAATTTTTGACTCCCAGGGAAGTTTGGTAAAAACACTTAACATGACTGCATTAATTTGTATAGTGACAAGTATGCATATATTCCAGAGGGATGCCCCATCCCAGTTTCCAAGAAAGAAACAGTAATACAGAATTTATGACAGGCCAGCTGAAAACCCTGGCTATTTATTTAAAGGGTTAGGTTGTCAGTTTTTTGAAAGTTTGGTGCATTGCAGAGCTAAGAAGTGGTGTAGTTGTTGCTGGCTAGAAGCAAGACAGCACATAGCAAGGGATTTTTAGCAAAGACTGCATTTCATTAGAATTTACTCTAATGTTTGCTAAAATGAACATCATCCAGTGACTGGGATCTGTTAATACTTTAAATACTGTGCAAATTCTTTTGTCTGTTACAGGATGCTTTATACGTTGCAGGGATTTCATGACCAAATAAACAGGTGTCATGATCAGAGCGGAGGAAATAGCATGTCTTTTTTCCACAGCTCTGAGATGTGAAGGGTGATTATATGCTCCATCAATAAACTTCTCTCATTAGAAAGAATACATCTGTTCCTGAGGGCTCTAACAGGCACACTTTACTTTCATGAATTGTGTGGAATGCCTTCCTAAAGCTCAGGGAAATTAGAAACTAATGAAAGTAAAGTGATGATGTATCTTACTTTATCTGTGAAAGAAATAGTTTAATGCAGATTTTTTTTTCCCCTTCCTTATGAGTTTGGGTTTCTGGCAGTCACCACTGGTGACACGGTACTTCTGTGTGCTGTTCTCCTTAATACATTGGGGGTCCTTGGTGTGAAGTGTTCATGCAATTGGCCTGTAGCTGGTGCACGATAGCCAGAGATTAGCAATGTTTTTGTATAGCTTCGTCTTCAGTTACTCCATTCTGTTTCCAACATCTCTTGAGGGAAATATAGCTAAGCCTATGTGATTTTACCCTTCAGAGAGCACTTCTAAAATATATGGTGTTCAGTTCTGCTTTCCTTCCCTGTTTGATGTGAGCAGCAGTGAGCCACTGAGCTTGGTTTATGTAAAACCTGGAAGTCAGAGGCCCCATTATTTAACTAAAGACTCTTGTCACATTCCTCAGTTCTTGACCTCAGTATATGAGAAAAAATATAAGAACAAAGACATTGGAACAAATCTCCCTGGTTCCATAGAGTTTCCTTCATTTTAATTGGAAAGAGGGGAGAAAATAGTTTTGTATTTAATCATATAGAGCTGATTTCTATCATTACTTTCCTTAAAGCCATGCTGCCTAATGAGACTGTGTACACTGGAGGTGTTCAGCACTCTGTGATTTGCAGACACCTTTAGGTGCCAGTGGATGTGTGGGCCTCCTCAGCCTCTCAACAATAACCTTGTTTTAGCTTTTGCATATCCCTTAGAGCCCATGGATTTCCAGAGGGTGCCTGTGCAGGGGGGGTGCAGAGCTGGGGGCGTCTGTTGATAACAAAACCATGCTAGCAAGGCATAAGGTATTCTTGTGTGAGCTGAGGACTGTCTGACAACAGGTACTCTGAGGAGCTTGCTACTCAGTTTCCCAGCTGCCAAGTTGCATTAAAAGGCAAATAAACGCATTGTTTTGCTATATAAGCGACTCGTGTCCTTGCCTAGAGACAGGCAGAGATGAAACAGTGCTGCTGTGAACAGGAAGAAAAGTATAAAGGGATCCTCTTTGGGCAGTAGCTAGTGATGTGAAGAAAAAATGGCAATTTCTGGTCTGCAAGATTTTGGTGCTTTCTGTTTTAGGGAGCTCTGGAGCATGAAGAAAGTAAGACCCTTCRTTTTCAACTTGAACTTTCCCAACTTAAAGCAGACTTTGAAAGGAAACTGTCAGAAAAGGATGAAGAAATGGAAAATATAAGGTACTGTGCAGAAAGCAGCATGTTCTATTAAGGGGGAAATCTCAAAAGATCAGAAATTTTCTCAAGGCCCAAGCCAGCCAAATGTACCACAGGTCCTTATGCCAGGAAAAAGGAGATGCTGTCTGGGCCAGAAACCAAAACAGCTCTGGTTATTTGCCAAAGGATTGTCTACCACACTAATGTTTCACAGTTCAAATCTTCCTGTCAGTTCAGTCACTGCCAGTGTCCACATAAACCCATCATACATATCATGTAGCAGCAGTAACATACATTGACTGGCACAACCAGGGTCATAGAGCAGACCCAAAAGCCATCAAGTCTTTGTGTCTGTAATATGGAGCCAAGCGACTCTAGCTTAGTGCCTCCTCCTAATCCCCTAGGATGATGCCTCCCAAAGGTACCACAGGCAAGAGCACCACAACTACATCAGTGGTGCTCAAACCTGTGCTATCTAAAGGCGATCTTTAACCCTGCGTTTGGTTAATTTATGCAGCTGTAGCCTCACTGATTGTGATGAGGCACTTGCAATCATGTTTACCTCCTTCGGGTAAGCAGTGAGAATTGCAGAGATGCAGAAAGTATGACTATAAAAGGAGAAGAGCTTGCAGGTGAAAGGGATAAAAGGAATAATGGAAAGTAATTAGATAACAGAAACACAATGTCTTTTGTCCCTTGTCCATCCCCTCCTCCTCCCTGTACAAACTCTTGTCTGAAGAGCTATGCTTTTTTAATATTATGCTATGATAGGCCAGATTTTTAGCCATGTCTGTCTTCAGTCTTTCAGAAAACTCGAGTTGAATTTGTCCGTGTTGCAGAGTTAATCCAAGAACCACATCATTGTTTACAGGGTAAAGGGCAGGGCAGTAGGAAATCCAAGTCCTCTTTGGCCTTTGCAGATACAAATGTTGTCATGTCCACGGTTTCATAAACAGTGTTTTGGCCAATGTTTCGCAGAATATCTTCTGACGTCCTGCAGATATCTGTATTCCAGAAATCCCAAGACAAGCCATCCTGATTAGTGCTTTGTGTCTCAGCTTTGATATCAATGTTTTACTGCTTAATTGTTCAGCAGACTGGCTGCATTGCTCCTTAGGAATCTAGGGCACAGTTCAGTGTCTTGCTGAAGCGAAAAGTCCCTCAAGGTTTTCCTTGTTGACTCAGTGAATTTCCCAGAACTCCTACACTATCAGCAGAACTTGGCCAGCAGTGAGATAAATAACTTTCACTCCATGAGTTTTACTTCGTGCTTTGAGTTACTTTCTAGTTGGAAGAAGGCAAAACTTCCATCATGGGTTTTGGAGCCTAAAATTCAGGCCTCTCTGTTCAAACTGTTACAAAGTCAGGAAAAATATGCGTCTGTCTATATCTGTCTCCATCTTTATGTTGACACTAACCTACCTTTTCAGGGGAACTAAACTGTTAATTAGAGAGAGCTTAATCTCTTCTAATTTTAGAGGTCCATAATGCAGATTTCTATTCCTGAACTATTCCTCTTCTAATTAAACATAGGAAATATGTGTTTAGATATCTAATTTAAGGTGAGATAAATGGTACCTTACAAGTGCCATTTACTATAGAGGGAGCATAGGGTGATTAGTTTGAATGTAGCTATCTACCTTCAGTTTGATTAATCCTCTTCCCTAATGCCTTCATAAAAAGGCTGAGATGTAAAACATCCCGCTAAATGACTCAGTAAATATCTTGGTAAGTGACTGCTAAGCTTTAAGTGCTTCTTGTTATGTTCAAAACTGCACTTGCTTGAGCTCATAAGAGATCTGAGATAATTCTTTGCTGTAATATTGCCAAAGGAAACAGGGGAGAAGGATGCTATAGGTGCTTACAAATCAGGAGTTAGCTGAGGGTGTGAAACACAGCAGCCAGTTAGATGGCAGTAAGACACTATTAACCAGCACTGTACATGTCATTCAGAAATATACTRGTATTTCTAGAAATGAGACACTTTCAGAAAGTAAAGTATTCTTGTGTGTGATTCTACATTCTTCTACAGGGAGGAAAATGACTCCCTTTACCTTTAATGTCCCTTTTATATTGTTCCAAAATCAGGAGAAATCAGCAGCGTGCCATAGATTCACTGCAGTCCACCCTTGATTCTGAATCCCGGAGCAGAAATGAAGCCATCCGGCTGAAGAAGAAGATGGAAGGGGACCTCAATGAGATGGAAATCCAGCTCAGCCATGCTAACAGGCATGCCGCAGAAGCAACAAAGTCTGCACGTGTCCTGCAGACACAAATAAAGGTACTCCTTTAAAGAGTAAAGACTTGCATACAAGCTCCAATCATAAAACCCCTGTAGGGGCAGAAAGCTACAGTTTGAGGTACCAAAAATCTTTTCTTGCACACTTGCAAGTCCTTCAAAAGTGGAGAGGAAGTCAGGTTGGCTGGAGTACAGGGAGCATGTGTATATTCAGGTTTGTCATCTGTTTCAACATTTGTAACAGTTAAAAAAAAAAGAAAAAAAAGAAAAAAAGCAAAGCTAAAAAGCTTTGCTAAGAGACCTCTTAAATCACCACCTGCCTCATGTCTCTCTCATGCCTATGCAGCTGCTTCTGCCTTGGGCAGAACTGCCAGCACTGACAAGTTTGAACACTCAGGTTTTTCCTCATTGCASCACATACCAGAAAAGCTATACAGTTCATAGTGTGGAGGAAGCCTTTCTCTAAGTTATCTTCTTAAAGACCTCCTGAGGTGAGCCCCATGCAACCTCTACAGTCTGGGGTTCTGTCTTGTAAGCACAGTGGCTGGAAATGGAGTTGCATGGTGCTGCTGATTTAAAAAAAAAAAAAGAAATAAAAATAAAAATAAATGGCTGCTTTGTTCTAGGAGCTTCAGGTGCAGCTGGATGACTCAGGACATGTGAATGAAGATCTGAAGGAGCAGCTGGCAGTCTCTGACAGGAGGAACACTCTTCTCCAGTCAGAGCTGGATGAGCTGAGGGCTTTGCTGGACCAGACTGAACGGGCAAGGAAGCTGGCTGAGCATGAACTGCTGGAGGCCACTGAACGTGTGAACCTGCTTCACACCCAGGTTTGCTTTCTCTGCACTCTCTCCCTCATTGGGTTTTATTGAGTCTTGTCGATTAAGCACTGACCAGTCTCTGTACAGACATGAACTCTGTTTCCCATGGCCATCATAAGTCACATGCTTCCTTACCCTCTGTTAAGGGAGAAAAAGAGGGGAGAGGAAATATCTCACTCTGCAGACATGCCACCTCATTCCTATAAAGTTAGCTGGATTTGATTCACCCAACTGCTCTAAATAAGTCCCAGAAGAAATAATGATGGAAGGTAACAAGAGTATATTGATTTATTTCCTTTCTTCGTGCTGTTAAACCACAGCTTCCTGTTTTAGCTAAGCCGTGGCCTGGATAGTGAGCCATTACTTTGGAGAACCAGCACACATGATGTTTTTGTGCAGACGATTGCACAGCTGTTTTGGTAGTCAGCAATGAAACTTGCAGAGTCTGAGTTCTCTCAATAGATATATTGTGCGGGGCAGGAAACACCCCCCAGCAAAGACCTCTCTGCTACATGATAAACCTTCATTAATGTGGGACCATCAGAAGAGAAGAAAGTTCAGAGAAGGCGCTAAGCCTTTGGGCTTGTTTAACCACTCTGTCACAATAGAGACTGCAGTTTTTACAGGGTCACAGTATAGTATATCTTGACCTGCCTGCATTTTTGCTACAAAACCAAAACTGCTTCTCACCAAATAATTGTCAGAAGGCAATGAAAATGTGCTACAGGCTGGCTGTTTTGTAATGCTTCCTGCAGCGCATTGATGAGATGGCATTTTTGTTTCAATTACCTCTTAGACTAACTGATTACGGATCATTAGTTTCCCAAGATGAACAGCCTAATTCATTCTGCTATTTCAGCCTCTTGTTTATTATTTTATGCTTTTTCAAAATCTAAATATTTACAACTTTGAGAATACCTTTAATACTCACTCAATCTGAAACTAAGCTACACAGTAAAGCCCAGTCCTTACCACATACATGGGTCTCCCTTCCCAAATATTGCTCTGTGTAATCCAGGGGCTGCAAAAATCAGTAAGCCTGGGTTTGCTGTGGTACTTAGAGAAGTTATGTATCTAATAATCATTCCTCTTCCTTTTCCACTTTTCCTTTGGGGGAAAATTAACAAAAGAACACAAGCCTAATCAATCAAAAGAAGAAGCTGGAGGGTGACATTACTCAGATGCAGAACGAAGTGGAGGAATCGATTCAGGAGTGCCGGAATGCAGAGGAAAAAGCTAAGAAAGCAATCACAGATGTAAGTGGGCTGGTTCCTTGCTCACTTTTTTTCTTGCAACCAAGTAAGCAAGCCTCAGGTCTCCATTTCTGTGCTTGTTACAAACTCGCAAACCTGATGTATCCCATGTGCTCCACAGCTATCTGGAGGTAACTGGTAAAACTACAGAATAAAACAGGGTGGAGGTAAAAAGAGAGGAAAACCTCTTCCTGATCTTTTATTTTTTTCAAGAAGGCAGATTCCACTGATCCTCAAAGTCTTAGGTTATGTCACCTTTGAATTAGGTAAATCTTATACCTGGATAGGCTGAGCTAACACTAGCCGATCTCCTGGCAGCGGTGTACATAGAAAAAGAATCTGATGGGCGAAGGAAAATTAGTGAATCCCAAATGAGGCATCCTAAAACTAGGTATCTGTTGGAAAAACATGGGGTCTAAAATCCCAGGAAGAGAGGCTGAGTGCATTCTTCTTCTAGGGAAGATATCAGTTGGGCTAGTATAGTTTCTTTTCCCACAAACCTGGAGAAATCCATGCTTTCAGAGTTCAGTCAGAGTATCACATCATACCAACAGACAGAAAGAAATGTAGAACAGGAGGTTTCCATGAGTTACATGTCTGAAGTTCTTGACAAAGCTATTCTAGTACCACGCTCTTTACTGCTTCTCAGCTGACAGTGCTATTACTGCCTGCCAGAGAGAAGACACTAGACGTCATTGATTCAGCTCCAGTCTGGGCTGTAATGTTTGCTGCCGTCCAAGGATTGCTCAGTAATGGATACAAAATCTGAAAACAGCTCTTGGTGGCAGGGACATGTGTCAAATCAGAAATGAGCTAATTGGCACCCTCGTTACGGGTCTAGCAGAAAGGTCAGGGACTGTGCAAGATATTGAAACTGAGCTTCTCATCCCAGCACAGACTGGGAAAACAGTTCTGCTCTTGTAGTTGCTCAGGCAGTGCTAGTCTATGGCTGTGCAGGGGAACTTCAGTCTGCCAGTTGTTTTAATTCACCGCCTCTGACAAGCTCCAAACTCCAAGATCAGATTCTGAGTAAGTTCTAAGTAAAATGTCTGTAGCGAACAGCACAGGTTTACTTCTAAGCATTATAAATGAGGACATTATATAGCACAGATACTGCAAAAAAAAAAAAAGAGAGAGAGAGAAAGCTGGATCTTAAATCATAGCATTAGAATATGGAGAAGGAAAAGATCTACAGGGTTATCTGTGTGTACTGCAGTCTCTCTGGGCAGGACGCATGCACACAGAATATTCTCTGGAGCTTTGGGTACAATGAATGATCCACGTAGTAGATCTTCCTTCATTTCTTCTGAATCATAATTCAAGAGCATAATAAAGCTGCTGTAAAGTTTGGTTGATTTCTCAGGCAGCAATGATGGCTGAAGAGCTTAAAAAGGAGCAAGATACTAGTGCTCACTTGGAGAGAATGAAGAAGAACATGGAGCAGACCATTAAAGACCTCCAGAAGAGACTGGATGAAGCAGAACAAATAGCCCTGAAAGGTGGCAAGAAGCAGATCCAGAAACTGGAATCGAGGGTAAGTTTGTGATCAAAGTATGGACTGCTATCTCCTGCCTTACAGAGCTGGGACCAGGCAGGTGCCCTGGGGCCACCTGGTGAGTTCAGAGAGCCCAGTAAATTCTACTGTGAACTCTTTCCTCTGTTGCACAAAACGCAAGTGAGCAGTTCTCAGAGGCATGTTTTCCCTTCATCATCCAGTTACAAGAAGCTATTGTTGCACAGCAGATGACCAAGCCCATGACTTAAAAAAAAAAAAAAAAAAAAAAAAGCTGGGGGAGGGAGGGGACACAAGATCTGAAAAAATAGGAAAAGTTTCTCCAATGCATGCTTCACTTAAACTTTCTTTGGCCTTCACTTCTGTATGTAGAGCATCTCGTTCCAGGTGGGCTCTTAAAAAAAAAAAAAAAAAAAAAAAAAGCTGGGGGAGGGAGGGGACACAAGATCTGAAAAAATAGGAAAAGTTTCTCCAATGCATGCTTCACTTAAACTTTCTTTGGCCTTCACTTCTGTATGTAGAGCATCTCGTTCCAGGTGGGCTCTCTGACTGCTGGTGCAGCTTAYATACATTTATGAAAAAGCAGCACAGAAAGGCTACATTTTGATCTGTTCCTGAAATTCAGCTCTATGGCGATCCTGCAAAAACAAGCACTGCTTGAACTGTGAACTAAATTATCTGTTGCTTTAAATATATGGCATAATGGAAAGGGTTTTTTTTTTTCCTTTTGCAGGTTCGTGAGCTGGAGAATGACCTTGAGAATGAACTCCGCCGTAATTCAGATGCCCAAAAAGGAGCCCGCAAGTTTGAGAGGCGCATAAAAGAGCTGACTTACCAGGTATTGTGCGGACTGCGCTAACCACTAGGTCCCTGGAAAGAAATGCATTCTCCCAGTCTGCAGCTGCATCTGTATTTCACTAAAGGACCACATTACCCAGAGTTTTCTCATTGTGGGGATTTTTAGGGATGGGAGGAACATCTCTCTAGGACAACCATTTTTTTGCCTGACCAATTGCTGCTAATGCTAGAAGGCCCGTTACTGCTGGGGTGTGCGCAGTTTCAGCACAGCGCTAATGTGGAGCAGCCTTAGATGACAACCTGCATCTTCTGCATGAGAAGAAAGAGCCCAGCTGTCTCTCAGCTGTGCTGATGTTACTAAAAGGAGTCAAAAGGATTCAGCTAACTTTTGTCCCTGGCTTGGATAGTCAACATTCCTACGTGCACTTAAGTGCTGGTGTGCCAATTTTAATGGTTAGGATCAGCCCATGTGCGTGGCTCTTCTGCAGGGATGGCAACTGACTGTGAGCAGCAACAGCTGGGTGCCAATTTTAGAGGCCACTACTAAGTATCAGCTTTAGCCTCCATGTAAAATCCAAGGAAAATGGTCTGATTCCCAGTAACTCCTCCACTCGCAAATCTGAGTCAGTTGGCTTAACAAGCATGACTTCAACAAAGGGGGGAAATAAAAATGCAGCAGRGAGGTCAGCAGGGTAAATTTCTCCCCCAGACTTTTACAAATGTCCTTTCTGGTTTCTTGGTGGGGCAACCATAAGCCTGGCTCCTTGTTTCTTACCTCTAATGCATCACACAGTGCAGAACTGTCAAGTCCCAGGGCTCAGCCACCTGGTGCTGAGCAGCAAGGCCTGGGCTAAGCCTCTAGCAGGTTTGCTAACAGCTGCTGCTTGTCTTTCGGAAAAAATCTTCAGTGCAGAGCACTGATCCTCTCACTTCCAACAGCATTCTTAGGAAAATAATCCCATCCATCTGCTTAAGGAGGGTTGTTTTTTTTTTTTTTTTTTTTTTAGTTTCCTACCTGTTATTTTACTCTGACTTTCCCACACAGAGGCTGAAGGTTGTTTTCTCAGAATACAATGCTCATGCACAAGTAGGCAGAATTAGCAGGTCCTTCCTTTTATGGACTGTGAGAGCTTAAACCTGGCTCCTTTGAACAAAAATGCCTCCAAATTTTAAAAAGAAGTAAATTAAATGCATTTTAGGCTTGCCCATCAGTCTGTTTCTCTCAATAATGATGCCTTTTGTAACAACAAGAGTGCTCCTCAACCCTGAGCAGGAACTCTGTGTATCTATGTACGTACATCTGTATGCGTGTGTGTATACAGATTTACATATGTATAAATGGGGAGGCTGCTTTTTCTTTTAGTCCTCAGCCTCCAAGTTTACACACATCCCCAACCAACCTACCTATAGATATTTTTCTCATCTATACACAGGGTGATCACAGTATGGTGTGTTTGTATTTCAAACTATACTTTTCCAAAATATATATGCCACCCATAACTACTTGACTGTGGGAGATGCTTTAGACCTTTGTACTCTATTAACGCATTCAGTGGTGTTTTGGTACAGTCAGAAGAAGATAAGAAGAATCTGGCCAGGATGCAGGATCTGATTGACAAGCTACAATTAAAAGTGAAGAGCTACAAGCACCAAGCAGAAGAAGCTGTGAGTAACTATTTGGGCTTTTTTTCTTTGAGAAATTCATTGTCCTGTGACCACAGTCTCTAGCAGTAGAAGCTTTCGGTACAAATACACATTTTGTGTTTGTGTTTATATTTGTATAAACTATGTCTTTACACATGTATTTATAATATATAAAATATATAGCATATATGGTGATTGTATTTAAGAAAAGGTGTTCAGTTTTATCTTAAGATTGCAGTGTAATTTGCTGAGGTGGGGGGGGGAGGGAAGGGGGCCACAACTTATTCCCCTTACTAATCCCTCAGGAGGCAGGTGGAGAGCCTCCCAATTTACTTACTTAAAATGAAGAGTGCCACTGGAAACCTCAAACCTGTAAAGTGACAAACTCAGTCCTCCAAGAGGCAAGCGGTTCCTATATGGCCGTTGCCAAGTCACGTTGAGCACTTTCTGTCCTGGTTGCAATTGAGGGCTTTATTTCACATGGAGAGGAGGAAATCAGCCTCACTGTTTTCTCTCACCAGGAAGCACAAGCCAATCTGTACCTTTCCAAGTACAGAAAACAGCAACATGACCTGGATGATGCTGAAGAAAGGGCTGAAATAGCTGAATCACAAGTTAATAAGCTGAGGAGCAAGTCAAGAGATATTGGCATGAAAAAGGTATGCTTATAACATATGGCATAAATGTGACTGTTTAATACACATTAGTGCATACAATGTATGCATGAAGATCTGTTGCATCTCTTAAAATAGCATGGAGTGCAAAAAAATGTTCTTTACTGTATTTTTGTTTCAATCTACACTTTATTTTTACATTAGGGTAACTCTTTAGGAAAGCAATCTGAGGCTCATGAGAAGTGAAAGATCCATCCCCTCAGTGTTGTCATTCAACCTTTGTTGCTCAGCAGCCATACCCCAGAACTGATTTTTTTACAAGGGATATTAAAAACCTCCATCCCTTTTCCCTCTGATGATGTAAATTCCTATGTACGTGATACAGCCTGGGGATAMCTGCACTAGCAGATTGCCATATACTCTAATGCTGCTCTTTCAATGAAGACGTGTTGATTTTAAGGGCCGGATGAAAAGAAAATATCAGTGATTAGCCATTTGGGTGCTGGGAAATCATTAATAATTAGAAATATATCTGTGCTGTTTTGCACTTGGGCAGAAGGGTAGTAGAGTAATATTAATGAAAATGAAAGGTGCCCAGGAACTTGGTTTGGAACTGAAAGCAAACCTTTGCTTATCTATGCTTGCTTGCCTGATGGGAACCAGGACAAGTAAGTGTGGGGCCATTACTTGTAGAAGCTGGATCATTGTTTTACCTATTTCATTTGTAAGTGTGACATAAACTCCCATGCTTAATGTCTTAGAATTTTTACAGGCGTGACAGGTCCTTAGTCAAGTCAGAGAAAAGAACCCTTTCTAAATCATTTTGTTATTTTAATCACACTGGATCTATGATCCCATCACCTCCTTTTCTCTGCTGTATCCACCATTCTGTGAGAGGAATAAAACCTCCAGTTTCTGCTTTTATATTGCATGAAGAGAATCACCTTTAACTGATATAAATGACTAGCTCCMCTGACCAGAGCAGATCTACATAAAACTAGTTGAAGATCTGGTGTTTCATACATTTACGTATGATGGAAGCAGTACTGCAACTGAAGCTCACAGGATGTTTTACGGCTTTTAAAAGTAAACATTTCACATATTTATTTTTTTCTGCAAATTATTGCAGTCCTACAAAACAAACAAAAACTCATATAATTTCACAAAGCCATGCCTTCACACAGATACTGAAATAGGTAAACTATGGGAGCAGCTAATTTTTTACAAGTTAGTTAAAGAGTGTAATTTACTACCTATCTCTTACTAGTACCCTGGTTCTGCCTCAAACACACAGAAGTCAGAGGAGTGGATGCCTATTTTTAATTGTCAGATAGATTTGGTGTTGCCAGACTCTTAGTTCTGGCTCATAGCAGAGTATTGCCCTGTCAGAGGATGAACTCAGTGGTACACGCAGAGGTGCCATCTCCACAGAAAAGGAACTGCGGCAGTAATGGCAGCAGCTACCAGGAAACATCCTCACATTCAGGCAGCAAATGCTATCCCAGGAGCCATGACTCATCCTCTTTGGGGATGGAAAGGCACTGAAGAGACTTTTTAAATTATTTTTAATAGTGTAGCACTTTGAAATAGCTTGTGTAATGCTACTAGTACCCGTATCCCTGGAAACTCTGGCAAGCGTGTGTTGTTCAAAGAGAACAGCATTGTACACTGTAACAGTGCTGTATAAAAGTCATCTGCTATCAAAGGGATATACATACCCTAGCACTGGGACAAGAGACCCATATTGTTGGCTGAAGTAAGACAGGAAAGGCTAGCTAGCTTCAATATAACATGCTAGGTTAGTGCTGGTCTACTTCAGATATAACTTGGTAATGCCATAGGAGCAGAAAGGTTAGGGAGCAGAAGCTTTTATCGCTCGCTTGAAAAACTTACTCTAAAACCCTCTCAATGCTTCCCTTTTTAACAGATGTATACTATCTCTCTCAACTGCATTTCAGGTTCATGAAGAGGAATAAATACCGTCYGAGTTGGCAGATATGAGAAGATGCTTCATATAATCAGCTGCACAACTGAAAGCATAATTAGGAAAAAATAGGCACTTACTTACAGAAATAAATATCAAGTGAAAATCCAAAGAAACCGTTTAGTGTATTCCATTTATTTCTTTGTATTTCTATTTTGCCTAGCCCCAAGGATCAATAAGAGATTACATTCTGCCAACTGCCCATTTCATTATGTTGGAACAAATCTTAATTGGCARCTCTCTGACAAAATCAAAACCAAGGGTGAATCCAACCATGCTTCACAGCCTTCTGTCCTTTACGTGCAGATAGCTAAAGCAGCATAGATTAAACTTATGCAGAGGAGAGCCCTTAAAATCCATAGCCACTTGCTGCTTACATCTGTCCTGCCAGCCAGCATCTGCACAAGTTTTGTAGGACAGCAAAATAGCAAGCAGTCTCTTCCCTTTACACTGGGAAAAAAAAMCCTCAAAACCGAATCTTTTTCTTCTGTGAAACTTTATTTTCTTTTTAGGATACCCAAGTCCCAATCTTTCATTCAGACTCACCACACACAAATGTCAGTTGATTTGCACATTCTTTCCGTCAGTTTCTTTGCTTGATACTGCTGCTCAGATAATTACATTTCCATTTGCTTCCGGCTGTAACTCAGCCCGGTAGGTCAAGGAAGTCTTTGTTCTTCAAGCTTCGTTTTTAGCAGCAATCTCAGGAGCATCTGTGTTTGCAGAGAGGGTTTTTCCTTTTGGTATGTCAAGGTGCTCAGATGACTTCTCTTCTTTTCTTGCAATTCTAGCCAAAGCAAAAATGTTTGTAAGAACTAGTGATRTGTAAAATTAATCTTCTGGTAGGAACAGAAAAAGACATGTTCCTTATAGAGGTAAGAGTATTTTCTGTTTCAACATTAGCTGAGTAAAAGAAGCATCCATGTAAGAGTGCAGAAACATTCCTGTTTCTTCCATCCATGCCTCCATCAGTACAACAGAACTGTGTTAACCTGTAAGCTGTTCTGCTTCCTCTGATTATGGAATGTTAAAAGTGTCAAAAAGTCCCAAGTTAAGGGAATCTTGTCTAAATTCTTTCAAGCTTTGGTGTCTAAGGTTTTTCAATGAACTGGAACAGCTGCATCTCAAAAGTTGATTAGAGTTACAACTGACTAAAAAGAAACGTGCAAGAACATGGGGGCAAAAYGAGAAAAGATTGAGACTCAACCATTTTAGCGTTTGTTTGCTGATGCATATTTATCATCTCATGGTAACCACTGTAAAATGTCTCCTGAAGCTTTCCAAATTTGGGCAGTCAAAATCTTACAGCCCAGAGGAGTGCAAAGGTAGCTCTCTCTACGGTTAGGGCCATGCTGTCAACCACAGGAAGTTTTACCTTAAAAAATAAGAGCAAAAGCTGTTCTTTTTTTGTTTTGGTTTTGTTTAAGAATACTCACTATAAATGCAAAGGAAGGACAGAGAATTCTGTAAAACAGATCCAGCCTCTTACCAATGCATGAGCATGAAATCCACTGTCACGGAATAACTTGGAAGCCTAGAGGTTGAGCTCTGTTCACCACAAGCGTTTAGTGCAAAAGTAAGATGGATGAGATGGTGTGGATGGAAGAGAGGGAGTAAGGCCCAAAAGCAAATAGGTCCAAATAGCCTTGAATTCTGACCAGCTCAGGAGTTAGGCTGAGGAATGAAAAAATTTGAGGCAAAGAAATTACAGAGATATGCAAGCAGTTGTCTTTATTGCAGCATGGGAATTGGATATAATTTTTGGCCCCACTGCAGACTAGGTCTGTGCACTGTTTGAGGGTCTTTGTGTTTGGGKTTTTTTTTTTCCTTAAATAAGAGAAAATTAAACAATGTTTGATTATTTTTAAAGCAGCTTATCAAAAGATATTTGTGAAGGGTAACCAACTTTCTGATCTTTTCATAAAGCATAGGAGAACATCTGGTCAAGGGAAAGGCACGCTCACATTGTTACAACTAAAATACTATTGTGTAGAAGTACCAAGGAGGGCTTCTGGCCAAAGCAAAGAGCAAACATGAGGACAATTTTCTTATGCTTAGATATTTCTCATTTTACATTTTCAGTTTTTATTTGCATGCTTTTAAGCTATAGAAATCAAATTTATGTTTCGGTGAAACATTCAAGGTCTGAATTTCATCTTAATAGTACATTCAAAAATAACCCCCCTAATGACTGTACGTACCTTAAAGTAGCAATAGCCACAGGCTCCTATCACAGCCACTGGAATCATCACTCCTACCACAATTTTCCAGGTGGTATCTGAATTATTTGAACTTTCTTTGAAAATATAAATACCAAAGAGTTAAGTTCTTACACTGCAAAAGTAATGATGTTCGCTATTGTTCAATAAGTATATCAAGCCATGATTTTTCTTTTATTTATAATTTTAAAACTATGATTTAGGGAGAACCTCTCAGTTTCTTTTTGATGTTAATAATGCAATAATGGCCAAATTACTTGACTATAGTATAAGTAAAGACTTTAAATTGATACTTTAATGACTTAAGTGTGAATAGCTGAAAGCAGATTATTTTACTTAACTACACTGACACAGAATTCTGTATGTTCTCAGATAATATTATTTGAGGACTTCTTAATTCAAGCGGTATTTAAAAACAATTAATTGTCTGGTCTGGTAAACACTGTCTCCAGGTATAGTGCTATGTGCCATTAATAGTACTACTGATTGCCTACAGAACAACCCAGTAAGCGCTACTGAGCCTGGACCACAGATTTTATGATTTCTATTGTGAAATATTTGCAACTTTCATCTAAAACATTTCCCAACTTTATGATGCAACCATGCAGTCCAGGTGAGCACAAGAAGCAGCAGATCCTGAAGTGGTAACAGCCTCCACAGAGAAGAGCCCAGTCTAGTAGAGGTCGGTCCTATATGGTACTGAGCCCCTCATCACTCCAGCAGATTTCAACAACCTGAAACCACTCAGACTCACAGGACTCATTCCTTTCTTTTCTTTTTTTTTTTTTTAAATGGACGTTTCTTCCACTTTAGGTTTCCTTTCTGCTGCTGTGTCCTGTGAAAAATTTTTTTWAAATTCTTCACTTCTCTGAAAACTCCCTATGGCTGTCCAGCCATGAAAAATTAAATTGCCAAAGCATTTAATCTAGTCATTGTTCTTAGCTTGGTTCTCTCCCCACATGCAGATGTATGCTTACATCTTGTCAGCTCTTTTGGTAGAGCTGGGACCTTCCTTTACACAAGGGAAGACCTCTGTAAATATTGCAAATCCATCTAATTTTTCCCATAAAAGTCTCCTTTACAGTATGCTTGGAAATCTTAGTGATGGTTGAGCAGCTGCTGTGCTATTACCACTATACATTATACTTATGCCCTACTGTCTATATCCACTTACCCTATGCTTTCATTCTGTGCTGCCACGAGGATGCTAATCTCTTTGATAAATGTTTTCCCAATTCCATATAATGCATTTCTGGTCCATGAGTAGAAAAATTCTGAGTGGCACAATAATTTAGCCACTAAGGAGAGGATTTATATCATCCACAGCTGCTGTAAGGTCCCTCTGCAGCGAGGGGCTAGAGAAAGGCATTTGTAAAAGACAATTCTGAACAAATTTGGACTGGAGAGCTAGCTTTCCCTTTCCTCTGTTCCCTCTCTCTCTCCAGTAAATTTACAGAGAGCCTGATGGACTGCACACCTAAGTTAGGAGCATCAGTTGGGTGTGTAACGCCTTGGGGGTGTCCTGTACCCTCTGCTTCAGAGGTACAATATTAGGTTTACAGGATAAGGAAGATGATGCTGGATTTTGAGCTGCAAGGAAGTGTCTGACAGAACAGTTTTCTTTAAAATAACTCTCCTCCTCCTTCAGATTGCATATACCCATTGCCATTTAAAATATACTACATACCAGTGAAATGTTTTAAAACATAGCCCTAATCAAGTTTGTAGACTGAAACTAAGCTATCATGGGGGGGAGGGGAGGGAACACAACAATTTGCAGTTATTATTACTTATTCTATTCCCTTTTCTGCTATGTTGCCTTTATTTTTCAAGCCATACTACTGACTTGTTTCAAATTCTCTTCTTGCTTAAAAAACTAAATGGTGAGCTCTATACCATTTTTTCTTTCAGGCTTTTAGGTGATTGCAAATAATTGCTTAAGATTCCTATGTGCTATTGGTTGAATGGTTTTCCTGTTTCTACCTTCGAACTGCCAGTTCAAGGAGGCAGCATCCCAAACAGCATACTATTTTTGAACGAATTTGTAATTTGTTTTCACTATAATTTTAAAAAGCTGAAGTAAATTTTTAATCTTCAGTAAGAATTTTCAACAGGTGGGAAATTCAATCAGCAACTCTCCTTGAAACTGGAGATAATGAAATAACTGTAGCTAAGAGTTCACAGCTGCAAATCTACTACAGCTCATAGAACTTAAGCATGCATACAAACATATGTATTTCTAAGTCTAAAAAAAAAAAAGCTTTAAAAATATCAACAACTGTGTGCTCTCCTCAACAAGGTTTCTTCAGCAGGAAAAACTGTAGAGCAAATTTATACCACATTTTTGGGCTTCCCTGCGTGCTCCCCACTACCTTTAAAGCTCTGTATTTGCTATTAACACAGCATTTAGAAGGTGATTCTGTAAGTTGCTCTGAGCTCTCAGTTCTGAATGCAGTCAGCAGGAAATGATGGCATTCACCAGTTTTCAAACCTTTGACCATAATAAGCTGTTGATTGAAGAAATACAATCTTCCAGTCTTTAAATAAATACATTTTAGGTAACATTTTTTTCCCCTAGGACAACTCTAATACCATATCTCTTCTACCCACTTGTATCTATTGTGCAAGATGTTTTTTCTCAATATTTTACAGATTTCTGATTGACCCTCTGCATTCCCCTCACTAGCTCCCATCCTCTGATGTGGAGACAGCAGTGACTTACCAACATGCAAAGTTCTCACAATAAGTTTTGTGTAGCGAGGTGTTGAAATATTACAAAGATATTCTCCACCGTCGTTTGCAGTAAGATTACTTAACATCAGTGAAAAGTCAGCTTGGTTAATTTGAGCTCGTGGCTGGTAAGAGTGAGATGTACCATTGAAGGAGGCCAGGACTGAAATGACTGCATTTCTGTTTATTGTCCAGACAACGCTGAAACCTTCAGTGTGTGAAGAAGTGTAATCAATGTATTCACAAGGAATTGCAGTGCTATTTCCTTCCACACTGGACAGTTGCTCTGAAACAGATAATTGAAAAACCCTCAGGAATATTTTGGAAAATATTTTAAAAGCTATTTAAATTTTTCTGAAATTTAAACTGATTGATTGTACTACAATTCTAAAAACATATTTCATTATTTTGATATTGTATTCGAACATTACCGTAAGCTTCTACAAATATCTGAATTTGGATTTTTTTTTTAAGAGAGATATTAAGAAATGCAGGGGCTTTTCAGAACAAACCTACAAGAAAATTCTGATTGGTATTAGTCTCTACTTATGAAAACTGGTTTTGTTTTCATTTGACTATTTCTCTTCTAATTGGTTTCAGTTTCTGGGAGACACTAATAAAAGTGATTCAGCCTAGTCTGAATATACTGTTTAAAGCAGCATGAAATTCTAAGTGTAAGGAGTGGAGAGAAAATGCAACTAATCAGATACCTGCATACTGAAAGAACAAAGCTGTTAAAACACAGTTTGCTTTATTAAAGTAATAAAATGATTATATTTAGTTTAAAAATACTATATTTAGTTAGAAATAACTTTTAGATACAGCAGCCTTAAGTCCTTTATCTGTGCTGAACACTTACATTCAATGAATGGCTTTTAAAAAAAGAAGGGAGGGAAAGGGCAGGTAATGGGCACTAATGTCTAATGATTGTATAAAATACTAACATAGGATGAATTAATAACACAGCACAACTATCAATTTAACTGCAGGGATTTGCTGCAAAGGAAGGAAAAGCACAGAGCAGGCTGTGGTGGCTGGCAGGCCACTGGAGAGGAAACTAGTACGTTATTTTGACATGGTATACCCAGGCTTGGTTGGAGTGGGGCTGAAAGCCATTAGGGGAAAGCAAAACAAAACTGTACCCCATGCTGCTATTATCTAAGGAAAATGAAAGCAGTATATTCTCAAAGGGTTCCATTGAGACAATAGATGGATTTGCGTAAATTCAAACAAAAATGTAATAAAATGTAGCATTTTCTCTTCCAGTTCAGAAGGACAAATTAATAAGAGACATTTATAGTGCACTTGTTACCTAATATGATACCATACTTGAAACCTACCATAATTGCGCGCTATTGTAAATTAAAAACAATGTGCTTGTCTGAAAGTGTGTATATCAGATTGGGAACTGACAGAGTTCTGGGTACGTTAGGGAGAAATCAGGGCAATGGAGGCAGCCAAGCGTATCTGACAAGGGAACTGCTCTTGCATTGCTGTTGGTCCAATTAAGAAATATTTCCTAAGAGATACGTGAGGTTGAAAAGCTCCAGTTACTTACCGAACTGTATTTCCAGTGAATACCTGGGATTGCACGAGCAGGACAAAATGGGGACTTTAAATTTCACAGCGCTGCTCTTCCTTAACTAACAAATAAGCTGCTGTTTGCCCAAATCTGAACAGTGCTTGCTGCTCTTCCTTCCCTTGCTCCCTCAACACTGAACCTGGGCGCGTAAGAACGCACTTTGAGTAAAAAGAAAAAATCAAACGGTACTGAACAAACTCAGGCAAAGAATAGGGAATGGACTGAGCAAGGAACATAGGTATCTATAGCAGCAGTCAAACCTTCCCCTCCCTTGCATAACCCACATGTACACTAAGGCTTTCATGTATCTTGGCTCGGCTCAATAGAGTGCAAAGATCAATTATTATGCACCTCTCAGAACATGAAACTGAAAAGGAAAAGAAGTTCAGAAAAAAGCCAGTGATCCAGTAATGGCACAGGAAGCGACTGTAGTTCGTTCCTACCTTCCATCTTCCATTCAGCAGTCCACTCTTCATCAGCGAGGTAAATATGACACTGGTAAGAGGCAGATGTGTTTGCAATGTTCTGGACACTTCTAACAGTATAGAGAATTCCAACCCTGGTCTCCTCTGGATCTGTTTGTTGGATCAATGTGTTGCCTTGTGTCCAATTTATATGTGGCACTGGATAAGTAAGAAAGGCAGAGCACTTCAGCATCCTTTCTGTGTCTGTCTTTCGGTATTCCAGTGCATAATAAGGGAAAACTGTAAATATAAAGAAGTCCTATTACTTTYAAAATACTTTTTAATTTGAAGTGATTGGACTTTTGAAATATTATTGGGGCAAATGAACATAACTGAGAAAGAAATTTAATCTGTTTTGTTTCAGAAGACAGTATAGCATTATTTACTGTCAATGCTGGGGTTTATACTGTTCTGAGAATCCACATTATGTATTTAAAACTCACGTACGCTATCTCATTACTCTTTAGAAATCACCATGCAGTAGGTTATGAGAACAAACTCTGCACTGTGATTTTTCAACAGAGAAAATGAATTGCATGGGAACACTAGCAGGCCAAAAAGGTGCTCTGTTGGGTTGGAGAATTTCAGTTCCATGTGACAAATAATATGGTGTAATCCAATTTCTATTGGTGCAATCCAATCAGTTTTGATGTCTTACTGACCTCTAACGTGCAGCACGACATCCTCTTCTGTTTTAGTTTGCTGTGTTCCCACATAGCAATGATAAAGGCCCCCATCAGTAAAGGTCAGGTTACTCAGTTTCAAGGAGGCATTTCCAGTACTGATGTCCTCGTGAAAAAGGAGCGTTCTGTTTCTGTAGTCCATGTCTTGGCTTCCTAGTTGATCCCTCTGGTAGTAGTAGCTGTGCACATTTTTGTCATTTTTCTTCCAGTAAATTACTACATCATTACCAGGTGGAAAAAAGCAAGGGAGGATGCAATCTCTAGAAAACTGTCCCGTTACTGTTTTCTGTTCTGTAGAACCTAAAGCACATAAATGTTACTGAATAAATTAGATTAAATCCAGTCTACATATATATTTCTGCTCCTCCTTTCCCCTGACAAAAATGCTCTGGCAAGTAGAACACTCCTACTGCTGGCTTCAACAACATGCTCTTTTAAGGATTTTCTGTAATCCTCAGCACAGGTCTCTGGGACAGGAAGGGAGGAGCAACAATGATGTCTTTACTCCACTTTATTCCACTTAGTATTATAATGCAGGGCTCTGGTCTTCGAACTTGTAATCAGTTTAAGTAGGTAAACAGACTAAACACCTATAACCTCACACACACCTATATGCAAACAAGCATGCTTTCACCTTAGCACCTGAGCTTCAAATGATTTCCAAAAGTACCACAAAAATACCACCAACATAAACCAGTTGAAGGAGTCCCCACCCTCAGGCTGCAGTTTGCCATTCACTTAAACCATCATATGGCCACACTGCAATGATCTGGGTTACAAATAAACCTCACATAGTTCCAAATGGTTGTATCATCACAAAAAAAAAAAACAGGATGCAATCGTGCAACTTCTTAAAATGGCTTCACCACCACAACTGCTGTCATGGAACTCTGTCACAGCCTCCTGGGACAGTCCGGATTGCTTTTCCTCAGCCACTTCAGTGCAAAGTGAATCAATTTACTTCAAATCATTTTCAGTATTAGCTGACAATGACCAAGCTAGCTGACTTTGTACAGAAGTGGCTGCTGAGCAGTCGCACAATGGACTCCACCAGCTGAGCCGTGTGAAGGTGACCACTAGCAGAAAGGTGGAGCACAGCCGGGGCGCTCAGTGTGTTCAATGACCACGGCCATTTGTGCAGTGACCTTCCAAACAGTCTTCTTTTGCTTCAAGAGTGCTTTACCTTAACACAGATTCATTCTTTACCATTATTACTTTAACAGTGCTTCACTTAATTCACTATCAAAAAAAAAGTAGTAGTTGTCTTATCATTTTTCATAAACAAAATGTCTAAAACCTACCCCAAACAGTAGAGCATATATGAAAGAAATAGATGAGAAGAGATGATATCTTCTGTTCCGTCATGTCTTCTTTGGTTGATAGTAGACCCACTTCTAACTGACAACATAAAAGAAGGGGAAGAAAACCTGTTTAAATGCAGGTAAAAGGCTTATGCTAATCACATAATTTTCTTCGTATAGTATTTCAAGGACTGTAGGCCTTTGTAACAGGTATTTGTTCGTAACAGTTTAGGCTTAGATTTTCAGCTGTAAGGTCTTTAAGTAATGTTATATATCTTACAATGAATGAGGATCTCTCATCATCACATAATCCCTTGCAGATTTAAAGATTCTATTTATTTTAAATGTGTTTACCCTCAGTGTTCTTATAGGGTTAGTGAACGTTAATTATCACAATTCATAAATATGACACTGAGGAAAAATGGTCAAGTGTTGTTTCCAAGAAAATGTAAGAAGTCCCTTAACAAGCCAGATTTTCCTAGTTTCTAAAATAGGCCCCTGATTACTGCAACATTTATCTTTCTGTGACGCGGAAATTTGCCTGCATTTTCAAAAATTGCAGATACAAAGAACTTTTCATGTTTTGCTCTTCACTCGATTGAAAGGGCATAGGCTGGACTTCCAAAAATGTATACACAGAAATCTAGGGTAGAAATATGCATGAGGAGGAGGAGGAGAAGAAGGAGGAGGTTCTCCCTTCAAATCTGGTTTGTCAGCTGAACGACAATAAACTGAGGAAGCTCGCACACACAGAATTAGAAATTAATAATCTTATTGTATCTGCTAGACCACACAATTCCTCCACCCAGGTGCAGTATTCTAAAATACAACATCATGGTGGAGAAATTACCCTATGAATAAAATAGCCTTAGAAGAGGCAAAGAGCTCCCCCTACTCCTTCTCCCCTCCCCAAAGGACAGCTATAGGTAGCTTTCCTAACTTACCCAGGGCACAGGTTTAGCCAAGCTTGCTAACCAGTTCTTTTAACAATAACAAACAATTTTGACTGGTGTGTTTAAGTGTATTAGTAACAGATGCAAATCTTACTTCATAAGGTATTTGCACATTGTTTCTTTTGTAGAGCTAGGCTGATTATTTTATGTAATCTCAATTTTATTTGAAAACAAAATAAGGTGGCACCAAAACATTAAACCTGAGACAGAGAAGGTGCAAGACTGAAACAAAGACTTATGATCTATAATTTTTTTAATCCATGATAGTTATGCCCAGTAATTGCTAATATCTGCCTTTACACTGGCAAGTGGTGTGCATTATGTTTTCCTGGCCAACACATTTGCCCACTTGTCCATCATCTCCAGACTTGATTAATGCAATACATCATGCTTGATGCTTGAATTTCAGGAACTGTAGTCAATGCTAAATTCCCTTTAGCAAGCACTCTGACACATTATTAATAGAGAGCTTGTGCAGTTTGGCAGTGATGCKCTGGGAATAACACGGATCCAACAGTACCTCTGCAGCGTCTTTGTGGCCTGCATCTGGCTCGCCTGTTCTAACTGCACTCTATAATGCTGTAGTGAAATACAGAACTGGAACTCGTTCGCTGTAAATTTTCCTGTTCAGCACAAGTCTTAGCTTTGGGTTTTCCCATTGTAGTGTGTTGAGAAAAATGTTTGTCACTTTAAGTTACAGAACAGCTTCTTATAGGAATTGATTATGCTCTTAATGACCCTGAAATTTAGAAGAGAGACAGTAGCGGAGGGTAGAATAGAAGGTGAACAGGGGAAAGACCATTCAGTAAGTCCCCTAATGCCGAAACTAGGATGACATCGGATGAAATAAATACCGTGGCTAAACTGCAGAACCTGCTGCCATAGAAAGTTCTGAATGCCAAAATTCCTGTGGATTAGAAAACGATTAAGCAAAATCCCACTAGTCCTTGCCTGATTTTCATTTTTGAGCAAAAAGAACCTCTACTCTGATTCAGAAAGTCCTTCAGCCAATGACAGCTGGGAGGGGATATCAGGGAAATGTAATTCATATCTGTCACATTCTAGGTCTATATAATCATGGCTGTCAAAAGAGGAACTCTGAAAAATTCAAGTTTTTAGTTAATTTAATTCAAGGCTAAAAACTAGCTACCTGAACACTTGCCAGTTTCTTTCTTTGTACCAGAACATTAACACCATTTCACTTTCTATGCTTCTGCAGAAAATCTTGAAGATTGTAGGCTCTGGCAAATACGCTTTTCAAAATTTGGGGCCTTATAAGTATGAGGTACATGTATGCTGATATTGAGAGTCCCACTGCAAGGTACCAAAGAAACATGGTGTTCTGTTTGCTACAGACCTAACCGTCATTACCAAGAAATCATACTCTGTATGTGGCTGTATAGTGAAATGTCAATACAAAATTATTTAAAAGAACAGCACACAACTAGAATTAAGATCACTGCAGTAATGTGAGTTACTGGTGCTCTACTTTTCAGGGGATTTACTTCATATAGAACAACCACAGACTCAATTTGATGGCAGAAGCTCTGTCAGGTTTCCTGACAACAAGGCAAGACACTAAAATGCTTCTTCCAAGAACACATACAAGTAGGTCAGCCAAACAGCTGAGACAGTGCTAGGAGCAACAGGAAACTTGTTTTGGCCACTGCATGAAAAGAACATCAAAAGGCGATTTTTTTTTTTTATTGGTCAGTGATCAAATCACATGCACCAGGTACTGCATCATACTATACTTTGCACTTGACCAGCACCCTGATCAGAGCATTCACTTATACAGTTACTGGGACCAATCTCTGTTTAATAAACTTTTCTCAGTCACCCGCTTTTGGAGCAGCCATGCATATTGTAACATTCTCCGAACACTGCTAAACAAAAGTAAAAAGTTATTTATTCTTTAATAAAAATTACTCTGATTTATTCCTTATCAAGGTAACTTAACAACAGCACATTGCAAGTACACACACGCTCGTGAGAACTGGAAATGCAAGAGGATTTCGAATTTTATCAGCAAGCAAACAAGAAACTCAAACATGGAAAGTTTTGAAAAAACATGTTAATCACATACTGATAAAATCCTGTACTAGCCCTAATGATACTAACTTTCCAGAGTTTTCCAATTAAATCTTCAGGAGCCATTTTAGGTAGTATCAGTCCTCTGCCTTCCCCCTGCTAAAACTCTATGACTTAAATCGTAACTGCATACTTGAGCTGTTGAGAAATGCTCCTGCAGGAAGAAGGCTCCCACATTCTAAATGTACACCTTTTTTTAGGAAGAAGACCTAAAATATTGTTTTTACCTCAATATACATGTATAGTCCCTCCCACCCATAATTTATAACATCAGAGTTGTTATAAGAAGATTTGTTTTTGTTTTTTTTACCTCTTCTGACTTCACAAGTAGCCCAAAAGTTCAGAGTCCTGTCAATTGTCAGGTGTTTCTCGGAGGCAGGGTTATAGGTTGTGTGTGTATATATATATATATATAAAATATATATATATTCATATAAAATGAACATATAGCTTTCTCTTCCAGAATGGTGGAACTGTGTCTCTTTCCTGCTTCTCTCACAGCCACACCTACACATGCCAGATATATTTCATCTGCAAGTACATTCCAATTACACAACAGAAAGTAACTTTTTTATACCATTGCTTTTGGGGTGGAGGTATGCAGTAGTCCCAGCCCCTACTCATAAAGACTAAAGTTTCCACGCCTCTGCATTCCCTGCTTTTGCTCTTAACCACCTTTCTGCCTGGCTTAATTGAACGAGCATTTTAATAATTCCTGCAAGCTGTAAATGAGTAACAGAAGAAATTAATTATTGCCAAATATGTGGTTTCACTAGCAGCAGTGATACCACTTTGGGATTGCAACTGTGCATTATGAGAGCATAAGTGCTGTAGCCACAGTACAAAGACTGGCAATTCTTGTATTTTTATTAATGCGTAATTTATGAATCTCACTCATGGATTGAGAGGTAAATTCTGTACAGACACTGGGCAAAAAGAACTTACAATCTTAAATATAAACCAAGACGTAAATCAGTATGATGCTGTTCTTGGAAAGCTGGTAGTCTTAAACAAGAACAGTACATGCATTAGGCTGTCTTGCAGCATTAGATAACCAATTTTCTCTTCTCTCTAACAGTAGTAATTTACTAGCACTTCATTTTCTCTGGGCAATTGAAACACCATGTTAGGTGATTTTCAACAGAAGAACCCGATAGTACAACTGAAATTAGGGAAGAGGGCTTGCAACAACTAAAAAAGGGGGGGGGGGGAAGGGAAGCAAAAGGGAACAGGCTCCGCCAAAATCAAAGCAAGTGTAAACAGTAGGACTGTGCCTACACGACCTGTCTCCTGGTTTCCTCCAAGGACTAGGCTTCCACCCCCCTTTCCTATGCACAAGCCCAGAGAGCACAGCCTTTCAGCGCGCAACTGCAGCACTGCTTGTGAGGTCAAAGCCAAAGACCCCGTAGARAGCCCTTGCTTGTGCATAAAAGCGCAAAGCTCGGTCACCTATTAGGTAAAGGAAAGCAGCTAAGGGGGGCACTTCGGAAATGTTTTTAAAAAAACGCCCCCCACCCCGCCTATTGAACAAGGACGCCATGTTCCCTCGCCACCCCCCTGGGTACGGAGCGGAAGTGACGRCCGCGACGCTTTCTCGTCCCTCCCTCTCATCCGCGGAATTCAGGAGGCGGGGCCGGGGRGGGGGAAGCGGCGCTGTGCCGTAACGGAGTGGTGATTGGATGCCTGGCCGGGCATGCCTCGCCACCATTGGTGGCTCGCGCCGAAAGTGCGGCGAGGGGATTGGTGGAGCCGGTTGCCCTGGCGACGGGCGGTGGTGGTGGGGGTCCGCGAAAATGGCGGAGGAGGCCGGGAGCGGCCGCGGCCGGGAGCAGCGCGGGGGGGAGGAGGCGGCGGAGCGGGGCCCGGGCGCGGCTTATCACATGTTCGTGCTGATGGAGGACGTGCTGGAGAAGCTGAAGCTGCTCAGCTACGAGGAGGAGGCGCTGCGGCGCCACAACATGCGGCCGCTCTCCAGGTGCGGGCCCGAGCGCCGCAGCGCCCACCGGGCCCGATGGGGGCGGCCCGGGGAGGGCAGGGGCTCCACTGCTGGCGGCGCGGGCGCCCGGGACCACCTCCACCTCCTCCTCCTCTTTCTCCTCCTCCTGGCAGCGGAAAATCGGGGAATCCCCGCTGCCGTCGGGGAAATCGGGGGCTCAGGTCTGTCAGGACGCCCAGCTGGGGAGGGGAGAGGAGGAAAACCGCCTCAGAGTCTCGCATGGCGTTGCCTGTGCCCTTCCTGTGTGCTGTCACACGAGGCAAAGGCTTGAGGTGCCTTACAAGCAGTGAGCAGGTGCCCCTTTGCACTGACTGCCCTGAGTTTGTGCAGGGATGTGGGAAGGGCTGGTAATTCAGGGCTTTATTAGTACTGTGTTGCAGGTCGGTGGACTTGCATCTTGGCTATGCTTGTGGTTCCCACATCTCAAGTTTGGTTTGGTTAAGACTTAAACAGTAGATGTTGAAGGCATAGTATGAAACTCTTGACTTAAAAGTTTATAGCCTTCTTGGTTGCAATGAAAGGCATCAAAATGTGCCAATGAATATGCACATCGAAGATGCTAAATCCAAGTGTTAGTAGAAAGAAATCCCAAGTATTTAATACCTCTTTATTTTCCCCCACTTTTTTTCTGTTTGATCTCTCATTTGGGATGTAGTAGACAGTCCCACAGATCTTACAAAAGTCTTCATGTATCTCACATAAATGATCCCATCAGTTTTGGCGTCTTATTTAAGGCAAGATAACAATTATTAGGAGACAGAAATTATATTAGCAAAGGTGAACACATATTCAGCTTGGTGGTTTGGGCTTTTTATATTGTTTGTTATGTTTAAAATATACAATGCCAAGAGGCCGGCATTCAGATATTTTCAAAGATGAAGGATTATTATTAAGATTGATTTAAAAACCTGTTGTCTRTTCATAGCTATGACATATCACTGCTAATTAACACTTTAGATTTAAAAAATCCTACTGTTTCAATTAAGATGGGAGGGCCTGTTGTAACAGCATATTTGTGAAGACTTTTAAAGAGAATGAAGGAGATGGAGTGCATACACCAGAAATTAGGATAGGAAGATGTGAGAATAAATATGTCAAATGTAACAAAAATATAAAGCTTTTAAAAATTTACTTTTATGCTCTCTAAGGAAAAGAATTTAACTTTTTTTGCTGATGACATTTAATAGGCTGTTGTTACAGCCCATTAGATGCAGTCTTGGACCACATCTTTCAATTTACTTTCATCCAGAATACATCCGGTTTGTATACTCTGCTCTGTAATGCAACCCCAAGCACAGTAGGTGGGGGAGAGTGGAAGAAGTACTTCAAAAGCATGCTCCTGATCTGAGCTTATACACTTATTTAGATGCCTCTTGCTCACCTGGTAGTTGAGGGACATGGGAAGGGGAAGGGGTTTGGGGGATTTTGGAGCAAAAGGAACTGGATGTATTGTTGTTGTCAGGAAGAATCTTTGGGGATGTTAGGGAAGGAACAGGAGGTAGGATTTCTGTGCTATAATGGCATGGATGAGGACTGTAAACAGACACAGGACACACCTCTCTAGGCAACCAGGCTTTGTTAAATTTGTTCTCTCCTCCCCACAGAAGTGCCATTCAGGTTTTCATGTGGTCACTTGGAGGAATAGAATTATCTTTTTATAACATGAGGGAGGATATATGACCCAAATACAGATACTTGTCTTTGAGCTATTTGTCTAGACCCCTTTTACTGGAGAGAAATAAGCATTTCTGATGCATTTTTCAACTTTTCTAAAGTAAATAAGAGGTGGATGAGACAAATCCACCCTGGCTTCCTGTGTCATGGGTACAAGTATAAAGCTTTAGCAGTAGATCATATTCATATTGTTTTTAGAGTAGATTTTTTCCTGTGTGACATTGACAGTTGTTATCAGGCCATTTTAATAAGCTGTTCTTAGGATGGTTTTAAATTTAAATTTTCTCTTGCACTTTAAGTCCCTTCCCTTGTGAAAACTGCCTGAGATTAAACAAAGCCAGCTCATCTCATTCATGGACCACAAGGTGTCGGTGATTATGGGTCTATGACTTTTGATTCTTTTGAGCTTTTAAAGATGCATTATGTTATGCAAGTGACATTTGAATGACTCCTTTCTATAGAACCTTAATTGCTTAGTGACATTTTATGGAATGATGGAGTGGATTCTGCATCCCTAAAAGTCAGTGGGAACAGAATTGAGCTCAACTCATTTCAAGACTGTTCAGGTAAATTAGAGGAGTAACTTGGTCTTATATGGAAATGTTAATTCAGTGGTGTTTAACTGAAGCTGCCTAATCTTGCTGGAAGGGAGGAGGACACCCCAGTTTCCCTTTGGTTCTAAGTCTAATGTTGACAATAACTTAAAACAGGAAACAAATGAATTGCATGTAGAAAATTTACTGCAGTGGTGTGTGAAAATAGACATCCTGAATTTAGTTCAGGTGGCTCACTCATTGAGAAGTCAGTTAACGAAACTGCTTTCCTAGCCTGTGCTGACCTGTAATTTTAGAATTGCTTCAGGAATGCAAAATATCTTTTTTTACCATTTTTTCTCCTTTTTAACAGGCACTACTTTGCGCTGCCCACTAATCCTGGTGAGCAGTTCTTTATGTTTTGTACCCTTGCTGCTTGGCTGATCACTAAATCAGGACATCCCTTCGAGCAGCCACAAGAGTATGATGATCCCAATGCAATAATATCAAAAATACTCTCAGAACTGCGATCATTTGTAAGTGTTTATCATGCTGTCTTTCCAAGGGTATTTCAAATATGTTCATCGTCTTCAGAAATAACAGTAATCACACTTCCTCCCCTGTCTGAGTATATTCCCGAACAGACTTTTTCCTGTCTATAAGTTTGTGTGATGCTAATTAGCTAATTGGAAGTTTATAACAGTACCTATGTGCTAAATTTTGGTGCTACAAAAATGGTCTTATGGTATTATATGTGGTTCTAATTAGTTTTGTTCCATAGTCTGTAAAATGAATTAGATCAGTTTCACTGCTTGTATTGCCACATATATAGTGCTTGTATATAGTAGTATAATTCTCAGAAATTAGTGCTTATGGTCCTGCTCCTGCTGAAGTCAATGGTATAACTCATAGTAAAGAAATGGTTTAGAATTGGGTTTATATTTTTTTGCATAAACTGTCAGGAGCTATTGGGATTTTTTTCAATAGTTAAAAAAACCCTTAAGGTCAGGAGAGTATATCTACTTAAGAGGGCTGCCTGAGGGAGAATTCACTAACTRCTCTTTAAAATGTACAGTTGAATAAAAAATCAAAACCTAAATGGTGTAAAATATTTAGAATATGATCTTATGGAAGATTATACTGTGGTGCACTCCTAAACAATGTTAAGTACGCTGTTTGCTAAAAGAGTAAAGCTGTAACTTAGTAAGATGTTCATTCTGCAGGACAGTAATAAATTATAAATAAAATCTGGAACAAACAAGGCAATGTTGAAAGGTTGCTATTTGAATCTCAGTGCCTGATTTCCTCCTTTGCTGTTCATTACCTTGCCAGCATGTCATGTATCTGCTTGACCATCCAGCTCCCTTGCAGCTTCTGACACTTCTGCTCCCTGTGCGTATCCTCTCACTGGGTACTTTAAGATTGTTCCTTGGGTTGTTCAGTTTTCTCTTCTGTTGCCTGACTGGAGTGGCACAGGGAAAGAATGTGAATTAAATTGGTAAATTCTTCATATGAAGTGGACGCTTCAGTATTAGTGTGAAAAATCTGATTACTTTCCTGAGAGGAAAACCTGATTGATGGGTAGCAGTTATTAAACAGCATTATCTCTTTATTTTAGGGAAGGCCTGTGGATTTTCCTCCCTCAAAATTAAAGGCAGGTTATGGAGAACAAGCATGCTATGTTCTTGACTGTTTAGCTGAAGAAGCCTTGAAATACACTGGCTTTAGCTGGAAAAGGTATATAGTACACTTTTAAGACTCCTTCCTTATACCTCATTTTCCAATGAACAAATGTAAATTGTAATTGTAAAGGATAGCAGACAAAATGTGATAATGATAGGAAATGTTTTATTTGATATTTCTGTGAGATTCAAAACACAAATTCACCTAGGCTTGAAGCAGTGGGTCAGATTAATTCCTCTTTCAAATTCACACGGTTTAGTGGTATTACTGGCAAGGATGAGTTTGGGTAATTAATAGGCTAAATTTATAAAAGGTTGACTGATTACCTCTTTTTGTTCATTTCCCTATATGTAACTGTTTGCTAATCTGACAGTTGAGTTGAAAAATATTAATATCCCTTTAGGTCCCATTAATCAATAGCTAAATTCTTGACCTGTTAAGTTGGAGGTATGCACACTATTTGAATCGTGTTGCAAATAGACTACAGTAACTTTGAGTATTTAAGGTGAAGGAAATATCAGGAGAAATTAGATGAAGGATAATTTTAAGTATATGAAAATTTGTTTAAAAGTGCTCTTTATTTCATTCCCCTACCTCTGATTGGTTTTGCCAGGATATAGTGAAGTAATTTCTACCTTGGAAATATTTTACCATTGTGTCTATTTAGTACTTGGATTTCAGTAAGCCAAAAATGAGTCTGTCAGACTTGCACTTGAATTTTATAAAGTTAGACCAGAAGAGAAAATGAATCAAAAGTTAATCCCCAGGTGTCTTTTCAGTACAAATGTGCTGTACTGCTTAGCATAATAATTAGCCCTCGCTTTGAAGACTAAGTTCAAGATAAACAAAGACTTTTGAGGCTGAGTATTAATTTTATTTGTTTAAATATATGAGAGACCAATCACTGTCTAGTCATATTCTGCATCATCCATATTTCTCATGAAGTCTTTTGTTTGATTAGGAGAATTTACAGAATAACATCTTATTAACTGTGTTTAAAAGCTGGTGTTCTTTGAACATTTTACAGACCAATATATCCAACAGAAGAGCTAGAAGAAGAAGAAATAACAGAAGATGATGCAGAATTAACACTTAATAAACTGGAAGAGGAAGTTGTGGTAAGTTTACCTGGCTGGTTTTGATTATGTTGGTATTGGTCAACTATGAGGGAATTTTACTCACTATTCATTTTATTTGGCTTTGTTTAGGAAGTATTTTCTACTGTCTGTTTCCTCACGCTTTTTTCCTGCATCTTCTTTCCTATATCATCAGCTTTTCTGTAGGATTTTTTGTTTCCTTTTAGATAAGATTATAAACTCTTCAGGACAGAACATATAGGCTAATGAGCATTTATAGTTAATATGAAGTGTGGCAGTATCTAACAAGACATTAAAATTACATAGATTCAGAACTGTTTATTTTCTACTGAGACAAGCTGTTATTGATGTTAAATGACACTTGAACCAATCCCGGCTTCCAGAATTGGCTAATATTTGTTTAAATAGTTGCTCAGCATTTTATTAATAGAGAGCTAACTGTCATAAATCAGACTTTACTGTAAATACCAAACAGTAACTTTGATACTTAGTTGATCTGAAGATTTGGGAGTAGGGTAGATGAAAAAGTTTTTCTAGAGACTGAAGATTTGTTTTAAAACACTTGCAATGACCTAAATAAAAGTTACAGAATTGTTTCTGAAGGGCAATATAATGGCACTTCATCACAATATATTCTATGAATAAAATGTTTATATCCTGTCATCCATTCAGACTGCGAATACATCTTTCTATGTGCTCTAATTACCATGATTGATGTGAAGAAAAAGGTATAAATTATTCCTATATCCTRTAGATTATAGTTTGAAGAGCTTTGAAATACATTTTTCCACCACAATGGCAATTTTTGAGGATCAACTTTTTTGTTTATGCCTGTTCACCTATAATCGTTACAGTGAAGTTGCCTTGTCTGTGAAACAGCTTATGAAATAAGGCTATAAGCTCAAATATGTTTTTAGCATTTAGTGATGGGTGGATGTTGAATAGAAGTTTTGTTGCTGATTGACTTTCTCAGCAGATTGTTTTTGAGAGTTGGATTCTCGTTGTCTGCAGCCTAGTGGCATAATGTGATCCCAAGGAGGCATTTTCATTTTCACAAACCTCTGTTGGTGTCCTAGAAGTACATCTTTTTACTGCTGACTTAAACAAGACTTTTCTGGAGAGGGAAGCTAGTTGAAGATGATTGAAGTGGAAATAACAAAAAGAAGTTAGTTTCACATCTGACTTAACCAAAAGGTGATGATTCTGCGCAAAGTAAATATAGATCAGAAACCAAAATAGTCAAAGCTGTGCCTGAAGAGTGCTCGCTTGCTAGGTCAGTAAATTATTTGAGGACAAAAGAATTTTCTGGAGTCTTAGGCACAGCAATACTGGATAGAATATGCCAGAACCATCTTTTTTTTCTATCTAGCTTTTTCAAGTGCTTGGAAACAGCTGAAGGTCACAAATGTGGGAAGTAGTGTGCCAGTAACGTTATCATATGGCTCTGAATGTGGCCTAACTCATGGACCACAATAGTCCTCAAACATATAAGCTGAAGAGTTTGCTTCTCTTCCTCCTTTCCCCACAATTTTGTTAAGAATTGCCTTATTTTTCTCATTTTTATTATCCAAGAAAAATTCCAGCCTATTCTTAAATTTCATGCAGTATGCAAATACTGGGGTGTGGGTGTTAATGTCTGGTTGCATTTTTATCTGCTATGAAGTCCCCACAGGAAAAGTCTGAATAATTATGAGAAAGAAAAGAGGCATTCTATACTGCGTGTTTGACAAGCCTCAAAACTTAAAACTGTTGGCTAAAAGCTTTAAATATGAAAACAGTCAGCTATCTGCTCTTACTTGTGTCTTGTTAAGGTTTAAGGTTTAAATGGGGAAGTGGGGAGGAAACATGTAACTAAAGCACAGATGAAGCCCTTCRAAGAACCTCTGTATTTGCTCTGAGATTGTGTCTGAGACCATGATTTTCACAGCTAACATTCAGTGAGATCTCTGAAGTTTGTAAAACCCCAAACTAGGTTTATACCATGCAGATGACCACATTTTGGAGCCCCTGTTGGTTCTACAGGGTTTAATTATGTGCTGATATAATAATTTATTTCCAATCCATTGTTGCTGCCAATATATTGATACATCCTGAATATATTACCCGCATGCATAATTGAATTTAGCGGGATTGCTAGTGGTTAAATGCTAATGATGAGCTTCCTCGATTGTTTTTCTGTTTTTGCTTCTTTCAGATAAAATTGATGAGGCTGATACAGACATGCTTAGTCCTATAAGTCTTGGGGAACCACGTGAACAGTAGCTAGTCCAGCCAGATCTGTTCAGTTTTGATCTTCAGTTCTGATAACTGCACTTTTATTTTGTTCTTGTAGTGGTGTTGTAATACATTCTTCTGTGTGCTGCACAAGTACATATTGTTTGTTTAGCAGAAGAAAGTCCTAATCTAGTCACCATTAATTCCTTACAGAACTGGGGGGCTAAGGGCCAAACATGCCAGAAGAAAATAAACTACATGGTCCTTGTTAGTTTAAAAAATAGGTAAGGTACAGGAATAAGCTCCCAAGTTTTCACTAATTGAGTCCTGAAGGTGTCTGTACTAAGACCTGTGCTATTGCAGCATTCAAGAATTGTTTAGAAAAAGGGTGAATAATGAAAGCTGGCTTGAGAGGAAAAGACAAGGGCTGACTGAGGAGAACTACAGAAGGTCAAACTGCACAAGGGGGAAGTGTCTGGGTGATAAAATGGCAGGTGAAGTTCAGCATAGATAAATGGAGGGTAACACATGGGAAAAATATCTTTGATTTTACATATGCAGTGATAGGTTCTGAGCTGATCATGATCACTGAGAAATGCAATCTTGAGGCTATAAAAGATAATTCTATAAAACCATCATCACCATGCTCAGTCATGGGCAAGAAAGCAAATTGATTGCTTGGAGTTATTAGGAAAAAAAATGGAGCGAAACAGAAAGCATCGTTCTGGACCTCCGTAAAAGACAGCATCATTCTGCAAATCTAAATTCATGATGCAAACCTCATCTTGAATACTGTGTACAGGTCTGGCTTTTTCTATTTCTTTTAAAGGCAAAGTTTTAGGGCTTGGTTACGCCAAAATAGTTCTGTGGTATTGTAACTTCTTGATAATGGCTCATGTCATGTTTTTTGTTTGGTTGGTTTTTAATCCTGTAGCATTTCCAGGGAAATGTGAGGTAGTTTCTATCTGCCTCCTTGTACCAGAAGATGCGGAGTGTCCTCAGAAGATTTTAAGTAAATGCAAGCTCCATTTTCAAAAACTCTCCATGTTTTGGTTTGTTCATAAATTTGGAATTTAATACCCCTTTTCCTATACTCCTGCAAAATAAAAAATTTGAAAAAAGATTATGCAATAATTACTGAAGTCTTGCTTTGCAACTTTTCTGAAGGAAGAAGAGTCAGACAATGAAGAAAATTTCATCGATCTGAATGTTCTAAAGGCACAAACTTACAAATCAGTAAGTTGTTACTCATCAGTCCTCTTTTAAGAGATCTTACATGTTTAGCTCCAATTTATTCATGCTAGGCTTAATTCTGAAAATACTTGGAGAGCCTAAACTTGAAAAATATTCCAACTGAAATGAATTAGCTTATTTTAAAAGAAAAATATACAGCCAGTTTCTAAAGTGATCTCCCTGCAAGGGTGCTGGAAACATTTGCAAGATGTTTTTGCAGAGACCGTTAGAGAAACGTGGCGTTAGTTTCTTAAATGTATTTTTATTATTTTTCCCTGTTGTTTTTGAAATGTATTATAATTTTTTATTATATGCATTTCTTCTAAATTCTATGTATGTTCAGAAAAGATACGTATTATTTCAATTCCTAATCTTTATGAATTCAAAGAAAGCCATTAAAAATTCAGTTATATCTGTAGTTCTAGATCTTTCTGGATATAAGTGTTTTACTGATATAAACACTGTAAGGCATTGTAATGTGGTTTCCAACAGTTCTCACTAGGTATAATGATTATCTCTTGTATAAAACTTTTTTTTTTTTTTTTTAATGCAGGGCATGAGTGATTCTACAAAGCAAGAAGAGATTTTGGAGTCCACAACAGATGCAGCAGAGTGGAATCTGGAAGTGGAACGTGTACTTCCACAGCTGAAAGTTACAGTCAGGACTGACAATAAGGTATGTGAGAGTGGATTTGTGTGTGTACATTTGGTGAATAAAGTGTAATTTGAATCAGCAGTGTTGATTACATTTCCATTTACATTTATTCTCTTTTTTTGTCATGCCCAGAATTGTTAATAATTATATTATTATCATTATTAATAGTCTTCTAAATAATAATCTTCTCCAGGGCTATCATTTCAGAACCTTTGTTGCTTACTTTGACCCTACAAGAAATACTTCACAGTAGGGTTTTCTCCAATATTATATAATAATTTTTTTTTTTCCTGCTACCAGCAGGGCACCTTATTTTCATACATTTACGTGAATTCAGTGGAAACTTCTTAAATCGTTAAACATTTCCAGTGAATTCATACTTTTGAAAAATTATACCTTCAGTCTAGCAGCTATTAATAGCTCTTCCTGGAAGATAACTGAGGAGCTTCTTAATATGCAACTGTTTTGTCAGACGCATAAAAGGTTGATTGTATGGAATTCATYTTGCTGAACTTTAAATGTCAGTAAAGTAGGTCTGTATGTCTGATCTTGTCATCATGGGCTGTCCTTATATTCAGCAAAAAGAAAGGAATACTCTTAGGACTGATTTTACTTGTCTAGCTAGATAGCTACCTCAAGATGAAATTTATCATTTCCTAGAAATGTGTGTTTCTCTCCATAATCCAGTCCAAGGAATCTAGAATGAGGAGCTCAGATGCAGACATCTACCTTTGGCCAGTCAAAGTGTAGTGCCCTTTTCTGGCACTGCCACAAGCATTCTTTCTCAGAGCTTGTATAGCACTCGCAGATTGGTGCAATAGTGAAATTGCTCATTTGTAGTGGCCCAGATAGTTGGGGTGGTGGAGCAGTCTGTAGCAGTGATAGAGAATTCAATGAAAGATAATTGATCTTGCCAAAAGAAGGCTGAGCTGCCAAATACATGTTAAATTGCTTGCCTGTCTTATGCTATGTTGCCTTCTTCTATGTGAAGAAACTTCTGGTTTTGGCTACCTTCCACTGGTATTCAGCAAGCTCACCTGTTACAGAGAACATGATACTTGATTCCCACATTAAGAAATGAAAGCTTGATAAATGTGTACAGTGAAAATTAAAGCCACAGTAGAAACTGAGTTTTACTAGTTCCCATTTCAATGCACCATCTCTTGACTTTAAGGAATGTGTCAAAATGAACATGAAAAGAGGATTCTACTTCTTCTAGTTTCTGTGCTTTCAGAAATAACTGGAAAAAATATTCACTCTAGTTTGACTTTTTTCTTTCTATAAAGAAAAGCATCATATTCAGTTTCCTCAGCTGTGCATGCATATGTTGTGTCAGGAGAGGGTTAATGGTTTCACAGAGTGCATTAGAAAATTGATTGTATTTTTAAAGTTTCAGGGGGGTTGTTTGTTTTGCGGTGTTTGTTGTTTATTTTATTTTTTTAAACTCCAACATTTGCCAAATTGCTAGCAATTGTCACCAGACCAAGAAAAGGATCTTGAATCTGCTGCCAATGTAAGACCCTACAGACAGCATACACACATTTTCTTTACTAGCCTTTGTTTAATTCCTGAAGAGACTAGTGGGCAGCTGCATGCCTATAAATATTGAGCAAGCCTCATGGGCTGAACAGCTGTTGAAGGTGCTCACATGTGCTCATCTGATAGAAGCACCAGTCCTTTGGTAGTTTTGTGCATGTCCTATGCAGGTGAGTAGAATAGCCTCACTTCAAGTCAGGGAAACTCTTTGTGATTGAAGGAAGGCACATGTTTAAGTATGCAGCTGCCATGTTCTGCTGTTTTGTACCTATTTTACAAGAAAGTCTGCTAAACTTTGATTTCAAGTGATAAAGATTTATCAGCATCACTTTATTTTTTAACACCTTGACCAATACACTACCAAAAGATTAAAAATCTTTTAGTATGTTCAGAAACACAATATTGGAATAACATTAATTGTGAAGTGCTGCTACTCTGCTTCATTCTGAACTCAAAGTACTGCCTGCAGCTGTGCTCTTGGTCTTGGGGATATAAAAGTCTGGACTGATAAGTGAAAACTTGTGATAAATATTGAGACTGGAATTGATTTCAAAGTAAAAGATGCCTACCTAGTCAAGTTAAAACAGCCCCTTTTGTCTTCCCCCATGCCTGACTCCATGTATGTTTCCTATGACCTAGCTGCTGCAAATAATTTTCTTCCCTTCTAGCTTTGTCCCACTATTGAAAACAAGTTTAGTTATTGCTGCATCTTTCATTTCTTTCCATCTTCCTCCTGATAACAGTAAGGCTTAACTAGAAAAGAAAGATTGGATAGTTCTGAAATTTGTAGGTCTTGGACATTCAAAGCACTTATTTTCTCTCCCTAAGAATAAGCTGAGCTAGCAGAGCTATAATCAATATTTTCAATATTTGTGCCCAGAGTGGTTTCTAGCAGAAATACTTCCATGAAGATCAAACAGACTCTAAAAAGCATAGCTACTGTCCTATCGCTGAGCATGTCAGTGTTTGTTTCTAGATCTGAGCATCACATTGTGGTGTTTAGGAGATTTATCAACTGTCATGTTAAGCAAGTGCCTCTGGCTATGAACATAGCAGTGGCAGAATGATATGTGGTAATAATACACAAGAGGACTGACCCTGAGTTGCGTATCGGCCTTTCTTTAGCAACCAGTGAAGGATAAAGCTGTATTTTACTTGTGTTTTACTTTGTGGCATCTCTTTTTTAGGATTGGAGGATCCATGTAGATCAAATGCATCAGCATAAGGATGGAATTGAATCTGCTTTGAAAGAAACTAGGGTATGTCTTGTATGTGCTGAATATTCCACTGATGTATCAGTGTTTTTATTTTCTCTTTTATTAGATATGCATTTAGAGCTAGATTGAAAATTATATTATTTTACTTAAGATAATGCTGTACAACTAAAAAGGAAATATGTGATAATGATGATTAAGGACAGTGGGACTGGCAAAAGAGATCTTGTGGGAAGTAGAGTTTTATATCTGAGGATTAACAGGGATATAATAGTTCATTAACATATCATTAGCATAAGTACATCCTGACTACAGAGGGCAAAATAGAGTAATACAATCTGAATAACAGTTGATTTAAAACAAAAAACAAAAAAACCCAAAGCACTGTCAAATGCTGCTGTTAAAATAACTTATTGATGGTGACATTTGTAATTAATTTTGTGGGAGAAATGATGGAAGCATTACAGCTCAAGTACATATTTTGAAGTTGGGTGAAACAGAAGACATCAGGGAATAATTCTTCATTGGCTATACATAGTGTGCTGTACTATTTTTCTCTCACTTGTAGGATTCCATATCCTTTCTGAATTACAGCATCATTTTAATGCTCTTTACATGTTATCTGTATACTGTCAGCCCACAGAATATGATTTTCTAGGGTTACCTTGACAAACTTCATAATGAAATCAGCAGAACGTTGGAAAAGATCAACAGCAGGGAAAAGTACATCAACAATCAGTTGGAGCATTTGGTTCAAGAATACCGTTCAGCACAAGCCTTGTTAAGTGAGGTAATGCACAGACCTGTTGTGGTTGCCTTCTCTTCTATTAACTTCTATTAACTCTTATTAAGAAGAATTGGGGGAGTGTTCTGTGAATTCTGCTGTTGGATGTAAACCATGGGAAAACTTGATTGGCTGTCAAATTATATAGTTGTTAAGCTAAATTAGCAATTTTTATTCAGCTATTCTACAAAGGAAAGTAAATGTTTTTTGCATGAATATTATGTAAATCTGTTGCCAGTCTTGAGCTGCTAGTAAATTGCTAGTTCTGCTTTCCCTGTGAAGTTCACACATCTGTGATGAGTGGAAAAACTACAGTGTCAGTCCAGCACTCATCTCTTACATTGATTACTTGCGCTAATTTGCACAAAGCACCCTGATTACCACTTTACTTCATTTAGTTTTTGTCCTAATAGACTGCTGTTTGAGAAGCTTCTTAATTTTCTAGTTAGGAGTCCTGTATAAGCTGCCGTTTGGCTAGCCCTTTTGCTCATGTTTCTGGGCATCACATAAAAATAAGACTAACGGGATTTGACTTTTCTGCTTGCTGTTTACCTTGCTGTTAAACTGAAGTATCGAATATGACTGTTACCTACCTCAGTTAATAAACTAGGAACACCTGTGTGCAACATTGCTGTGTAAACTCATTGTGTTCAATAAACCAAGTAAAAATGTGTTGATGCATGATGATTTTTGATGTCTCCTGATTTCCAGGTATATGGGGTAGCGGAGAGAGGGTTCACTGTAGAATGACTGCAAACATAATTTCAGAATATATAAAATATTCTCAAAGTTATTTTTCATAACACCTTGAAAAAGATTGCTGCAGCAGTATCTTTTGATTTGTTTGCAGCTAAAGAAACAGCAGCTTACATTGTCTACTTGAGTCATAAACTGAAACTTCAAGAGAGTAATTTACCGTTGAGGAGAAAGTATTCTGGATTTCAGTATTAGGTTCTGTCTCCATTACAAATTTTCTGTGTGTTTGTGTCCTCGCATGTAAATAATTAGGAAAACCTACTTCTTACTGTATATGCATTAGGGCTGTTACTCAAAATTTTTAAAACTGCTTTAAATTTCTGAATGATAATCATTGCACAGGCTGATGTTTCAAGCCCATCCTCATATGTATTGCCCTGTTAATGTTGTTGGGACTCTGTGGGAGAACTTCTGGGCTTGTGACCCATGACAGCAAGTTCTGGTGTAATAAATTCTGTGAGCTATATGCATGTATGTCTTCAGCTTTATCATTACAGCAAAAAATTTGCTTCCTTCCAGGCTAGAGAAAAGTACCAGGAGGGAAGTGGAGGAGTAACTGAAAGGATTAAAGTGCTTTCAGAGGTAAAACACATCTTCACATAATTTGCATTCTGCTTATTTTAAAATAAATTTCAGAGACTTGATGTTCAGTGTTTGCAGTTTTATAAACTTAGTTTTTTCTGATATGTTCTTGTGTTAAAGCTTAATGTGTTTGTTTAGTGAAAGTCCAATTCCTGAATTTTCATCCCAGGCTGCCATTGATTTTAACTTGTGAACTTGGGCAAACTATTTGTGAGCTCTCCTAATTTCCCCAATTTGTAAATGAGGGTAAATGTTCTGTATGTTATAGCCTCTCTCCTAGAATTGTGGAGAATTAATCAAGTCGCGTCTATAAAGTCTATGGAAGAAGAAAAGCTCAACTCTTATTTTGCTAAAACTGAACACAAAAAATAAGAAATTTTCACCTTCCAAGCATTTGAAACATTATTTGACTAAATAGTAACTTTTTGATGCCAGTCAAATTATGCTACTATTTAGTACTGTTTTTCAGGTAATTTTTTTTAAATCCATGTTGTGACAAATAGAAAAACCCCAAACCCAGACTCCTAATTGCCCCAAGTTTTTGAGTTTCATGGCTTTTCATTCATATTTACTTTCAGATTTCCAAATATTTCAATCATTTGTCCAATTCAGAATTTTTTTTAACAGTTCTGTTGTTTGGATTTGAAAAGTCCACTTTATTTATTAGATGCTAATATGTCTGAAATAGTCATGTAATAGACCATGGCTTAAGAACTTGTTGGAAATCGTAAAAGAGATTTGAGACTTTAAGTAGGTAATAATCATAGCAGCTTAACAAAAATTTTCTGTCAAAGATTTCTTAGTGTGTGGCTTCCGCAGAATTAGAGCTTCTTTCTATTTTACTCTCCAAGTAGTAATTTTGAAAAAGAGAGTACTCTATGATTTCAGATTTAAAATGTTTTTGTGCTTTGGAAATTGTTGGCAGATTAGTAAAGAAAAATATGTTACAGGCTGGTAGACTTTGAACTAGTTTAATATAGTGGTGCATATCTGAGCTAAACTAGACATAATGGATATTACCACAGACTTGCTCTCAAAGATGTGATCAAGTCTCAGCCCACTAGGCGATATGGATAACACTGTAGGCACGCAATAAAAATGTAGTGACGTGGGGGGGGGTTGTTTGTTTGCTTGTTTTTAACTGAAAAGGCTTACTGAAGCCTTAATGAAAGGCTTTTCATTTTTATATTACAGCCAAAAATATTAAATAATTACCTTGACTGTGGCTTAGAATCATATAGTTGCTTTTCTTCATTGTCTATAGAGGCACACTGGTTGATAGTCAGTGCTSAAATGTATTTTATTCTTCATACATGCATTTCACATACCTATACCCATGCCAGCAGACTTTGCTGCTGCTTCGTCTTTTCCTGCAGTGCCATTTCTCAGGGTTCCACCATCACCTGCTGAAGCCCTGCCATTTCCAGGAGAARGGCAGTCGTCATGGTCATTTGGTGAATCCTGGTCTGCGACGATATCGTATGGTTTTGCACTGCAACACTTCCACTGTTCTTTCTATTGCTTTGGGAAGCGCAGATTCTCAGTAATATCATGCTGCCTGGCCAACCTGTTACAATTTTTGCCTTAATTTTTACCACATTTACTTAAAGGTTAATTAAAATTTTCATCATAGTTGAAAAAAATTGTTTCTCCGTATACAGCAATTAAGACTTTTTTTTTTTAATGAATGCAGTCATTCAGGAGAGTGTTTTGTTTTGTTTTTTAACTTGACATTCATCTGGTTTAATTAGGAAAATCTTCTCTAATTTAAGATTACGGAAGTATTAGAGAGAGTAAAACAGGAAATGGAAGAGAAAGGAAGCAGCATGACTGATGGTGGTGAGTATGTTTCTTGCCTCAAAGCACCTGTTTTCTCAGGTGATGGATACATAATTGGTCCTCTATTAAAGAAAAATAAACAGAGTGAGGGACTAGTCTAAAATATCAGTATTAAAAATTTTTAAAGTGTCTAAACAAATTAGGAGTCTTAGCCTCTTTCAAAAGGTTACGTAGGTTTGTGGAAGCTAGGGATGCCAGCATTTCCTCCCTTTGGTAAATTATCTGTAAAATTTAAGACAAAACTTTGGGGGCTCTGATTTGAATAATTGGTAACTTACTGGAGGCAGTTCACACATTTGCAGGTTCAAGCCCAGTTAATTCTCAAATTGTTACTGGCAGTAGCTATTAGATTCCCTGATAAGGCTGGCTGGAATCAAAAAATTCATTTTGGTGTTTGTGATGAACTTTTTCAATATGTAAAACTATGTAGCTATTTGAATTAGTTTGTCTCAGACTCAGGGTTTGGTGGTTTATTTTTTTCTGATGAAGGAATTCTGTTTCAACTCTATAAGGAGTGTGAATGCAGAAACAAATTGATGCACATTATAGTATGGCTAAATATACAGGCTGTATCTGTATTTAGCTGTAACCACTACAGCTAATTTACTTAAATAGTCACAGCTGTTGTTTTGTAAGTAAATTTTGTGCGCTGTCACTTCAGTGTGAAGGAGCTATTCACCTACCTCACAACACCCTTTTTGTATTACAGCGTGGCCAAGGATCAGGATAAACTCCAAAGCCTAAAATCATAAGGATCAACATGATGCAGCAGCATCTCTAGGATGATACTAGTTGGAAGTGAGGGACTAGAAATTAAGTGTGGAGCACAAAACATTTTAATAGCTTTTTCACAGGTAAAGAGGACCTCCTGTTGAAGGTGTCTTCTGTTCTCTACCAAACCCCAAGTCAGCTACGAGGATGAGGCTTACAGCTGAGCAAAATACATCATTGACAAACCTATCCTAATGTTTATGCACATCTTTATGCAGATCCAAGATGTCAGGAAGATAGCAAAATTGTCACTGCCTATTTTCATCTTTAAAGTATCTTGCATATTAAAAATGATGTATCAGTACAATCATGTCTCTAGAGTAGAACACCCTTTTGTTCATTCAATTTTAAGGAGTGAATTATAGGAAAATAATGCTTTTTTGTGTTAAGTCAGTTGACAGAAAGATGCACTATTTATCTCTTTTTGAACAGCTCCTCTAGTGAAGATTAAACAGGCCTTAACAAAATTGAAGCAAGAAACTATTCAGATGGACATACGAATTGGTGTAATGGAACATACCTTACTCCAGTCAAAGCTAAAAGAGAAATCAAATATGACTAGAGATATGCATGCAACAATGATTCCAGAAACCACAGTAGGTGCCTATTAAAATTGTTTGGAACTGATTTGGTTTGCCCAAAGTACAGTTTTCCATCATTTGCTTTTCTGTTATTTTGGATTTTTTTCCTTTTGTTTTTCTATTTTGGTTGTTTTGGGGKTTTTTTTGGTTTTTTGTTTGCTTGTTTTTTAACAAGGTGCTGGTTTGTGCACTTTTAAGTAACATTATGCACACTTTGGACTCAACATGGATCCATGTTTAGTTTTTTGCTTTAAAGATTTATTGCAGATATCTTACAAATATACTAATAAATTCTTATTAATGAACATGTCTACTTCACTGTAGAATGTAAAGTAGTGTGAAAGTGTATAGAATTTTACTGACATAGCCTGTACTCTTTAAACCTGATTAGATATTCTACAGTGCTGGAAGAACATTGCTTGCAGAGGAATTGAAAGAAATTTAAAATGTCTATTATTGCCATTTATATATATTTAATATAAAGTATTTAATTGCTGATATTGAAATAATACAGCATTACCCTTTCTAAAAGCCTGCATCAAATTTGATTTCAGCTGCAAGTCAAAGTAAATTGTTGCTTCCACTTGAAGTTTATGAACTGAGCATAGTAATCTAAGATGTTGACTTCAGGTCACTGGGTCCCACTGAAAATCAGACTGTGGTTGAAGGTCAGTCACTGGTTAGCATCATGACTCCGGGAAGATCTTTGTGTATGATCAGTGAAGATGAGTGTGATCTAGTGCTTACTGCATTTGACATTCACATGAAACATGGGCTCTGTTCCCAGCCCTGCATGACTTTGGTTTACTCCTGGAGTGGCTCTTTTCCTTAGCCCTATGGCGGGTGGATATGTAATGTTTCAGGCAAGAGCTGTTCTGCTGATATTTCTCTGAAATTCTGAGTATTGATAATTATTCATAATTAGGATGAAGCAGGAAAGGTTCTGTATATATCACTATTGTATATATGTTCCCAAGTTGTTATGAATTAAATGAGCCAAGATTCTTTTCCCTGTATTTGTAGTAAAGCCTTGAATTTATTCTGACCTTGATGTGTTGGTAACGTAAGTAACTTCACTGTTATGTTTCTGTAAGGACAAAGGTGCAAAGCAGAAATTAGACAATAGTTGTGGGGGGTGGAGGGGGGAGAGACAACACAACGTAACACACTCCCCACTAGTGCTGGAACAATCTTGGTGTGCTCCAAGGGCAATTCAGAGCTGCAGCTGAGCCCTACACAACTTTGTGAATGCACAACCCCATTCCTCACTATTTGTTTTTCTTTTTTGAGTAGTCCTCTGACATGGATGTTTTTTTAGTTATTTTTATTTTTACATTGCCTGTAACAGAAGCAATGAAAAGGAAATCTACACAAAGGCCAGCGAATGTGAAAACTGCTATTAGGAGATCACGGCTGCCTTTCTGTTTTTCTTTTTGGTATCATCACTGTATTTCAGAATCACTTTGTATTAGCATTGAGTCAAATGTTGCTTTCATTTACAGCATGTAGTAGAGCCCCACTGACTTCATTTGGATTATTCTTGATTTCTGTCATTGTGTCAGAACACCTAATTTTGATCTCTATCAGGCAGAAATGTTGCCGAATCTAGATGTGTAATATGGAATGAGAATAAAAATGTAGGGAGAAAGGGCCGGAAATGTAATGGCAACAGTAAGCTCACTCTCTCTTGGTAAACATGAAGTAGGAAGTGATTCTAGAGGATATAAGGTAATGAAGGAGTGTGGAGTGAAGARCAAGCCTTATTAACGTACCAGTACATGCTTTGGATTAGCACTGTTTGTAAGCTGTAGACAAAACTGTTACAATTCCAGTTATATCACATTCCTCCCCTAACTTCTGTAGGTAATTGCATTCATCTTGCAACAATTTGTCTCACTTAAAAGCAAATTCATCAGGTCAGCGGTATTTTCTAGAAACAATGGATCTGTCCTGTGTAAAAGTCAAGACACTTGACTTACAGCCAGTCAGTACCATGGGTGGCAAGTTTCTCAACTTTGTGCTTCAGTATTTCATTTGCAAGAACCCAAACCCCCCAAAACAAAAACAAAAAACAACTCCCCCACCAGATTTTAATAAGTGAAAAGCTATATGTAAATGCTGGATATTATAATTTACCTGTGCAAGCAGCTGCCAACAGTCTCTATGAAACACACTRGAAATCAGTTTCCAACCTCTTTTGCTGCCTACCTATATCCTCCCACATCCAGCTTAAATTAGAAAAGTTATTCATGTTCCTTTTGTAAGGTGGTGTTGCTACTGCATATTTACTTCAGCAGGTTTATTTCAATTTAGGATAAAGCAATCCCTTCTGCATTGCCTGCAAAGCACACAGATGCTTTTGGATTGAAAATGGTGTGCTGTATAAATGCTGTTTATGTAAATTCTTTCCCACAAAACTCCTCCTTTGTGCTAATACAACAAATAAAATTAATAAAAACCTTCCCTTATGTGAATCAAGACTCTTCCTGTATTTAAAAAAAAAAAAAAAAAAAAACTCTAATGTGGTAGAAAGATCTCCAGAAGGGAAGCTAGTGTCCTTTATGCCAAAGTAATTCTAAACTACTGTGTGCTAATTTTATGTAATTATTTTACATTATTTTTCACAGTACTGTCTGACACTGCATTGATCTAAGCATGACACTTTTGTTGTCATGAGAGTGATATGTGGCCCTTAATTTTCATCTAGCAAAGAATAGCATTTGCCCAAGGAGCAGTAAAATCACTTGACCCTGCTTTGAAAGCAATCTGCTGAGCCAGCAAGTAGCCACACCACCTTCCTTGAAAGCATGAGGAGAGCAATGGGGTCTGCCATGAGAAGTCTGAAAGGCTGTTCTAAAAAAGCAATTATCCGTGTAATTATTCCACTGCTGGATCAACGCAGGAAGCAGATGCCACATTAAAACTAAATCACATTATTTCCTACAACGCTTGTATCTAACACAAGGTCAGAACTGAAGACTAATGGAATTAAGGTGTCCCTAAGATGTAGGGGATAGGATGTAGTAGGGTACATGTGAAGCTGGGGTGTGCTATAAAAGTCCCCTATCTTCTGAAGAATATTTGGGGACAGAAGTACTATTCCTAACACTTAACTCCTAGGCAGAGCTCTCCTCTTCCAAAGTCCATTATTGTTTTCACCTTCCTGACCGGCGTGGAGGCACGGTGTCGTTTAGAAGCTAGCTGTAGATGGGTCCGTAAGTAGTGCAGATGGAGGAAGAACAGGAGTTTCTTTCGCTGCGTCTGGTCAGAGAAGCCATCATCATCCTTGCCATGAGGATTGCAATAGTTTAGTCCTATATGTGGTCCTAACGAACTGAGACTCGGTTCTTGGAAATGTGTGACTGGGTAAAGCTCATCAGTAGCCAGCTTTCTCCTGCATGTACTCCCCAAAGCTCCAGAGGAAGGCTAGCAATGCATTACTTAGGGTTTCTGCTGCTCTGAAATCCCTCTGAACCTCATAACCTGATTCAGTGTCTTACCTAGTATACAGCATCTCTGGGGCTCTCTAATCTCTAGGCTAGAATGGAACGGATCTAAGTATCCTACTAGGAACTGGGAATAGACTTAATACTGTTACTGTAGTGAAGGTGCTGTTTGCAGCCCATTTAGGGTGTTTGAGAGTGATGCCAAGATGATTAAAAGTACGAAGGTAATAAATATAATACTCCATTCTAATCCTCATTCTCTTCTAAGGTCAGCGGATAGCATGATTTGCTGAATAATATGTGCTCTGCTGGTGAAGAATGCTAAGTAAGGACTGGATTTTTACCTCTTACTCCACAGGAGATTCTTTATATTAGAACTGGATTGAGCGACTTAACACTGAAGTAGCAAGAGTTGAATAATGTTTTTTCCATCATATGCCAAGAATTCAGTATTTCAGTGATGACACAAGTTAGTTGCAGCGAATGCTGTGCAGAGAAAGTGAATTGAAAGTTCACATGAGTTTTAGAAACTGCTAAATGTGTTATAAACAGCTCCCAGATCTGGTCAAAGCACTCCTACTCTTTTCTGCAGATAGTGTTAAAAGTCTTTCCCCCTCCCCACCCTGAAAGAGGGGAACTTTGGAAAAAAGTCTTTCTTGAAAAGGAAAACAAATGTCCATCTACTGTTAAACACTGGCACTTTCTTGGAGTATCTCTCTGCAATGCACTGTGACATACAAGAAAATCACCATGAATATTACTATGAATTACAGTAAGAGCAATTAAGTCATCTTTGCATGACATATAAATAGGGCTAAGCATGAATCAAGAGCCTGCATGTGAACATTTCCAGCTTCTGAGATCTTTGAATTTTGCATTCAAATTTTGCAGTCTGGGCTTCTATCCAAATTTGACAAATGTTAATTAAAAAATAAGAAATTAGTGTGAAGCTGTTTCTTTTGATGCTGGCGCTCATCCCGCTCCCTGAATGTCAATGCTGCAGTGTGCCCCCACAGTGCAGCTGCACGTGCATGTGCACATGTGTTGAACACGCCTGCCTGTCAGTTTGCTGAAACTAGCAGTCGACTTTGGCAGCATAAAAACATCACTGAGAATACTCTGTCCCAGCTCCTGCAGCCTCACTGCTTTCCCCTTTCACATTGATGTATTAAAGTTTTTTGAAATGGCTGGGTGTTTTCTGAGAAAGGCTTGAAATAAAACTTGGGAAAATCCTGACCTATAACATCAGTACCTGTAAGCTTAAGTAAACATGATAGGAGAGCCAGCATGCGTGCTGTTCAAAGGTGGGGAGTTTCCACAGAAGGTTATGAGGTTGCAGAAGATTTTTTATCTGCTGTTTCCTCCTCTCAATGTATTTCTTCATTCAACAAACACAATTACCATGGTTTTGTCAAATGTTAGCTAACGCTTGATTGTTGCTCCAGGGCTTGGCATTACTGGAAATGTCTTTCAGATTCCTAGGAACAGCCCTATGCTTTTGGAAATAATTATTCACAGGCAACACTGGCATGAGTGGGGTTGAGGAAGTTTTTATTGAGAGCAAATATCAATTTGAATAATGCTAGTCTGTTGCTTATCGTATACAGTTTGACTTTGTTATTTTTCGTTCCTGATCCTAAGTAATTAAGAGGGCTTATACCGCAATACTCTGTGCCAGAAGTGGCTGAGACATGCTAGTCATTCACATGTCTCTTAATTCTCTGTTGTAAAAATTAACAAAGGTGAATATTTTAAGGTCAGAAGTACAGAATAATTATTTTTAACAATGTTCTTCTTGACTCAATAATCATAATTGTTCATTCAAAATATTTTCCTGTTTCCATGGCTTTCAAGGGATGGCAATACTTTAAACAACATCTTGGTGTTATTCGGCAGTAGCCTGAAGAATTAAGCTGTGAATTGTAGCCATCCCTTGGGCTAGTTTTCCTATCCCTGCTCCTCTGCTCTAGTTTTAGGGCTGAAGTTTCTTACTATATGTATCTTGGGGCAGGGGGGAGAAAGGGATATATATACTTTCTAGTAAGGTTTTTGAGAGATTTCTCTATCCTTCTGTCAGTATTGCTGGTCCATGATCGTGTTACCTCCTTTCAAAGAACCCATCTGGGAGAGAATACAAGCCATTAGTCAGACCAAGTGAGACAGGCGATTGTGAAATTTTGCAGGAAACTAGAGCCAAAAAATGTCATAGAAGGTTTAAAGAGGTTTTACAATCTGTTGATCATTGTTTTCTTTGCTAGAGGAAGTGCACAAGTTCCCAGTATGATGGCAAGAGGGATTTCTGCTGAGTTTGACAAATGCTATCAAACAACAGTAAAAACAATGAAAACTCTATGATCTTAAGAGTACCATTCACTAATTATGCACTAATCTGTCTAGCAGCCATTTCATTACAGCTTTCAGTAGAATGCCCATATTATGCCCTATATAACATACTTGGGATTTTTCATCATCTTCAGATGTACCGTATGGCAACAAAGAATAAAAACTATTGTGCTGAGACAACTTTGTTCCTGGGCCAAAAAGGTATACTTTGGGAACATGTTTTATTGCTGAAAGTACTCCAATACTCTGACATTTCTGCTTTAGCAAGAATGTACTTACATTAAGTATGGGTTTGTGAAATCTGTACTGAAAAACAGAATTACAGACAACTGTGTTAGAAAAGATATGCAATTAAAGGTCAATTAGATTTTCTCTCTGTTGTATGCAGGACTGATAAATAGGTAACAAATTCAAACTGATGGAATGAAAAAGCATCCTTTGAAAAGCTCTTCCATAGTCTCTTAGCTTAAATATAGAAAATTTGCCTTCACTTAGTTATATTTCCTTCATTGCTTCTAATTAGTCCTCCATTTCTCATCACTCTTAGATGTGCAGCTAACTCCTCCATGATGATGATTCCTTTCAGGTATGTAATGACAGAGATTTTGCATTTCATAGTTAGAATGTTTTCTGCAAACATTTAGAGACTGTTCATACAGACATGAGCCAAACTAGCACTGCAGGCATAAAGCAAATTCTCCTTGACCTCAAACAGTGTAACACAGCAAGGCAGAACCAGATTCTCTCCTGTGCCTAGCAACAGAAGATTGACTGATTACATTACACTCTTTAGTTTTCAGTAAAAATGTACGTTTTTAGAGTTTGGTCTACATTTAAAAGTTGTGCAGACATGGCAGTGTTGTGAGGTTTTCTTCAACACTCCTRCCTTTGTCTTTCATAGTTGTGCTGACAAAAAAACCTTGCTATAGTTATAGTGCATATTCAGTCTCTGCTGAAAACTGCTTCCAGTGTAGTTCTCAAACTCTTTTGCTATTTTGACTGTTTGTCCTAAATGTTGACAGCCCCAGCTTACGTGGTTGCAAAGAAAAGTTTGACAACGTGACCTGATGATAACTGATGTGGTTAGTCTGTCTGAATTTATGGTAACCTGGATGTAAACTATGTGGTGCAGCTCTGGAGGGTGTCACATGTAAGCACCCACTGCTGGGAGGCAGCAGGCCTACTGACATCATTTTGATCTGGGTGTCAAGAGGAGAGCAGGAGCAGTAAGTTGGACCCACCTATCCTGGCATATGAACCTTAGCTGCTCTATTAAGTATTTAAGAGTCCCCTGCTGCTCTCACAGACTGTAGGAGGGAGGGCAGACCTAACCTGCTATCACAACTACACAGTAAAAGGAAAGGGGAAGTCCATGATAGTTGTCACCCTTCTGATAAAAGCAGCTAATCCAAAATCAGTGTCTTATTGACTGCCGTAATAAGGAGGAGGAGAAAATGGTTATCAAGCCAGGAAGTTACTTCTGTGCCCAGAAAGAATTAAAACAGCAAATAAAACACACAACCTGCTCACAAATTCAAGTCTCCTGTAGGCAGACCTATTACTTGCTCTTTTGGCTTGTTCTCAGGGTCAGGCTACCCATGCTTCTGAGTCAGGATTAACTTTTCTCCCTCAGTTTTTTTTCAGGTCCTCACTGTCTCACTCTTCACATGTTTCCAAAAGCTGTAACCTTTCTCCCTGAAGCCCTCAGAACTCTGGATGGATCTTCTTTTCTCTTGGTCTGGAGGAGAGACGTATTTGTGTTGCAGGCTTTCAAAACCCCTCATATTTCAACCACCTGCTTCTGCAAAGAAACTTTGTTCTCATACACATCTTAAAGAGCTGTAGTTATGCCCAGAGTTTTGAAGCAGCTTAACTCAGCCTTTAAAAGCAGAAGGTTTGGTTAGAAAGCGGGAACCTTTTGCTTGTGAAATAAGGCTGTTCTGTCCATGGTGTGCAAGAGAAGGAGAAATGGCCACAGGATGAGTGAAGCCTTTGGAATGCTGTAATATTCCCTTTAGCCCCAGGTTGTTAACCTGTGGCCATATATTTAGGGGTGTCTTTGAACCTCTGGATTTGCTGTTCCTTGTTTAGCAGAGTGACCCCAATATAAAGCTGCAGGAACAAAGAAGTGGACAGGACCCATAGCCTACAGAAAGATATCTCCATGCATACCAGTAAAATGGATCTGCATCTCAGAAGAAGCATGGCATTTATCTTTTGGTTACTTGGAATATAAAATGCTAGTATATTAGAGTAACTTAGGAGGGACCTTCTGGCAAGTGGAAGACAGAATTTTGCTGTGACACAGCAAATGCAACCACAGTAAGGRGCTATGAAATCTTTGCACAACACTCCATTTTGTATTTCATCCTGGAGAATGATGATAATCTCCTTTTCACTGTCTGAAGTGTGCTAGCTCCACTATATATGTCCTGATCTTTAAAGGATGCTTTGGCAAGTATATCTTTTATTGCACCCTGTGATTGATTATGCTTTAATCAGTACAGTAATTGTTTACAACACACCACAGTCTTCCACTGGGTGAAAACACATTTATTACAGACAATGGTGCCAGTGCTTATCTGTTCTTATTGGCCATTTGAAAACAAAAGCCAAACAAGAAGGCTTCTGTTTCCAGTGGGTGGTCAGGTTAGTACTGGAAGTCACTTGCTGGTGCTTTTCACCCTGTGTTGGATTACAGCTGTCAGCCCTCAGGGTCCCCTTTCATTCAAGACTGCCTCCTAGTAGTAGACTCAGTTTGGGGCTAATTTTAGCAGTGACCTCACCTTTCACAAGCTTTGCAGTGAGGATGTTCCAGGGAAGTTTTCAGACTGAGTCATTAGGGCCCTGACAAATCACTTATACAGTTAAATAGCCAAAATGAGTCATATTCTTTGAGTGACTATTTTGCATTGCACATACCAGGACATATCATGACCTATGGTGTTTAAGCCTTCCTGCTGATTTCTGTTCCCGGCACACACCAACTAGGGAGGTTATATCACTCATATCACTGAACAGCACCTTGCTCTTCCCCAGTTCTCAAAACCACCTTACTGGGCGTACACCTCACCATGTCAGGAGGAAATAACTGTGGGTTTCTAGGAAAAGTTGCTTCAGGCAAGAAAGGGTGTTGCTCTCCATGGCCAGCCCCGAACCACAGACCTCATATCCAGCACCTCTGCCTCAGAGTGAGCTGAAAATGGAAGAGAGACCCTAAGGGCACCCGAAACCGTGCAAGCGTGCAGACTGAAGGGAAGGCAAGGCTAAGGATCTCAACATGCTAGCTGAGATCATTCACATGGAGGATGGACTCAGAGGACAAAAGCCAGAGGAGCAAATGGGAAGTATGAACATGAGGAAAGAATCAGATGTGCTCATGTAGAGAAAGGAGTCAAAAAGGAAATAGGAAAGCTGCTGCTTGGGAGAAGTCATTAGTACCTGGATGAGGCTGTTTCTGTGATGTAAAGGGGCAGAAGGTAGCTGTATTAGGGAGGAAGTTAGCAGGGAAGCAAAAGCACTGGAGCAAGTATATTTGCAATGAGAGTAAAGAGGAGGGAGGCGCAGTTGCTAGGAAAGAGGAACAGCTTGCTTGAAGGAAGAGGGAAAAGAAGGCAGTGGGGGTGGGAAGAACAAACTGGTGTGAAATTAGTTTGCTACGGCCTTAACATAAGCTGACATAAGTTGTCATACACCCCCACGCCCCAGCCCCGAGCACACACTGACAAAACAAACAAAACTTCTGTTTACCGGAACTAGCTTTGATGTGCAAAAGCCACAAGGAGAATCGAAGGAAATAAGGAGAAAAATTTGGGGGAAGTCAAAAGGTTAGATGAGGACGGAGGCTAAGCAACTTCAGAAACAGATATACAAGTAAAGGAAATAATAAAAGGAAAAAGAGGAGGGGGGAGGAGGAGGAAGGCAGAGCCCAGTGAGCTGAATATGCTGTAGTAATGCTGTTTTTTCACATAGACCTCATTTGTTAGTTGCTCTTTCAGTTCTGGTCTCTGAATAGCTGGAACTGTTCCAATTGTTATGCAGGGAGATATTACATATCTGCTGCAGCCACAAAGAACTAGTTAAGAGCAGTATAAACTGATGCAAGACTACAAGTAAGACCCTACTTGTAACAGCTACAAGCCTGGATAAATTTGTCATTGTTTGGCTACTATCTTGAGGGGAAAGGGTAAAAAAATTCTTACAGTAACCCTTTCCAGGGCACTATTTTTATCGCCTTGCTTTTTTCCTCCTTATTTGGACATGAACTGCATTTATCTGCTGTTACTCTGCAGATAAAAAGGATTTTGTTCCTTAACAGTATACGTCCAACATAATTTTTACAGGCAATAGCGAAATTTAAAACAAAACGAAAGCTGTGTTTTGTAGTTTTTCAGTTCACCAGCAAAAACTCCAGTGGTGTTCCTGTTGAATACTTCCGTGTTTCAGCTTGCAAGTTCAGCTCGGGTGTCAAAGAGCAGAACCTCACAATTACCACTTCAGGTATATCAGGTGTGAAGGCAGTTATATTCCAATCAAATTTAGCTGGAAAAATATCCACTGAAGACCTGCTCCTGGATGTGAGACGAGCTAAATTTAAAGTTGCTTCATTCAATTCGGAAAATAACTTCTGGTTTCCTTTTTGTCCCTACTCCAACTTGAAGACAAGCTGGTTGGAAATACTCCTGTGTAACAAAAGAGGTGGAAAAATGCCCACTGAAATGTTTCATTTGAAACAAGTGAGTTGCAGCATTCAAGCTAGTGTTGAGCTGGACTCCTGCCTGCATCCCTGGCACAATGCCCCAGAGCCATGCACCGGCCAAACATCCCCATGCCCCAGGCCTGGGCCAGTCCTCCTGGGAAGACTCCTGGGTCCAGGGCTCTGAGGCAGATCCACCAAGCTGGAGATGGTAATGTCTCAGAAAGCCTCGTAAGCCCCAGCTTCAATAGCTGCTCAGCTCTACAGCTGGAAGGGGGACGAAGCCCATGTGGAGCCACAGCATCCCGCTGGCAGTCACTGGGGCAGCACCGCACGTGCAAACCCAGGACTTCAGTTTCACCACCAGCTTGAGCTGATCTAATGAGAGGCTGTGGTGGAAAGGTCCATTTTCCCATTTTTGTTTCCTTGTCCACACCTTTCTACTGCTTGCTCTGCACCATCCCTTGGGAAGAATGAGAATGCAAAGCAGAGGAGAGGAAGCTACAGGGGTCTTTTGCTGGCAATCCACAGTTAAATCAGCTTCAGCTGGTTGTCCAGCTGCACCACATGAGGCCAGAGCCTGTGATTCCAAATTAGCCATGAACAGCTCCTGCCTGAGTAAAGAGTTTTGCCAAGCAACAAGCAGGCAACAGTACATAATACCTAAAAATAAAATAGCCTACTAATTATTCCAGTATTGGTGAATCTTACTTGTGAACTCAATCTTGAGAAGCCCTTCCAGAGAAACAGTTTAATGATCCCACCTCCACCTTTTGATGGTAGATCCATCAAAAGAAAAACAAAATCCATTTCATGCAAGCTCATCAAGAAAATGTACACAATATGCAACCATTTCACAGCTGCCAAAAGAGATCAGTCTAATTTCTTTTTTTAGCCAGAAGGGGAAATCTAACCAGACAAAGCTGTTGGGAGCCAAGGAGACTATTAAAAAAAAAAAAAAAAAGTAGAAACAAGCCAAAATTTCATCCAAAGGCAGAAGAGTTTGTCAGTGAAATGAACATACCAGGCCAAGCGAAATAATAGTGTCAGCAGTGGTCACTGCTGTTGACATTAATGTGGCTGCATGTGGGGCATGGCAGTAGTGAATTTGCACCCACCTTCTTGCTTTACAGAGTTGAACAAACATTTTAAGCTGCTAGTGCAGGGAAGAGCACTATGGATGAATAGTTCCCAAGGAACTAGGGGAAGCCAAATGCAACTTTGTCTTCCTTTCTGTGGACACAAAACATGTCCTGTACCTTTTTTTCTAAGTGTTTGGGATAGTGAGTGCTTCTTGGCCAATATTTTCCCTTCTGCCGGTGCTATTAGGTTGGTTAGACTGCTGCCATCATCCCTCAATGAAGCATATTACAGCTGCTGTTCTACGTATGCGAGTTTGGAGGGTTATTTGTAATCCTGGAGACTAGAGCTATAGCAAATGTTTTATGAAATCCCTCTGTTCTTATCTCTCCCATCATTCTTCCCCCCTTCCTCAGCCCTTCCCCATACAACTGACTGCATGCTAGCAATATTTCTCTTCATATTTATGTAAATACCATTAGATCCAAACATGCTTCAATGCATTTGAGCTAATCATCTGCTTGCATGTATTGGGTAATCAGTAACTTCCATAGGATAAACAGTCTCCTCAGTCAGCTTTCATTTTCTTAAATATATCTCCGGAATGGTATGAATTGTTTGAAAGTTTTAAATTAGTACTAAGAGCAATCCTCCTCTCTTCCCCCTGCCCCACCAGGCCCAATTCACATACCATTAGAAACCCATCCAGCCTAAAGAGAGGCCAGATGTTGAAACCATTTGGCTGAAATGTGTATTTGGACTGCAGGCAGGGTGGATGGATTATCCTGCCAAGCTCGAGAAAAGGATTCATTGGCTCCATATATGCAGCAGCTCAACCAAGAAGGAGCGAGGACGAGCACCGTGGAGTCCTTGTCTGGGCTCCACTACGAAGCAGAAGCAGCGTGATCAGGGCGCAGGCTCCTTCTGGGGGTGATGTGTGAGCTGTCAGACCAAAGACAGCTCTGTGAGGCTTTGTGATGCAGAGGGATACCTAGCAATCAACATTTTTGCACCTCTCTCCTGAGAGTGCAATTAATGACTTGCTCCAGAAATAAGTGACTTCTAGTGCAGCTTGGGATCCCAGTGCCATAAAGTAGGCTTTACAGACATGCTTACATTTTTATGTCTGTGGCCCAGTCACTGTTTAGCCCCATGTGCTTCCAGCCACTTAATTACCCCCTTGAGACCTCAATCACCACCTCTGAAGAGGGAGATATGTCCCTAGCTATGCATTGCTCAGATGAGAGAAATGGTATTATTGTAATTACTACAGTGCCATTCTCCTGCAAAGAGATTACTTGGGCTTGGTTACCTACCACATATTTAGTCTGTGAGCACAGCAGTCTTCTCTCCATGTTTTCACAGGCTGGCTCTTCAAAGCAAGGCCCTGTGTTCCCAGATAGGATGATAAATGGGTTTTAGCTTTATTTTCTCAGGGGCAAGCTTATGGGATTGTGCTGTCTGTCATCTGTCTCCCCCGATAAGTTTTTAACTGCCATGGCCAATTTTAATTATCTCTGAAGAAAAAAGATCCCTAGAGGCAGAAGTTTCAATGATAACTGTATTCCTATGCATTTTGTGAAAGACAGCAGCAGGCTGGGTTGGGGGTAGGGGAGAGGAGGGAGAGGACAGGGCACAGGGCCATGCTGAGCACATGCCATGGTGAGGAGGTTTGGGAGACCTCAGCGGATCCATGTTCCAGGCAGAGGCGGCCAGCTAGTCAGTTCGCAGGCACCAGAGACTAGTCGGCACGCATGCACCTCCAAAACAGCCCGTGAGATGTGCCTACCGCCTCTTACTCACTGGCTATTTTATAGGGGACATCATTGCAGTGGCAGTCACTGCAGTGCAGAGGGAGAGCAGGCACCGGGATCATGAGTTCACAGGAGCAGAGACTGCGGTAACTCCACTCCTCACATCTTTCTTACAGCCGCAGCTCCTGGAGACATCTTTCATCCTCCCTCTCCCTTACTTCACTTTCTGAGGCCGATTGCTTCCCAGTGAAAAATGTATTCAGCAAACCTAGCAAGCACTTTAAAGCAAATGGCTCTGCATTGCTATTCAATCCTTGCAAGGAGCATCCATCTCTTCCTCGGTGTTTTTTCCTACATTGTCTTCTGCTAAAACCTTCTGTCTGCCAGCTGTGATGGAGGGAAAAGATGTGGCTGTTTTGAAGCAGGCAGTGGCACTATTTTGTGCTTGGCTTGAGATTGTAAAACTTGTAGTGGCAGAGGGGCTGCGTTGGTGGGCACTTCTGGGGAGGACCGATTTGCAACGTGCTGTAACTAACTGAACAGACTTACTACATGTGTGGCTAGTAAATACTTGTGACATGCTGGACAGCGAGTTTTATGTGTTCACGGACCTGCCGATGATACATCAGTGAAAGCTGCTAGGGCCAGGTTTGTAAATGTATTTACGTGACTGAACCCAGCTCTTTTAAGATACATAGAGTTTAATTCTCACTGAAATCAGAAGACACTATGATTTCATTGCATGGGAAGTCATGTCTTTAAATAGGTTTAAAACTAGGAACCTTGCTTCCTAAATACTTTGGAATAACTGACCCTCTATCTGAGCCAATCCTGGCTGAAATGAGAGATTTCTGGAACTGCTGTAGAGAACTGAGTAGGAAATTATAGCTTTCCTTCAATAAAACCATTCCCTAGAATCAAACATTGTTTCACTACCACAGAACTTTCTTGAATGGGTCAAAATGCCTAGGGTGAATGAAGAGCCTCTTCAGCACCAAAATACCACAACATGTAATTTCCATAAGCTTACTGATAATCTGATCCAGTTCTCCAGGAGCCTCATGTAAGTGGAGGACACCTGCAGATAACACTGAAGCCAGTTGCTCTGTTGCCACCAGTTCATTGACAGCGGAGCAGCTGATCTGCCAAGTCCTGTCTGGGCAACACCGTGTTACCTGGACCAGAGCATGCACAGAACMGCAGGCTCTCTTTATCAGCCTGCGAAAGAAGGTTAGATATGCAAATCTTTTGCTCTTTAGGTTCAGCCTCTGTCAAACCTCATCTGGTTTGGGCGTGCAATAAATACAGGTAAGAGCACAAAAGCTATAGTGTCCTGGGTCAGACTGACAGTCTACCTAGCTGTCTCCGACAGTGGCTCATAGCAGATGTTTAGGGAAGGCAACAAGAAGCAGAGATCTGATCTTGTGCACAGTGATCTCAATTGCAAAATTTCTCACTGAATTCAGCAGCCTTCGTGGCAAAAGAGAATTTTTCACAGGCTGAGTTTTCCGTGGCCCCAAAGTTACTAAAGGAATAAGATGCTTGATGAATCCCATCAAGCAGGTGGCATGTGAGTAGAGAATGCAAAATAAAAATAAAAATAGGGAATTCTTATGCCTGGACGTTGGTCATGCTACTGCACTTGGATACAAAGCATGAGGAGACAGAGAGAATGACAGAGAGAGAGAGAGAGAGAGAGAGGCACATGTCCACCTGAATGTTTTTTTCCTTAAAATATTTAGTTTTGAAAGGAAAGAAAAGTGATTGTACCTTAGTCCTATCAAGCCAACACAACTGTGAAAGGTTAACACTTTTTCACAGTACTGTTTTATTTTTGACTAGCTCATCAGCAACTATTACTCAAAGTTAATTCAGGCTTTGCTCTTCTTTTGGAACTTTTTTAGCATGCTAGTGCTTGGAGTCCCATTAATATTTATAAATGTCACTTTAATCCCATTTTTACCCTCTTGGCCAGGCAGGCTCTCTCAGAAGAAGAAATATTGTTGCTATTCCTTTATTTTCTTCTTTCTTTCTTTTTTTTTTAGAACTATAATAAGGGTTTGGGGTTGAGCCTGTACTAAAAATGTCACATTCTATAGAGCTGTGATGTATTGCTTTGGTAGTGTGCCTATGCCCCCAAGACTGGTCTGAGAGTTAGATTTTGGACCTGGAGAAATGGATACAGAGTCTATTCTCAGCTCTGCCACTGGCCGATTATGCAACCTTAGCCAGTTTATTCAGCCTCAGCATGCCTCAGTTTCCAGATGGAAAAAAAAAGTGGGTTAACACTATGCTCCTTTGTGAATGCTTTGTGGTGCTAAAGGGAGAACAAATATTACCTATCATGTTACTGTTATACTGTGACTTCTGGATATGGGGTTGTTTCTGTGAGTGTTATGATACAGGACAGCATGTATGTCAAATGAGCCCATGAATACAGATGGTGGACTGGCCACTGCATTTCTTGCTAGGGGAGACAGCACTCACAGTCAGTTTGACAAATCGTAATTACAGATACCCTTTGCTTTAGGCATGCAGGCTTTCATGTCACTCTTCAGACTTTTCCTGAAAGCTCTGGACGTCAGCTGGATGTTGGCTTGTGTAGGGTAGTCATGTCTACAGCAGCTTCACTCGCCAACCCCAGATAACAATCAATGGGGCTCCAAGGAGCAGTAAACCAGTCTAACATGGCAGATCACTGCCCAGCAGTGGGACTCTTGTAGGTATCTCATTTAAGGACCAAAAGGGTGCCTCCTCACAAAGCATAAATGAGGGACTCATACAGTTTTCAAAATATATGATTAGCCATTATTTTAGAAGCACTTAGATTCAATATGCAAGTCTGAGATGGCTCAATGGTTTTCACAGCTTCTGGGAGGTGTTCCCGCACAAGCTTCCAGAGCATTCAGGCACTGGGTGAAGAGAAACGCATAGTTCTTCAGGGCAAGAGCAGATGAAAATTGTCACAGGGATGTTAGAGAAAGTGGTTGCAAGCACACAGCTCTTTTATTATAACAGGGTTCGCTTTGCATACCTATCGTAGAAAGAAAAGCAAGAAAAAAAAAGCAAGAAAGAAAAGAAGAAAAAAACTGCGTAACATTTCTCTCAGTAGGCCAGAAGCATCAGAACCGCCTCGTGCTGCATAATCTAGCTTCCTGAAACTACCAGTAAGTAGAGGCATTGCAGACCTTCCTTTCTCAGCAGCAGAAGACAGAGTATTGCAGAGGCACAGCTAGCTAGAAGCCACTGCTCCCAAAAATCAGGGGAGTTGCATGCACATAGAGTTATCTTTCTGGGATTTGTGCAATTCGATTCAGTAATATAGGAGACAGCACCCAATATAAAACAATGCTCTCTCAAGAGATCCCTGGCTGTAAGAAATTTCCTGTGTGCACTGTGTTGCTTTTAGGCTAGTGTGGGTGTGTTATACGCTACCTTAGCAACAGCAACAAATGGGTGCTGCAGCTGTAGCCTTCTCCTCTTTGCAGCGGGAGTAGAGCATTTCCCCAGGTTTCTTACAGATAACACGCTGTGCAAATCTCCACAGAGCTGACAGTGTCCCCCAGTGCCTGCCTGCAGCTCTCAACATGCTGGCATTTAGTCTGGACACAAACACATGAACTACGACTGAAGCAGCCATGTCTTTGCTGCTGCCCTCCTGTTTCTTCTTCCTGAGCCTGTTTTTTTCTGGCCTCCAGTGAGCATCGTCCAGATCAGTCCGCCAGGAGCAGGATCAGCTGCTTCATGCCAGCTCCCTCCATCGCTTTTGGAGTCAGATGGCATCCACTGCTAAAGGCTTTTTACTAAACATGACTGCTGGAGGATCTCTGAGTACTTTATAAATATCTGAAGAAAACAAACACAGTAGTCAAGGCAGAGGTATCCATTAATCACTTAAGGAGGGTTGGGGGAAGAATTTAAGAGAATACAGTGATCCTCAGAATGGGGAAAAAAAAGAAAGAAGAAAAAGAACCCTCCAAGCCAATGTTAACGTCACAGCTGAAAAAAAAAATGTAGTAAGACCATGTGAGGCATTAAAAATACGGAAATTCAGTTTCTCACTGAATTTTGATTCTATCCTGGCTTTCACTAATTCATCCTCTGTTGAACTTTGGGACTTTTAAAAACATTTATATATACGTATATATATGTGTGTGTGTGTGTGTGTGTGTGTGTAGTGTGTGTGTGTGTTTAATGTCCTTTTTTAATGCTTTATCAACACGTCACGTCTGAGAACAGAGTATGCGTTTAGGGTGCAAATATAGATCCAAATTTTTGAGATCTCTTCTGAAACAGGAAGGTCCTAAAAGGGGCTATTTCATGTGAATAAACTTTTGTTTTATGGTCAGCTGTGTATTATTCTAAATGAAGGAACAAGCTAAAGAGAGAATTTACCCTTGCTTTTAATTGAGAGGCAACAACAAATGAGCAGAGTTATGGTGGTCTCAGTCTTAGATCACTTACAAATTCTTTTGTGTTTTCATCTGTTTTGCATTTTCTTCAGAAACCTTGTATTTCCATTTTAGCTAGAGCAAATTATTCCTCACATTTCTGTAATAGCTTCACCATTAGCTGCCTTGCGCAAGCAAACTGAAAACTGTCAAAATACCAAGTGCTTTGGCATTGGCTGTTGTGAGAACCACAGCAATTTTCCCCCTGGCAGGCAGCTATTGCTTGATGATGTGAAATGAAGTGCTGCTGAATCAGTCTTTGATCGTCCTCCACCTTTGTGGAGAGCTTCAGATGCCAGAGTTTTCCTGTCATTCAGTGGTTTGTTTATTTTTTCTCTCTCTCTGTGCAATGTCTGAGTTCAAACTGATTGCCAGTTGCAGTTGACTCTTTGCAAAACCTCAGAAAGGTGCGTTTCCCTGCAAAGGCCAACCCCAGCGGTCAGGCCAGCAAAAACGCCTGCCAGCACCAAAGGCAAGCTGCTCCCGTCCCACCTGAGACGCCATTCGTGCTTAGAAGCTCGGATAATCTACGGATCGCACTGTGAACATCTCATTGGCTTTATAGTTCTGCAGATCTGCATGCATGCAAGGATCAGGAAGGGGGAAATCATGCAGATTTTTTCTGCGAGAAACACAAATGTCATTTGGCAGGAGCGAGTTTTCAATATGGCTTTCAGCTACAATGAGAAAGGCTTTTCTCCCTTCCTCTACATTATTTACAAGTAAAACGTAAGGTGATTAACCAAAAGTGGGAACTGAAATAGAAAACGTGTGTCATCGCTCTCCTCCCCTTCCCTCCCTTCCGCTGAGGATCTGTGCAGCAGTGTATTCTTGGTTTTGGTCTGCGCTTGCACAGCCAGTTCCCCGCTCAGCTGAATGGATCTTTCATACAGATGCAAAACAAACAGGGCACAGGAAACATTTGCACATATTAAAGAGGAAGCCCTCCAAAAGGGTGTTGTTTTGTTACTGCGTTTAAAATCGATTAAACTATCAGCAAGCCATTTGGGGAAAATGGAGTTGGGAACAGCACTGTCAGGGCTCATCTTTTACCAGACTTGGCACCTTTCTCCTCGCAGCCTCAGCCATTTTATTCGGCCACTACTCAAAAAAAATACAGAACTTTTGGTTTTGTGTGTGTGGAAAAAAAATATATATGTATAAAATATATATATATATAACCCCAAAGCTCAAGCACCAGATGGACAAGGAAAATACGCCGTGATAACTACTTAAACAAGTCTGCTTAAGCCATTCCTGCGGGCTGTTTTGGTTTCTCTGGGTGGGAGGGCAGGAGGGCGAAGGGAGTGGGGCCGACGAGCGCAGCCAGCGGCGCCCAGCCTGCTCCCAGCGCAGGGCCCGGCTCCTTCCGGAGGTCAGCGGGTCCCGCTGGCCCGGGGACCCGCCGCTGCGGCCGCCGCCACCACGTCCCTTCCCCGGCCAGGAAGCGCAGCGGCAGCTGCGCCCGCTGCCAGGAAACGGCGAGGGCAGGGAAGCGGCGGCGCCCAACGGCCGCCCGCGGGCGGTTTCCTCCGTCACTGCCCTGGCGGGGGCGAGGGAACAGGGACGCGCGGCTCCGCCCCCGCGGCCGGCGGCGCGCGGGGGAAGCCGCAGCCAATCAGCGGCGGGACTGCGCCCCCCCCGTTCCRCGCACCGCCCCCCCCTCCCGCTCCGCCGCGCTCCGCCCGCCTGCTGCGGCGAGGAGTTGCCGAGGCTGTAGCGCGTCCTCGCCGCGCTCTCCGCCGCCGCCGCTCCGCCATGTGGCTGCTGGGGGCTTGGGTGCTGCTGAGCGCCGCGGGCGCCGGTGAGTTGTCGTCGTCGTCGTCGTCGCTGCTGCCGCCGCCGCCGCCCTCTGCCGCGTCTTTCCGACCCCGGCGGCTGGATTTGTGGGGGCGGGGACCGTGACACCTTCCCTCCCCTCCCTCCGCCCGCCTGCCCCGGATTGCGGTGCAGGCGCCCTGCCGGGGGCGGCGAGGGGGCTCCGCGGCAGGGAGGGAGGGAGGGAGGAGAGACCCGCCTGCCCGCGCGCCCCTCGGCCGTTGGGCGAGGGGGGAGGGGCGGCGGCCCGGGGCTGCGCGGGGGCGGAGAGGCGCGGAGCGGCCGCTGCCCGCGCTGCCGTGGCGGCGAGGGGAGAGGCGGTAGCTCCCTCCGGTTGGCCTGGAGGTTCCCGGCGGTGCTGCCCGGGGCTCCCGGCTGCCGTGGGCTGTGGCAGAGCCGAGGTGTGACACGGGGCGCCTGCGGGCTGCTTGGCAGTGCCTCGCCGCGGGTTGCGGGGTCGGCGGGCTGCCCTGGCGCTGCGCCTTGCCGCTTTCCTCATCCTCCCGCGGCTCGGGTGGGTGGCGGCGCCTTTGGGAAGCGATGGGGGAAGAGGAGGGACCGGCGTCGGCGCGAAGCTCCGTGTCTTCCTGGTCGTTGTAGCATTAGGGCAGCTTAGCGTTACTGTGTTTTCTCGGGAAAAATGGTGATCGAATTGGTGGTCTGCTATATAATTTCTAAGGTTGACAGCAATTCCTAATATAAAAAGTTTAGGTATCATTGATGTGTAAACGGCACCTAGCAATCTAATCTGTTTTCCCTGCCTCAGGAAGATACTCAATTGGCGGGGGGGGGGGGGTTAAAAAAGTTAAAATACTTTCACTGAAGTCACAAGATGTTACCTTGTTCTTATACCTATAGGCAGGATTTCCAAACCTACCTGTTTAAAGCCAGGATCAAATTAATGTTTGGGTTCCTGGGTTAGAAGCAGCTTGACTTAAATGTTGAGTGCCCTACAATCTTTTGAATTCAGTGAGAAAGAAATCCGTGTATTCAGCAGGTCCAGCTAGCAAGTTCAGCTAATTTTAGACATTGTACAATATTCCTGAACTTGCATTGCTTATATCATTTGAAACATCTTTTCTGTGGCAGGTTCACAACTGCACATTCTCCAGAAACAAATTTCCCAAAACCCTTTCCATGAGTCTGTGAAATGGTCGCCTTTATGTGTCTAAGTTGGATAATCCATGAGAAAGTTTGAGGCTAGTAGCCGCCTAGTAGCCCAGTGCCTGCAGAATTCGGGAACCATTGCATAAAGGGTCTAGGGACTTCCTCATATCGCAAGAAGAATGTCAGAAGTTGATAGTAGCAATATCGTGTGCAGCAAGCGGTCCAGTTCCGTTTAGTGAGATAGTAGGTACCCTCTTCTACTAATGCCGTTAGATTTCAGGACAGTACCCCCAGATACTTGTCTCTGTGCTTCTGTTGGTGGCTGTCTGCACACTTGCTCCTTCTTTCCTGAGCGCTCTGCTGGTGGAGCAGTTCACATAAGTGCTTCTTGCTTTGCTTCAGGCAAAATGTGCCAGTTCTCATAGACTACACAACAGCAAATTGGTGGAATCAGTAACATAGAGACCCCCACCGTTCAGTGCTGCTCGTCTGCTCTAACTCCTTCCATTAAGATGGTTAGATCTAGAAGTGGTTATCCTGTATTATATCATGTTCAGCTAATTTTAAATCCTTATTTTTTAAACATATGAATAGTCGTATTTTTGTAGGATTTTCATGTTGAATCACTATGCTGTAAATGTTGATGAGCTTAATACTAGTGAGAAAATCATGACCAATTTTTGGGGGGCGTTTTTTCCTTCAAGATGGTTGTTTTTTAATATGCTTTGGTAAATATTTCGAAGTATAGTTGCTTCCTTTAACTGCAAGTCAGCATTTCTCAATGAGGTGGAGCTAGTGGAGAATAAATTGTTCCCACAAAGTATAAATGTGCCAGTTCTAAAGAAAAAGGCAAAAAGAAAACCCAAAACAGAAACCTTTTACTGTAAGATAGTATTAAAATAAAACATGTGGAATTTATCTCAGGAGAAAGAACCACTGAAGCACTACAGTTTTTAATTTTGTGCATTTATTTTTATAAGCCTCGCTAAAGGATTTTAGAAGTAATTTTTACATATTCTCTGATAAATGTGTGGTTTGGGGTACCATTTCCCTTTTGGCTGCTTTTATTACTTCTGTTTTTTGAGGTACAGTTTTAAAATGCAACACAGTTTGTAAAATGGAGAATAATTCTGTTGTCGTTGCACAGTGCTATCATGCATAATACATATTAATCAGTTTAGTGTAAGCTTGTGATATAGAGTAGTGACCCAGTGACTTGTGTGATAGTATTAAAGCRGTATGTTTCAAAGTTCAGTACTTTTTAAATTTGATTCAGGACTGTTGCTCTGAAAAACTTGAACTACTGCAAATAAAGACTACTTGTATCATTTTTTTTTCTCCCTAATTGAATTTAGTCATGAAATACATACCAGAATTTGGAGTTGTTTTAAACATGAGAATATCAGTAGTCCCACTGAAGTCACTGGATCCACTCCAGTTTGTAAGTCTGTGTGCTTACAGTGTTAGGGGCTGTGTTCTTGTTTTACTGTTCCTATTTTTTCCTGTCTGTGGTTTTATTGGGAAGTATAATCAAGCTCTTTGGTTAAAGTCACTGGGACTTTTGGGAGCTATAGCTATTAAGATAATTATGGATGGAACTAAACTATGGTTTTGCACAAATGATGAAAAATACAGAAAATAAAGAATTCAAATCCTTCATACTTTGCAATCAGGCTAGTTTAATTACCCTCTTTTTTAAGGTTCTTGGTGTAATTTTAATACTGATGTTAAAATTGTGTTTTCGAACTGATGAATGGATCTTACTTTCAGATAAAATCTCAGAATTGAATTTAGCAGTTTATTGAAACAGTGATCAGTAATACTGTTTTAGAACAGAGGTGCAAGATGGGAGAGAAAGGGTAAAAACCAGCAGTGCTAATCAAAGTGATAATATTATGTGATGTTTTTTCAGTACTTTCACTGAATGGTACAGTTAGTAGCATTAATCACAGTGGTTTATAATACAGGATGTTTCTTGTTGCAAACTCTCCACTTTCAATTCTGTTATCTATATACTCTAATACTAAATAAGCAAGAATCTTATTTAGTCTGTACTGTTGTGTGTGCACTTTCTTTATCAGAAAGGAAGGGGAGAACTTGCAAGAAATGTTCTAAACCTATGGGGATTTGGCTCCACCTTCAGAGTTCAGAAGGAACAAATGACAAATCTCTTCATTTTTTAACTGAGCTGTCTTGCCTTCCTTCTCTAGGAAGCGTAAAAGTAGAAATCCCAACAGAGTAGTTTTTTCCCTGTGTTGTTAATGAACTATAAAGGATGCTTATCTAGAACTGATAGCGCTGTACCTCCTTTTCTAGATACCTGAGTGACCAGTAGCAGAAATTTGAACATCAGTGACACTGCCTGGGCTTAATGTTACATATATGCTTTGCAGAAACTAGGCCTTAGTGCAGTATTTTTCTGTGTATGGCACATGTTTTAGGGGAGACGTCCAACTGGGCTGCAGCACAAACTTTTATTACTGTTTTCTATTTATGATAGGTTATAGAATTTGTACATTATCTAGTTGTGAGAATGAATAAGCCCTGTGAATAGGGCTGTGATAAACTATAATAATGCCTTTTTTTGTTGCCCCTTTAAAGCCTGATATTCTGTTTTAGGGGTTTTGCAGGAGAGTTGGTTTTGTTTTCCCAAGTCACCTGTTGTAATTATTATTTTTTTCCTGTTTGTTTCTTGTCTTGTATATTAAGAAATAATTCTGAATGTGTTGATTTTCATTTTTCTTTCTAGGTTCTGCCCAATTGCTGTTTAGTCCAACCACGTTTGTTGAAAGAAATATCTGTAATAAAAGTATCCTCTTACCTTGCATTGTGACTAATCTGCAAACGAACAATAAAAAGGTCATGTACGTTAAGTGGAAAATACAAGGAAAATTATTTTTTTCTTTTGATGGAACGCGGCAGGCTGTCAGGGATCCCATGTTTTCATCAGCTAAGTTAGTATCTGAATTGGATTTATCCAAGGGTGTTGCCTCTATATTACTTGACAAGGAAGAAGCAATTGTTGGAAATTACAGTTGTGAAGTGACAGAATCAAACAGAGAAGGAGAAACTACGGTTGAGCTTAGGAACAGTACAGGTAAGTTGTCTGCCATTATTTTAGAGCCTACTGGGAAAGAAAACAAGCAAGATCTTATGGGAAAGAGAACTATGACAATATACTACTTGAAATTGAAAATGCCAAGAATGTAGGATACAGTTCTTCAGTCTCTTCTGACTTGAATGCTAATTTTAGTTATTTTGTTTTAAGTTAGAGGGGAGTGCTTCTGTGGGAAATAGCTGAACAAGTTTTTTGATTATATACTAATGTCTGAAGAGTGTTTGTCTAATATAAAATTATGCTTTCCCACATCTTTTGGGTTACATAGTTGGTGATAATTTCAGCACCCTTATGTTACTGTATTATATACTGAAGCATACTCGATGTCTTTATAATACTGAGATGTATACATCCATGAGCTATTTCACAGTGGCTACAGAGACTTTTTGTTTAAAGAAATGCATCTTGCCTTCTTTAGCTATGCTGGAAAAATTACAGATAGAACTAATAGAAATTTTGTGTAAATTCTAAAACTTAATCTAAAGGTATGCTATTTTTCAGTGAGGTTGAAATCGCTGCTGCCAGATGGTAACTTGTTAATGTTGCCCAGCATTAAATGTCTCCTTTGAACAGACAGTGTTAAACTAAAATAATGGTGACTAAGTGATGAGTTTCTCATTTAGTAAGCCATTTTACCTTGTCTTCTTGTCAGAGGCAGCCCATATGCTGCAGTGCCTTAGCTATTGAGTAATGGGATCTGCTATACCTGCACCATCTGTCTAGTATTCTGCAGAAGCAACAGTTTCACTGAACGTGTGCACTGTTTATCTGTTCTGCACAGTAGTCTTGATTCTTGCTTCTGGAAGGTTTCTCAGAAGCACTGGATGTGTTACAGATAAATAGCACACAAAATCTTGCCCTGTGCACTGTAGAATTGTCCCATGAAGTTTTTGCTATCATTTGTCATTAAAACATTTCTGAATATCAAACAGATTGAGAGGGATGCAGCCACTGAAAGAGTGAGGATGCTACAAAATTATTCAGTTCTTAGAATGCTGCCAAAAAAATGGAAAGAAGAATAGGCAGTTTCCTTCCTTGTGTTAAAGCTTCCTCTCAAGCTTTACTCAGCCTTCTCGGATGATGTTTTTGTCATTCAGTGTTCAGCTCTAGAAGAGGAAGCARGGCCTGAGCAGGTAGCAGAATCAAGTCACACTTGCAAGTAAACTATGCCATTGTTAATGAAGGTTAATTGAAGAGTGGGTGTTCTGTTCAGGTGATTTTTTTTTTCAGAAGGTCAATAATTAAAGTAATAAAACACTTTACATGATGCAGAGTACAGTTCTACTATTGTTTTTTCTTTTTACCTTTCTCTGTGTTTAGAACTTTAGCTTTGAAAGAGGTATAAAGACTACAAAGCAGAAAACTGATATAATTTTTCTAATTTCATTTTCTAGTTGTCAGTTGCGGCGAGGAAAATATCTCAACACCAGAGGAAAATTGTGGTTGGTGAAAAATTTATAGTGGCGAGGTCATGTTAGGTTTGAGAACATATGTTAGAAAATGTAAAATTTAGTCATATGTTTGAGGGTTTAACTGAAGGTAAAACAGTCACTTGTTCTTTCTTTAAAATTTTTTGCGTAATTTTTCAGGCTCTGTGCTCCAATATTCTAAAGAGATTCTTGAGACAATATGTTAATACAAGAAAGCATAGTAAGTGAGTTTTAAAAAGGGTTAATGAATAATGATCGTCCTATACCAGTCTTCACTCTGTCATTTCTGAGCAGTCAACTCATGTTATCGCTAGTAATATGTTCCAACTGATCTTTTTACAGAGGTAATATTATAAAAGATAACTGTTTTCTAGTTCACTTTACATTTACATAGGAAATCAGTAGCAAAGTAAGGATCAGATCCATGTCTGCTGACTTCTATACCTCTGCACTCATCTTTGGACACAATCTTTTCTGATCAAGTATCTTACTAGTAAAAAGAGAGTTAGTTTGGAGCTGATTTCTTTATACCGGCTCCCAAAATAGTATTTTTGGCCAGGAATTTACTTTATTGCTATGAAGCACAAGAATAAGGGCAGTGTGTTACCAGGAGAATGTATTCTGCTGTTCCTTTTATGCGCAGTTTGCATGTACTGGGAACATTGCAAGCATTTCCGTATACAAAGCACTTTTACATTCTGAGACTGGACCACCTTAATTGGAGGTCCCATGTTGAATGCTGAAGTCCTAGCAGACACCAGGCTTCATGACTGCTTTTTGTGTTCAGAATACCCGGTAATGTCATCCATAAATGCTGCAGAGGAAGCAAAGTTACTTTTCAGGCTCTGTTTCCAGATGCTTTCAATCCATGAATAATTATCAGTTAAATCACTAGGATTTGCCAGTAGGATTCAGCTTATCCAGAGAAAGACAACTGTGTGTTAAAGTTACTGTTCAATACTAGCTGCTTTTTTGCAAATATAAATGAGAAGCAGTTTATTAACCCTAGGTTTCTTTTGGTGATAAGGAAGCTGAAAAATGTTCCTCCATCTGTCCTCCTCTAGTGTCTTTCTTGTTTCCTTTTATTTGTGTTGTGACCACAGCATCTCTTCTATGACCCTGGAGGGGAAAAAAATATATTATAATTATGTTTCCCAGCATCCACATTTCCATCAATTCAAAACTGTCAAACTAATGAAGTGTTGACTACAGTGCTAATTTCTTGGAATCCTGTACCAATACCAGTTTCTCTGACAGTTCTAGCACAGAGTGAAGTGGCGTGCTTGCTAGGCTTAGCTTCCCATCTCCTACATTTGTGTTTATATGTACCTTTCCTTGATTTTATATGCTCATTATGGCTACAGACCCTATTTTTTAAAGTGACCCATAGTCCTTATGAGTAGTACTAAATATTTTCAGAAAGAAACATTTTTGTAGCCCCTTACTACAAAAGGGTGCAACTTAAGAGTAGCAGTAAACATGGGCCACAAACTCTCAGTCTCAGGTTTGTGATCAGTTTGGGGACTAACCCATGCACCTGTGCAGGAGTTACAGTGGATTTGTGTTGAGCCCATTGCTGCCATGGTTACGTTATTACTAATATGTGGGATCAGTCATTTCAAGGCAGATTCTGAAATACCGGTAGATGTACTGTCTGTTAACAGGTGTGTTCCCCATGGTGCAACATTCTAGTGCAGTGGCACATGTACAAATGGTGTGTGCCACTTCTGGATATTGCGGTGACCCTGTGCTGAATTGTAGCAGATGAATAAAACTCCAGTCAAATGCCAAACTGACATTATAAGAATTACTTCATTGGATTAGATCTGAATACAGATACTGGGTGAGAAATGTGAATGAAAGATTTTGAGCCGGAAGACTGATTTAAACAAGAATTTGAAAATGTCAAATGCAAAGAGAAGGCTGCTTATGATATAAGGAAAAAATGAGCCTGAAATGCACACCTGTAGTTGCATCTAATCTTTAGCATCCTTGCTCTGAGTAACCTGTAAAAGTTGTGGTGTAGCTTTGTAGTACTGTTCATTGGGGGGGGGGGGGGAGAGGGATGAAAGTGTAGGAAGCCATATCCTCTTGTTGTGAAATAATGCTTCCCTTCCTTCTAGGCATTAGTATTCTTTCAGAAAAATGGATCTTGATCAATAGTCTTTATTACTAACACTACTAACTAGTAGACGGTTGAGCTGACCCCATTAGGTAAAGTCAAAATTCTTAATTTCCATTCTACTTAAGGTTGCTTTTTATGGAATGCATGAGCTTCAAACTCTCTTCAAGATACTTGGCATTGAAAGCTGTGAGGTATTGCTACTTAATTCCATGTTTCTGGAGCTGCAGATACAATTTTTAAGTATAGAGGGTACATATGAGTAGTATACATCAAAAAGAAGATGAGAAATCTCTTTAGAAGTAAGCGTGGAGGCAGAAGAACAGTGGCAAGTATAATGTAAGAAGGGTAAACTTTGAATTCCAGAGAATGAATCTAAATAATGTTATAAGCAGAGATGCAAGAACCAGCTGTATTTTCTGGTTCAGCGGGGGGATATTTTAGGAATAACTGTATGCATGTTGGAAGGCGGCTTGCATGATCTTACAGCATGGATGACTGGGCAGCCTAAGGCATCTGAGATGCAAGGAAAGAAAGCCAAGTGGATGATGGTGGGAAGACATAAAGGAGAATGTGTGATTTCTAAAATTAACAAAGCAGTGTTTTCCTCTCATTTAGATTAGCTCCTGTATTCTATATCACACATCTGAATTTGTTTGAGTATTTTATAGTAGTATTATAGTTGTTGGAGCTAGAATAAAATAACTGGAGAAACACCAAATTGGACTTCACAGGTCATGCCACCTTCCCTGATTAGCCTACATACATTGCTTTGCTGATCTGCTGTGCCATATGTAATTCCACAAGCTCGCTAGCTTGTACTGCCAGACAATAACATACACATATCCTCTGCTGCTCTGGAGATTAAGATCTACAGTTTGGGAAATGTTACAGTAACTAAAATGTGCAAAAAATAAGCTGTCACTCACAAGATTAGAGTAAAAATTCAATAGGTAGAAGTCATAGCTTTTATAGCATTAAAAGTTTTAACAGACTAACCATTAAATATAGTATTGAACATTCTAGAGTATAACCTAAAAGGAGCACTAAATGTAAAGCTAGTAACATCAGTTTTTGTATTCTTCCTATCATATTTCTTTGTTTATTCCCTAGGATCATGGTTTCTTCCAGTGGAAAGTGCTTGCATCATAGTGTTGCTATTCTTAGCTATTATTTTTTGTTGGGCTCAGTTAAGTGTTATTGGTAAGTATTGACCTTTTAATTCTTTGCAACTGTGATTTGCCCTAAAATCATTTGTATAAAGGCAGCCATGTAAAATGAAAGGTGCTTACATATAAAAGATGTGTGGTAGAATTGATCTGGATAATATACAGAGGTATGTCTGCTCTGTCAAATAACTTAGCTTTGCTTTGCTGCGGAATCCTCTCCTGAAGATCTCCAGTGTGTTATATACATTGTTCACATTTGGGCTTTCTTTTGGAATGAATCAACTAGTACCACGAGAGACTAAAGTCAAATACAGTTCTGAGGATAGTTCATAGTAAGTGCTGTTACTTGCAGGCATTGTCAGTAAGAGTACCCCCCAGCTACACTCTTGCCCTGTGTAGTCTTCCAACCCCCTTTCAGCAGGCTTTGCCCTCTTTCACAGACCCTTTCGGGGCATGTATTGTACACTTCTGGCATTGAGTTACAAAAACACTAGTGTGGCAGGTTGCAGTAGCACTTGCAGAGTTTGGGATCTTTAAACTGAAAAAAACCATGACCTCATCAATAAGATCTGTGTTTTGGGGCTTCAGGGTGTCACATGGTGCCAAAGTTATGCAGTGTGGGTCCAGGCACTAGTCTGTAGGTGGGGCTAGCCCTGAGCAGTGGGATCTGGGTCAATCTGCCCTACTTTACTGGAGGCCAGGGGTTGCTTTCTGGGGTTAAGATCTTCAGCAACTGTATGTCTTTCTATGCAACACAGAGCATGGCCTAAAAGGTCTGTGTTTAGCGCTCAGTCTGCTTTGTAGTGATGTTTCTGCTGTCAGTACTGTTGCAAATTATAAGCTTTTATTCATGAGTGTGCATGTAGATTATAATTTTTGCAGGGTGTAATTGGTGATGTCTGCAGTCATTGATTAGAGCAAGAAAGTGTTTTTTCACTGTTGCTTCACCATGACATTATTGAACCATGCTAAAAACAGAAGCATATTTCATTTTATGGTTATAAAGTCAATATTAGAGAAAGGTGGTGCTCTCTTAGAGTAAAATTATACACTAGATTTTTAGCACTAGCTTAGTTGTAATTTAACACTGACACCAGTGATCCTAGTAAAAGTTTTCAGAAAAGAATCATTCAGCAGTGTCTTAGGCATTCTTCATATGCTAGTATCCCTCATGTGTGAGAGAGCTTTGTGTCTTAGTCTGGTTTCAGATTCTTCCCTGTGGTGCCATGTGTTATGTCAGTCTTGGTGATTTTCAGCCTTTTTCAATTTGTAGACTTCTAAAAATTTTCTTTTTAATATAAGAAGTATCACACTCGGAACATTTTGTAGTAATCAGTTACATATTCAGCCATCTAAATGTAATTTTCTTTATTATCTTTTTATAAACCTCTAAAAGTGGTCTGTGATTCTTCAAAGGTTATTGGTCAGAGGTTGAAAACTAATCTTTTTCTTTTAACGATTTTGTTTCTGAATGTTAGATTCCTGATTTTCATTATTGTTTATAATGGTTTAAGACTCTGACTTGTTCTGTAATGTTCGGGAATCATCATTGCCTTGTATTTATATCCAGAGCTTGCGCATTTTCAGCATTTGATAGGATAATAATAGTTGTTCTGAAATACGCATAGATACATCCATTAAAAAGCACTGTTGTTTTATAGGCGTAAGTTGAGCCTGCTTGAATTTTATTGTGCCTTTGCACTTTATTGCAAGCTCTCTGACTTCACTGAGGAAAAGTATGCATGCTGTCTCTAACTTGTATTAAATTTGGGTCCTATTGTTTTAGGCAACATGAATACAATGAAAGATGGAGTTTTAGTTACAAGAGAGGTCATTTTGTAACCCTTCAATAGAGTAGTATTAAAGCTTTTTTGCACGTACCCTCCAAAATATTTAGTCTGTCCAGGTGATAGGGTTTTTTTGTTTGTTTGTTTGTTTTTGTGCTAATGCAAGGTATTGAAGTAGGATGTTAATTCAGTAAAAAGTCCTCATTATTCTTTTTGAAGTTACTTCCTCTGTGTGTTCAGTTTTTGTTGATGACTACCAATTTACGTTTTAGTTCAACATAAACCAAAGTTATTGGGGATTTTCTTCAGATTTTTCAAGCTTGGAACAAGCTGTGCCTTTTTTGTCTTAGTTGTAACAACACATAAGGCAGAAACAAACACAGCTAGTGATTACAATGCATTTGTAATGTTTCTTCTTTTCCAAAGGCCCCTCAAGTGCTACTGGTTTGAAACCCTCCATTGGAATGAGGCATTTCTGAGATAGCGGCCATTCAACAGTGCAGTTTTACTGCAAATTAATCCTATGTATGGCTTCTGAACATGTAAATCATTTGTAGCGTATTCATGCTCAAAGCACCCCAGTGAGAGGGAATCATCACCCTGTTCCTGTGGGAACTGAAATGATGCATCTAAGATCACACAGTGTCACTGAGAAGGGAATTAAACTTGGACTTTCTAAATTGCTGTTTAGTATTCACCTGAATAACAAATTCTTTATAACGCTATTTAAGTATCAATAGTGCATCTGACTGAATTAACCTGTATCATGTCCTGAAGTGATTTTGATAGCATTTGGCCTGGATTGGTAGAAGGCAGGATTAAGAATTTAACTAAAGCACCAGTGCCAGGTTTCATTGATATAAGCCATATGATATGATATTAACCATATCAAACAAAATAAATGAGATCTTAATGATTATAGTTATGACTAGGATTGTCGTCAAGAAACAAACTCCTAAAAAATCAGAAGATCTGTGTGTTCTTGTGAGAGAATCTTAATGTCTGATGAGTTTCTCTATTTCTCTTCATTTTGTCTTTAAGCATCAAAATTTGAAACTGTACTTCACAAGAAAATCAGCATTATTATAGCATGTGGCATCTTCACAATTGTTGCTGTTGTAGGTGTTATTCTTTTTGTACCAGGTAAGTTTAATAAAATTGTCTTTCTAGTTGACGGGAATAAGCACAATTCAACCTCTGCCCTAGTTTAGTGCTAATTATTCCATTTTAAAATTAGTAGATGATAATAAAATTATAGAATAAAATAAAAACAGTATTATGATTTTCAGGCCCTCAAGGTGGCCATGGCCATAGAGTGATAGAGATTACAAATTGACTTCTGTTTTCTGTCCTGCTGCCTCAGGTGAATATCAGGGGCTAGGGAGTGACTTCTAGTGCTAAAGTGGTATCTTTCTGGGACCCTAAAAATTTGACAAAACTGATGATTTACTTACATTGCTTGTGCTTTATTCCAGCCAAGGATTTCTGTTTTACTAATTTACATACAAATGTTTGCAGATGGCTATACTCCAGGAAGTCGAGCTGGACTTGGTTTAATTGTAGTCCCTACTGTGATCTTATTGCCACTTCAATACCTTCTATTTGGAATGGGTGAGCATTTGTTTATTCACCAGCTCAAAAATATACTGATAGATACAGTGATAGATAGATACACACTCCCCCTCAACTCACATAACCTGCATGATATTTTCATCCTTCATAAATAGGTGCTATGATAACGTGCTGGGTTTCTGACCTTCCTACTATCTCAAAACAACATGTTTATCCTGATTTTGTTTGGCTCAGGTGTTACAGGGAAGAGGTATAAGTTATCTTCCTGGAAAACAGGATTTAGTGTAGGATGTCTAAGTGTTTTCTGCTCTTCCTTTCTGGGTCTTGGAACTGGGATGAATAATTAACTCTCAAAATGGTGGGGTTTTATTGTTGTTTTTTTTTTTATGCCTATGGTTTATATATATAAAAATATATAAATATAAATAAATAAATATATAGATAGATAGATATTAAAAAAAAATGCTTTAAGGAAAAAAAGCCCGGAGTAACTTGCTTAGCTTGTTTTGTAAACACTGGCTGGCTAAGCCTGGAATTTAGGAGAACCTGATTCCTAGCTTTGTGTGAATGATCTAGCTTTCGTTTCCCTATAGTTAATCTTTAAAATTACAGGTTTTTTTTCTCTCCCCCCCTTTCCCAGTTTTGGATAGTCTGTCAAAAACAGCATATGCTCTGATAGGTTTGGAATCTCTTGGTTATATAACTGCTGTGGCTGGTTTTGCACTGTGTGTCTCAGGTAAGAAGTTTATCTTCTGTAAAAGTGTGTTCTTACCTTTTGTCTATACCTGATGCGAATGTTTTTTGGTAACACTAGAATGCTGTCAGAATGGCTTCACTACATTGTGTTTTAGCAATAGAACTCTTGTAACTATACTTTAGGACTACTGTGTTAATGCTGTTTTATCTGATGAAGGAAGAATAGCCCAAAGGCACTATTACATACACTGGTTTCATTAGTATGGCTATATCCAGCATGACTGCATCCTATGAGCAGCTGCCTTTAAAATCAAACAAACAAAAAATAAACAAAGAAAAACACTTTATACATTTATTTATTTTGCAATACTGAGAACACTAAAGAGTCACCCCAAACCGCTAATGACTTTTATTATTACATTATTCTTACTGTGGCCTACAACCCCCCCAGAAACCCAAATAGAGCCATAATCAGTTTCTCATACTCAGATGAATAAATCTCTTGCTAATCTCTGCTCGGCACATGAGTGATAACTGAATTGCTGGGAATGCCTATCGTTGCATTTGCCTTGCACTGTTTCAGAAACAGCAAATTAGGAAGGAATCTTGAACTGTTAAAGTTTAGTAATGGCTGGCATTTTGTTTCAGCCTTGAAAAATAATCCCTGTTGAAAAGGAACACCAACTAAACACAGCACATAGCAACCCCCCTTCTCCCTTCTACCCCTTCCTTTGTCCTCTCCCTTCCTTCTCCTCTTGAGGAGCTCACAAGTAGTTGCAGTGATTCCATGTCCCAGGAAACATGGATCATAAAGATCAGAGAACAAGAAGTTTCTGAAATGGGATCTGGTTGGGTTGTAACAGCCAATTTCTGCTCTGGGGTGTTGTTGTAAACTTGAAGCATTCCTATTATCTTTGGCAGATTTACTTCAGATCTACATATTCTTCTCCCTTCTTCCCCTTTTAAATTCATTTTTTCACTGTTTTATCAATAATAGTATTGTATTCTGTAATGCCATTATAGTTTTAAACAATTGGGATTGAAGATGTAAGCTTAAATTGAAAAATTAAATAATGAAATAATGTCTTCAATTGCAGTGAATGACAGAATATTACAGCTAAACTATTACCAGGATGAATCAGTAAAAGCCTTTGTATAATTAAAGAACATATGCAGAAAAAGAGATGCAGAAATAGTTCTGGGATAGCTTTGAAAGATGAATTAGATTACTTCTGTTTTTATCAGGCTTACTTATTTCAGTATTCAGTTCTATCTGAAAATGTTTGCTTTAACTTGTGTCAGATGATATTTCTTTGTATCTTGTTTTTAACAGCCTGTCCTGTGTTACACGGGTCTGTTGTGATTGCTGGCTTAGCTATTATGGCTATTGGAGCTTTGCTTAGTCTGGTTTATGTGTGTTTTGTGGGTAAGTAGCGCGTAATATTCTGCTCTTTTTTTTTTTTAAACCACTTTAATGAAATATTCAGAGGAACAATTTTCTGTACTATACTTTCTGGAGGTACACATAGCTTATTTAGATATAAGGCGTGGTCTCACAATTCCATAGTTTAACAAAAATTACTGAAAAGTTAACTGTGTGTAGGTATTGGCTTTGTTTCATGGAGACTGTGGGGAATCTGAGTGCAAAATTCTAAATACAGCTCATCATCATAATCTGTCCTGAGGTCAACACGGCCAGGTTTCTTAAGTAAGAGTGTTTTAAGCTCTAGGATAAAAGTTGCTGTTTCTATGTTCTGGAGTTAAACAGTTGCCTAGCTGAGGCAAGGAACTAAAAGAGCAAAAGGAATTCAAGGATTCTATAGAGTGGTCTGTGGGATTGTGCAAACAAAAGCTTATTGCAGATACACTCGGAATATGAGTTTAAAGAAGTAAAGTCTGCCTAATGATTTCCACTGCCTATATGGAACTTTTATTTAAGGGAGATTTGAACATAGACCTTTAATTTTATCAAATCCTGTTTTTCTTATGCTTCATTTTAAAAGTGGGAGCAAAGAATAGCAATACTTTGTTTCAGAAACCTGTCAATTCATCTGGTCTCAAAGAGAAGAAAACTTAAAGGTATAAAAGGCAATCAGGCCTGCTAAGTAACCAAAAAGCACATCAATGCTGTTAAAAGGGATGTGGTGCAGAYATCTGTAGGCTAGCATACCACAGCATAATGCTATGTGGACTTTATGGTTTGGTTCTGAGAGCAGAGTAGCTTTATTTGCTTTGAGCTGTGCATGAAGGTTCTTCAGACAATGTGTTACTTTGGACACAGAATTATATAGGTGAAGATACATTGCTTCCAGACTAGTGCTGACTTACGTACAGTAAGCTCAGGGTTGTCTGCATTGGCGTATGCAGTCTTCCAGGTTTAGTGTGTGCAATCTATGTGTGGGTATGGGAATTCCACTAAAGAAAAAATTAAGGCAGAAGGCCTAATATACAAGATGGATGGAAGCCAGTCAAAAATGTAACAGAGGTGAAGCTAGCCTTTTAACAATGATAAAAGTAATTTTTATTGACATTATAAGCTACTTGTTTATACTTCCTTGATGCTATGTGGTAATGGTCTGCATAAATCTTGCACTTGTACTTTGATTATGCTGGCTGAAGAGGTTGAACATGACTGTAATAGGTAGATTCCAACATCCCAAACAATCACAAAACTGAGTGCAGCATAATTAATTTCTAGAGCTAAATGCCTTAACTGTGTTAATTCACAGATTGCATATAATAAGAATATTCAGCTCCTAAACAGAAAAGTGCTTGGAGGCTGTTAGGATATACAGGTCATATTAAGTAGTTTTGGGTAAGGAAAGCTGCAATCTTGTGTTATTACTGTGTTCCAAGTTTTATTGGTAGATACTTTTATTCCATTGGTCATGGAATTTGTTCATCTGTCTGCTCAATTCTTAATTTTTTTCTTGGCAATTATTTTAGGTTCCCGCATAAGAGATCATCAACCTCCAAGGGTAAGCTTAAAGTTAATAAATTTGGGGTGACTAGATGGCTCAGGGGATTATAGTGAGATACTGAGCCTTTCTTCAGTAGTTCGAATTCAGACCAGGTTGGTAGCAAGCAAAAGTTCTGGCTGTGTAACACGTCTCATGTTGAGTGAGTTGGTGGTCTTCACTGTCCCTACTGAGTGTGTCAATAGTACTGTAATTGCCACCCTAGCAGCTGGCATACCCAAGAGCTACTCCAACTGTTGTGCCCCAATGGAGTCTCAAGGGCTGTCACAAAAAGGTAGCAAGTGTGAAGGGAATCTTGATGTTCCTTTTGCAATGTGCTCTTTTCACATTATTTTATAAAGACTTTTGGTTAATGTCTTTTTTGTTATGGCAAATGCGGATTACTGCTGAATTTTTTTATACAGGTGACCTATATAAAAACTAAATCTTAATTTTTTCTAAAGCTTTTTACTCCAGAATTCTTTAATGTTCTCTTAAATTCCCAACTATGCAAATGCTGTTGCCTTGATTATCCCCTCCCTTCCCCCTCCATAATGCCCCTTAATATTGATGAGACCATCTGAAAGCAGTGTGTCTGTCTTTAGGTCGCACAGAATAAATGAAAAAGTACTTGTTTTTTTTTTTTTAAAGACTCTTTTTAGTCAATTTTTTGATTCTAGAGTAATAATTCCTCAAACAGTTGTTTTCATAGACTTGCACTGTATTTTCTAGTGGTCCACAAATGTGAACAGCCTGTTTTCTGGAGTTTTGTGAAAGCAAGTAAAAAGGCATAACTATAGAAAATCAGTAAAACTTCCTTGTATCAGGGAAGCAGGACAAATGCTAAGTCATCCCATTTCATGGCTGCCAGACATCRTTTGAGACAAGTTTAGCCCTGTCTCCTGCACTCCACAACTATTGTAGAAAGATGATTTCTAACAATGGGACAGAACTGACCACAGTTAAGATAACAGAGATTTTTTCCTTTGCTTTTTCTCATCCATTTTCATTTTAAGGAATAATATTTCAGAGGATTGGTCTCTTAGGGAAGGAAAGTGGTAAGTACATGAAGCTGGAAAAAGAAAAAAAGAAGAAAAAAAAAAGAGAGAAAGGAGGTGCACAAAGTCCATTCCATTATAAAAACGAGCTGAGAAGTGTATTACAGAAACACTTCTTTCAAAATGCAGTACTGCCTTTAAAGTAGCATGTTCATGTTTACTTGTAGAACGGAAGCAAACTGGGCAAGGAGAGATTTTTTTTCTTCCTATTTTATAAGAAAGCCTTGAGATATGAACCAACATGCTAAACCTTTGTGGAACTCCTTTCTCTTTATGAGCTATTCTCTGTATGAGCTGGTTTCACAATGCAGCAAGGATTTGACAAAGAAATGGTTGCAATTTAGTATGTAGTACTAAACACCATGTTAGTGCATGAATTGGAGAAGGAAATGAAATCTAAAGAAATTTTAAAACTTTGATGTCATTGGGAAGTTCAGCCTCTAAAAATCTGTGTGTTTTTGCAGCTGCAGTTAGTTGAGGGTCAAATACAAAGTGTTCATGTCACAATAATTTGTGCCCATGAACTTGTGTGAGGATATAGAAAGGAAGTCATGGAAAGACTTGGTGGAAAATTAAGTCTGCTAATATGCTGCTTGTTTCCGTCAAGGACTATTCAGCATATATTGCTGTACTTTGAGGTGATAGAGATGTGAAGGACTTCTGAAAATACCTTTTTATTCTGTGTAATCTAAAGACTAAGAAAAACTTGCTGTCAGTGGACTGTGCTTTGTTTTGGCACTGGGGCACACTTTTTAAATGATGTCTGTTACTTTCTTGAGGCTGAGGGGGAAAAGGTGTGTATTTTGAAATCTCTTAATCTTAATCAATTACCTATTAAATTTTTAACACATCTGCAGTTTGCTTGTGTTTCTGATGATTGACTGCCAGACTAAGTGCACAGCTATTTGGTCCATCTCCTGAGGAGATAACACTTGAATGCTTGACAAGTTTTTTTGCTTTTGTTTTGTTTTGTTTTTTTTTAATCATGCTATTTTATTCCTAACCACTGATCAAGTTGCAGAAATAATCTGTTACAGTATTACTTCTTAAAACTAGTATCTGCATGCCTTTTGCTGCCACCTAGAGGTATTGCATCTGGGAAAAAATGAGATGTGTAGTGGGAAAAAATGACCTGGAGAATGCAGTTCTTGATTGATTTTTTTTTTTTTTTTCAGAACTTCAATAATCAATTTTATTAACTTTCAGCTTTTTTCATTTTTGTAGAATCACTACTTACTGTATATGTCAATTAGAGTAATTTAACTGTGGCGAGCCAAAAATAAACACGAAAGCATTTTATACATATATATATATTTTTAAATGTTTTGCAGAAAGCTGTAGAAGAACCATTAAATGGTAGGTGGTGTTCAAGATTTATCTTCTAATTAAGGGATTAATTTTGGAAATAGATCAAAAAATAGTTCTCACTACAACAGCACTGAGATGGCAGATAGGTATGTCAAGTTATGTGGCTCTGAGTTAGTAAGAATTTGCTTCTCAGTGAAATTCTGCCTGGCACTCCTGGCATAAAGAGCCTTGTTTTGCACTTCTGTACAGGTGTGCCAGCTAGCCAGCAGCATTGCTGCCTGCTCTGGGACAAGCATAGTATCTTAGGATGTTACAGGCACCCCATTTGCTTTGCAAAAAGAGAGCAATTTTTAAGAGGAAAAGTGGGACAGCTCTTGATAGCTGGTTCTAATTCTTTTTCACGATCATTTATTTCAGTGAAATATTCGTGACTATAGCAAAATCTATCCATGTCACTGTATTCTTTGGATATTTCTTTGGGTTGGGAAAACTCCACTGTGGTGTTGTGAAATTCTGATAGTGCTTTAAGATGGGGGAAATTTTACAGTGATAGATGGATGGCCCTGAAATATATATATATTTTAAATATACTGTTCACTAATTGGCATACTGAGAAGTAGTGGCAAGTTATAACCTGTATTTTAGAACTACTGTGAATATTAATTATAAAGCATTTCTTAATGTTTGGCTAATTACTAATCCATTTGCTTGGCTTTTAAAGATGCAAAAGGAGTGATGTTAGAACGATGGTGAGTCAAAATACGTCCCCGAATGTTTATTTTAACTAATGTATGTTTGGGAATTTTGATGTTTAAAGTTATCCAGTGCTAATATGATGAAATTTGGAGTTACAGTGCTGGTACTGTTCTAAGTCAGATTATGTTTCACTGAGTAGAAAGAATAAATATTTCCTGTATCATACATAGAGGGCGAATGTGTATTTCTAAGTAGTGATGAGGATGTGTCAGTGAGAGAGAACTTATAGGTAGATTTTTTTTTTTTTTTTAATCAAATGGGAAATGTCATATATCTTGTATGAATGTTTCTTTATGCATATATTGTATGGTGTATGGAACGTTTTCCTGGGTGGCGTGTGTGTTATTTTATTTTTTAATTAAACCTTCTCTACCTATTTAATTAGTGATCTCTCATGGAAGGCCACGTGGAAGTGGTTTAAAAGTRGATTCTCTCTTCTCCCCCAACTTTAGATGTTATTTAAAATCTCTGGGTTTTGCTAAATTGTTCTTACAGAAATCAGATTCACTTGTTTTTTGTTTTTTTTAGTGTCAGATGGTAGTGATTTTTAAAAAACAAAACAAAACTGAACCACACCTTTCTCATTTAAGTACTGCTTAAATAACTTGAACATGTTTTTGACAAAGCAGAATATTTACGATTTAAAGCTGCAATGTGGTTTCTGCTCATTGGTTATGCTTGATGTTTAAAAGAGTAAGGCCACTCTAAACCTGGTAAATTATTTGAAAAAAATGTATATTATGCCACTTCTAGAAAGTGTGAATTGACAAGGTGACAGTAAATGAGACACTGGTTAGCCCTAACTGAAATAAGATGTGTCAGTTGATTTTAAAAAAAAGGCTTCTTTACAAATACTATGTGCTGCTAGATTTATGTTGCTTGCGACTACTGTTATATGATTCATCCAAATATGCCCTAGGATTGTTTCCTAAACCAATGGGAACACATGTATTTTTCTGGTACAGAGGACAACTGCATCAATATCTGCTAAATATGTTGATTAAAATGTACCCCAGTTATTATCATTTGAAGTAGACGGGAAAAGTAAAAGGTAGTTCCTGCTTTAGAAGTGACTATTTCTTATTCTCCTCAGCAGTGCTTTGATACCAGGAAACAAGTAAATACTTACAGGTCCATTGCATTCTTTTTCAAAATTTACAAGAAGCTAGATAAGGGTGGGATCAGTACAGTCACCATTTGCTGCTGAAAAACAAGATGGAATTTTGCTTGGAGATGCAATTTTAAATAAGTTGCCTGCTTCTTCTTGGGTCTCATTCAGGTTTATAACAACCTGCCTCCACTAAAGAGCATTCTGATGCTGAGATAGAACTTTCAAAAACACAGAAATCTGCTAATTATCAATTTCCTTTTGCTTTTTTTAGGGTAGAATTAGATGCCCGACTGCTTTTTCTGCCTTGAGAGATAGCTCCTCAAAATAACATATTTTACAGATCAGAGCTGAGGGCTCTGACTCAGAAGCTGGCGGCAGAAATCTTTTGAGCTGTACCTGCTTTCTACCCTAACCTTCCCTTGAAAACTCACTCACAGTCTGCAGGGATAGTTCAGCTGCTGAAGCACATTAGCTTACAATATGGCATGTTTAAGAAACCAGCCTTAGGAGTAAAGACAGGGCAGGGCAGACAGCTAAGGTTGGAAGCCACTATACTTGTTCCCATTCATGAGTTAGAGTTCCAAAACGTAGTGTTCACTTGTCTGTTGTGGAGAAGGTGAAACATTGGCTGTCAGTGCTACTCTTCTCTGTTACTGGATGCTAAGCTTGTTTCCAAAAGTTGAAAGAAAAAAAACCACAGTTTTTTAAGCTATAATTTGGACAGGCAGCACAATGTTCCTTGTTAAAACTCTTCCTGAATAATCTTTTTTTTTTTTTTTTTTTTTAATTTCTAGTGTAACTAAAGAGAAGAACTGAATCTGCTGCAGAGGTGGGTGATGTGTGGAAAGAAATTCACCGTTGTTTATACACCGTGGCCTTGAAGATGCACTACTCAAAGAGAAGAAATTCAGGAAACTAGCTGTTCTGCATGTGTGGCAAAAGTGCTTTTGATATAAATGATGTAATTTTGTAGTCACAGCAGCTGTAGCGAGGAACATGTGTGTCTACCCACATCTGATCTTTATTTTCTTTTATTATGGTATATATGGTGTGGTTGAGGGTGAGAATATAAAAAGCACTATTTGCCCACCACAGGGTCTTCCTGTAGTATCCTTAGTGGTATTATTTTTCAAAACCATCATCAGTCACTGCTTTGATAATGGGCCTGCTCAGCCCAAAGATTGCAATACCATTTAGATTGTTTTCTTTATTTGTGTGCATGGGCAAGGTGTGGTCATATGTCTATGATATGAGCAGGAAGTAGGATTTGTACGAATATTTCTTTTCTGACATTCAGCAGAACTTACAGGAAAAAAAATTGCTTATACATGAAATTAAATAAATACAAAGTTTACTCCCAGGTCTTCTTAAATGTTTACCTGAGTTATCCTAATTCCACAAAACAGTAATATTCCTCTCTTTAGACAGTAGTCATGTATGCTCTGGTGGCCAATATTTTAGTCCAGTGAGAGAGCTCTCTGTGCCTCTTTTCTTTTATTCTTTGATGAAACATTGCTCAGCTGTTGGAGCCAAATTCTGCACTGGAGTTACAGAGCATAGCACCTAGTAATTTTCATGCTGAATATGATTCTTATGTTTGTTCATATTGTATAGTGTGTGGTACTGGAACCAATTTCAGACTTTCTTAACAGTGGGTTCGTAAAATACATTGGTACTTCAGAAAAGTAGGAATTGTCCTATTTAGCTTAATTTTTAACAGAGTTTTTAAATCTGCTTTCTTGAATGGAAATAGGGGCTAAATTATTTCTGACCCATGTTTGTGATGCTGTCTTTATGTCACAAATGAATAAAATAGAGAATAAGCAGGAGGAGCTGATGAAAAGTGAGGAGGCTCAGTTTCCTTGAATATTTAAGTAGTGTAGATGAAAATCCATTGTAGGATCAATTCTATAGGATTTACACATTCCATGAGACTTTACCATGTTTTACAACTGTTTTGAGAGTTATTCCAAAATATAGTTGGTTTCTCTTGAACTCTGTGCTTTGTAGAAATCTTCGCATTGTCTCCATTGGTATTAGGATAAGATTTTCAAAGGCACAAATATTTTTCTCCTTCTAACAGTTTAAAACTTTGTTTGAAAAGCTGTTGCCCAATAGTAGTATAATGCACGTTTTTAAAGATTCTGAGAAACTGAGCAAGTCTCAGAGTTGGGTTATATAAACTTAGGGTTCATATTCATGTTGTGGGTGCATGTTGCATAGGTCCCCGTGTAGGCTGTAGTCTTGATGCAGACACCGTGCATCAATAATTCAACAAAATTCAATTGAGGCATATGATTTAACAGTATTTACTCTCACTAGGGCTGCAGGACTGAACCACTAAAACAACCTACAGTCCAGCCCTCACTAAAAGTCGAATTATCCACCATGAAGAGGGTTATACATGTGATAAAACATTTAAGAAAGGAATATGGTTTACATTTACTTTCACTCCTCAAAGTTTGTCAGTGGGAGTATTCATGTAAGTTTTGAGATCCTATATACAAATCTTTTGGTATAGGTTGTTCCATAATCATTGCAGTCCACCTGAAGATGGGAGACATTACTCTCCATTAATAGATTTCAGTGTAAGGATTTACCTGATAAGTAGTACRCAGAGCTCATCATTTGTAATTACCAGTTCCCCTGGTAAGTTGAAAGTCGAGCAGTTGAGGAATAGAAAAACCCTGGAATTCTGTTGAGATATTCTGCCTTATAAAACCATGATGTTTAATAGCTTTATATTAACTACTGTAAAGCAAATTGCAGTAGAATCTGTTTTGTATCACTGTGGCGATGAGGCCAAGCCGTTATTAGGACATTGCTGAAAAATTTAGGACTCAATGGCCATGTACAGACTGAAGAAGAAATTGTTCCAGAAATTGGAGACACCTCCCCCTCCCCCCCTTGCTGTTGTGTTAAGGGATTTCTTGTACGTACAAATTTTAAAATGTGAGTTTAAAATTCATAGATTTACCCAGCCCTTTCCCACCAGTAATTTAAAACCAAAGTTGTTCATAACTGTATGATTCCATTCTTGTGTGTATGTGTATGTATGCGTGTATATATATGTGTGTGTGTGTGTATATATATAAAAAAAATTCTCACTACTGGACATTTTAAATATCTATAGCCTTTACCCAAGAAAATGTTTTTATTTATGAAACATAATTTTGTAAATATTGTGCTAATATACTTAAAATAAAGCCATTTCAAGTTGTTTTTGTGAGAGATCTTGTTGCTATCACACTGGACTCCTGTAACTACTAATACGGAGAAATTCATAGTAGTAGCTCCTCTTCCACCTGCCTTTCTACCCTCTTTCTCTCCAGATCACTAATTGAATATACAGTAATATTCTCAGTGTTATTTAGATTGCTGCAGATGGTTATGCTTGGGAGATATTCTTTCTCTTTAAAAATGTCATCCAGGTGGGGAATGAAGTTTGTACATTTATAGATTGCCCTCTAATCACTTTAATTGGACTGATCATTGTCAACCATCAAATGTTGTTACCAAAAGACACTGTGGGAGGAAATAGGGGCCAATGAATAACAGGAGCTCCTTGTATAACTTTTTAAAAACAGAAGAGCAGTGCATATCTGTAGTCAGTCTTTGTTAATCCTAATAAGCTTGAAATGATTTCTCTGTGATAAGAGAATTTCTTGTATTACTGTGAAGGCACTACTCAGTTCTAAAATTTGGGAGGATGCATTTGACATGATCTTGAGAGTGGAGGAATGAGAAAAGGCTGTAAGTACTGTATGGAAATGCTTTCTTCAGATTCGCACATCCATTTCAGTGGAGCTGAGCTAATGTGAACAGCTAAAGGTTATTAGCCATTCCCTGCTTATTCAGGGTCACTGGGACCATGCCTGTTCAAGATCTCTTCTGAAACCTTTTGTGATTCCTACCCCCCTCCTCCAAAGGGATCACAAACCCCAGTTTGAACTGTGAAATTAAAATACATATATGTAATTTTAAGTGTGAACCCACTTCAATCATTACRTAAACTTACAGGGTAAACTAAGCTAAGGGTGACCCTTGTGCTGAAGCTCGGAAAAACTGCATGTTTGAACCTGGAGGGGGAGAGAAATGGTACTCATTTAAATGTAAGTGGTTGGAGAGTAGTGCTTTCAGAAAAGATGGAGGAGTTGCATCTCAACATAATCAAATCTAAAACCTATACTCACACTGCTCCAATCAGGTAAGCCAGGAAAACCAATGCAAACCTGAATTGTCCAGTCCAGAAGCCTTCTGAAAGACCTTTAATGCTTTATTAGGGTTGGATAATTGGGTATTTATTACTGTGGTTATCTGCTTAACAGAGAAAATGAACATCCACTAATGCCCTCCACTTAAAGAAAAATTAAGAGAAAAATCATTTGTTAAACTTTTTTTTTCATCTGGTAGATAATTACTTTGGGCTTACAGTATTTTCTGTCATAGGTATAGCTATTACCAGAGTCTTGAAGATAAATGTATCTTGCTTTCTGCATTACTGAGAACTCCTGAAAAAACTTTCACGATTAAAAAGGTGCATGAGCTAGACTGCCTGTCTTGCCAAGTGCTCACTTTTTTCTTCATGGTCTACTGTGCATGCTACTGAAATCAAGTGAGGGTGTGCTGTGAACGAGTAGGTATGCTCCAAACCATGCACGTCGTGCTTTCAGGGCTTGCAGCCATGTCAGTGTTGATGACTAACCTTCACAGGCCACTTTTCTGTTGCAGCTGGGCTATAGTATAAGATGAAGGACTAGTCATAAATACGAGGAAAAATGCAGAACAGGGAGTCAGACTATATTCCAATGGATTGATGAATTAGCAGAAACTTTTTAATACAAAAATATCAATAATTATCAAAGACCAGGATCACCTGTTCTGAGTGAGGGAATTGCAGCACTGAAACACAAGTTCTTGTTTTCTCCTGTTCTGTTTGCTTTTTTGTTCTTAAAAAAAATTAAAAACTATAGGAAGGAGGCTTATGAAATCAGTGGGCTGGAGAGTGGGTGTGAATGCATGGGCATGTGTGCGAATGAAGGGAAGAGAAGCTCAGTCAGGAATACACGTTTGATGAGAGAGGCATTTCAAAGAGCTGAGAAATTCCAGATTTGCTGGAGAGGAGGGAGCAACTTTTCCAACCCAACTCCAGTAGAAGCATTTTTGCACCTTTCAGGAATTGTAAGATTATTTATTGTAATGCTAGCTTCTGTATGTGACCAACTGACTGATAAAGCAGAGGTATTTAGGAATGAATTGCTGTTGTACAAAGCCAGTGTGCTACCTCACACCTCAGTGGTGTCACTTGGGCATAGTAACTAACAAGTGGAGAGTAGGGCTTTTGACTTGAATTAGGAACTGTGTGTGAAGAAGTACTAAAGTTTACTTGTGATTCATAGGTTGTGTCTTTGCAGATAATGAAGTAATCTTTTACTGATTGCTCAAGTTAGTTACTTTTTTTTTTTCTTTTAAGATCACACAGTAGGTAGGTGCAGGTTAGACTTAGAATGACAACCAGGACTATGGAAAAATGAAGGATGACACTTTCCAGAACCTTTACCTTAGGGTCAGTTTCTTGAGGGCAGTTTTATTTGGTCAGTATTTTAAGGCTCAGTTGTTAGCTGCTACATTCATTTAGCTTTTCTATTTATAGTGTGTTTTGCTGTGTAAAAAAGCCTGATATTCATTCTGCTATTGTCCAGAAGGTTCATCCAAGCATTGCATTAACAAATGACAAAGTTCAAACACAACAGTGAAGAGAATAAGGATTTTTAAGATCTACTCGTTACATTTAATTTCATTTAACTTTGAGCATAACCAGGCAAGATGGAGTTTCACAGAAGCAAAAGGTGATTTAGGCTTCTCCGACATCTCTTACGACGTGAGCTCTGTAGAAAAGAGAAAATTCATAATATTAAACATTAAGTGTAAGTAAAGGTGCTATGTGGTGTGCAGACCTTTTACCAGATATTGGGAATCAGGCTGTGTAGGACTTGATGCAGGACAAATCAAAATGTCCCAGAAACACTGAGAGCTTTAATAAAAGGAGCCCAAACATGGAAACAGATGCCTCTAAACCCTTCACTGCAATTACAAAACAGTGAGGTTTTCTAAAACGTAATCATTGTATAGCTGGAACTACTGACAAGAATAGAAAAGCTGCATCACATACTTCTGGCTTGGACAGAGCACAACAGTTCCTCTTCTAGGAAGTTTGTGAGGTTTTGAATGGCATAGAAACAGCTCGGCAGGTAAAACTGTATGAAATTGAAATGTAATTCCTGATTCTTCCTCCCTCACCCAGTAGGTAGGTAGGAAGGAATAGCTATTTATGGGTAGCGTTAGAAAGCCAAACAGTATTGTAATATTGCTGTGGATCATATAATGTTAAATAATTTGGATAAAAAGCTTAAGAAAAGCCAGTTGGTCTGGAGCAGGGCGCAAGATTTACCTTGTACTGCCCTACCATAGTTACAGCTATATTTAATAATGTTGCTGTCTTGATACTGTCATAGCCCTGTTACTTTGCCCATTATGATACCATTTCCCTCATATCAGCTCTTCAGAATAATATAAATCAAATAGTAATGGGCAATCAAGGAATAAAGAAAATGAACAAAAAATTGTGCACCACTAAGCTGCTGTTGGCATTTGCAATGAAAGCATACTACAGTGCTAAAGCATGAACAGCTTTTAGTGTCATACCAAGTATGAAATGAAGCTAGTTACAGCACCAGTAAGGAAGTAGATGTCATCACTGTGCCAGTCATCGTAAAGACAACAGAGGAGAAGGTGGCTCCCGTCCCCCTCTGGCTAGTTAAATTAACTACAGATACTTGCGTGGCTATTTCACAGGAGATAATGTGAGCTCTTGACAGGCTCAGCAAGTGAATTAATAGCATGATGCGTGTAAAAAAGCCCGGAGGAAAAAATCCTAAATGCAAACAAGCAGTGCACAAAAACTCTTGCACAGGTTGCTGCTCGTTTATTTACCAACAGTAAGATAACACCCTCTTAACCAGGTGCACCTGGATCAGTGCAGGAGAAACTGTTCTGTGCCTGAAACTCCTCTTAATTCAGATTGCAGCCCTAGCCTGGGAAACCTGAATGGAAGAACCTACTCTGTACATAGTAAGGTACGCCAAAGCAAAGTCCGGTCCTGAGACAGTAGCAAAGAGGATGATCACAAGGCTCAAAGGAAAAAGCAGAGCATGGCAAAAGGGAGGAGGTGGGGGAGCCTTTAATTGCTGAGTGTGTCTTTTCTGTGTAAAGCTAGTTTCTGGGGTGTTTTTCACATGAGCCTGAAACAGTTGTAATTGGCAATACAATTCACCAAAGTATGGGCTGGACCTCCTCTTGCCTTTAGTACCGAGTTTTGCTGCTGTAATGCCTTTAACTTCACTAGACATCCTGCAGCAGGACACAGACCCCGCGGCAGGTGAAAGAAACCTGAATCTTGTTTTATACGTAGTCCTGTTGCTGGAGGTCACTGTTTCAGCTAAAGTTGGGTTCAGCCTTCCTGTCGTCTTGGAATGAGACCACTTGTTTGTTTGTTTCAGTTCCAAAGCTCGAAGTTGTATCTGATGATAAGTTTCTTCATTTTAAAAATCCCCCTGCCCACACTCCTCCCCAGGGACTATGATACTAAAAGTGAAATGGAGGCCATTGCAAGACTGACTCTTAGCTCAAGTCCCATAGTGCTATAGAAATGTCAAACTTACTTACAGGGGGGGAAAAAAGGGCAGTGTCAAAACTGAAAGATCAAAAAGCATCGTACTAGAAGGCTTTTCATGTTGATATTTTTCATATTTTCATATTCATGTTTTTTCTGAAATATTTCTTAATGTCAAGAAGTATGGTTCTTATCGGGATCTGGCATGTATTATGCTTTGATGAGATCCTCATGAATTGCAAAAGCAAGCAGCAAGGGAGTTAGTTTCTGGATCTTCAGATAACTCTTCCGGACCAGTCAGTCTGTGGCTAGGTTTTCTTTTTTAATGAAGCAAATATGTGCATGCAGTTAGAAGCATGCCTTTAGCATTCCCTCCTTTAACATAGTGATCTCGCGTATCTGAAAAGGAACCCAATAAAAGAGTAGCTTTGCCAGAAGGAAGTGTAAGGGAAGATCGGTTTTATGAAATTGGATTTTAAAGCTGTACCTATAGGCACAAATAGTATCTCATCAGAGTCTGAACATCACTAGGTGCCTAAGTTCCCTCAGTGGCAAAGAGGAACTGATCACTTTTGAAAGCCCTTGGTGTGTCTGTGGCTTTCAGTAGCTGAACGTTTCGAGAGAAATAGCCTCTCGGTGCTAACCTCGGGCTTGCTGGTGAGTAAAGCTGAGGGCAGGCAGAATGGCCTCCTCAGTGGCACGAGGTGGGGTGGCGTAGCAGGGACCTGAGCTCCACTTCCACCAGYGCTCTCAGAGCGATCACTCTGGCCTCTTTGCACCTATTGCAACAACAGTGGCCTTCGGGTGGTATAATGGCAGCCTACCTACTGCAGTGAAAAGCATTTTTTCACTACAACGTTAACAATCTACCTATTTTACAGTACCTGGGCGTATCTCCTGTGGTCTGATCATACCAGAGTGACTTTCCTGCCACTCTAACATATAATCAGGTCACCCCAAATAAACAAACAACAACAGTGGGAGAGGTGCGGGCAGAAGACTACTGCTTTAAAGATACCACCACCGTATCATGCAGATGGTAAGATGCTATTGGTCATTCCTGGGCTTCTCAGTTAGGAAATCCAAACTCACAGAGTACTCTGAGAGCTGTGCAATGTAAAAGGCTTACTAAAAGGTGCTGTCCCTCTTCCTGTTACTACAGAATTTCTCCTTAATATATTTCTCCATATTCTAATTTAAAGTAGCTTAAGTGCTGGTGTATTCACCACTTCTCCTGGGACCTTGTGCATATGCTCATGAGTCCCAGGAAGGCTGGCTTAGATTTTRTCCCGCAACTCTTAGCCCTTGTCCAAAGTAGCTCCCTCAAATCTTACTGCTGGAGCCTTTCAGGTGCTCATAGGCTGTTCATGTAGCAAACTGCCAACCCAGATGGGCTTCTCATTAGTAAGCCCAGCTAACTGCATTCTGTGAAGCGCAGCTTCTGACACACTGATTAAAGCATCTCAGACTCTTACAACATTGCATGTGTATCAGATTCCATTTGCTTTCGATTTACTAGCATGTCTTTCTCTAAAATAACTAAAGTAACACTTTTGATAACACATGAATAAACGGAAAGGATCTGTAAAGAAATTGCCTATGCAAACAAAAACAAAAGATTGTTTTCACTTTAGTGTAAAGGTGAATAAAGGAAAAACCCTAACCGCTTTTAAGACTGAGCTTGGTAGATATTTGAGTGCTATGGTAAGAAATGTCAAATGCAGATTTTCAACTTGCAAACCTATAGTGTCTCCGAGTGCTATAATCCTAAAACCTATTTCCATTTGCCATTTTGGCACCTTTCTTACCTATAGTGCAGAGGTAAGAAAAAGAAGCAGCAAGTAGTGAATAAAGAATGCAGACCACAGCAAAAACTGCTTTTGGAGCAATGCATCTAAACCAAAACATCAGTATAAAATAAATACTTGGAAGCTGTTAAATTATTTAACTTGAACCTATGCCTATGTGTATTTATCTGTTCACATACATATACAGCCACAGAAATTTTTTCTATGCATTCCAAGTCAGTAGGAGGAGATGCATAAAACAAAGCCAGCTCAGAGCTCTGGAGAGGATGGATTTCAGGAGCAAGTGCCACCATTTGAAAATCTGTAGCTGTAACAGAGGATGCAGAGAAAGAGAGAAAACTGGGCATGCCATAGAAGACAGATACACCCTAAAATCCAGAAGGTGCAAATGGAAAGGTGTCTCTGCATTGCTTGAGAATTAGATTGAATCACAAGTAGACCGAGTCATCTTGTGCTGTTGTTGAGAAATGCATCGCATCAGGCTGGAGCAAGAAGGCGACAGCCTAAAAGATGCTTGTCATTTTTCTGTTCTGCTCAGAGCTGTTACGGCCTCAGCTGAATTTGGTGAACAGTAATTCAGTTGTGGCTCAGTGGGAGAGAATCCAAAGAGCCCAGTAAAAATGACCCTACATCTAGAAAAGCGGGACCGTAGAAGAAAGATTGAAACTAGCAGTTAGTTTAATATACAAAGGTCTGTGACAAGGCATGACAATAGAAGAGATGAAAGGGGAGATAATCAGTTCTCCATACCTGTAGCAGAGAGGACAAAAAGTAATGGGCTTAGAGTGGCAGTGAGGGATAGATAGGTTATACATGAGATGAGAATAGATGATTTAAGATGTCCTTTTCTCTTTGTACAATGTTTATGGTTAAAAGCTAACAGTTCAGAAAAAACAATGGAGGGGAAAAAATTTCCATTACGGTAGCTGCCAGCCATCTCACTAGGGAGCCAGAGTAATGTGGTGCCTTAAGAGCACACACAGATGCGCTCTGCGAGGCTTGCTGAGCTGGGCGCTGCACCTGCATAAAAAGGCAGTGGCAGAGATGAAAGTGTGCAGAGACCTCTGATCCCTGCTCCCATCTCAGCTCAGTGCTGCTCCACGGCCGTGGCCACATAGCAGCCAGCATGCAAAGGCAAAAGCAGTGGTGGAAGGCAAGGGAGGGGGAGGAAGAAGGGATGGTGGCACCAGGGAAGTCAGCTGAAAGCCATGGTTAGATTCTGTTCTTGCAGAACATGAAGGACTCAGATCAATGACAGAAAAGAGGCAATATGGCTTTATCTCTTATTTCCTGTGCAGCCACTTGTGAGAACAACAAAGTGACAACTAAAGGAAGCAAATTTTAAAGATTTGCCCAACTTTTAAAAAGTTAACTTGGTTTATAAGCCAGTTGATTTTTAGGGCACCATAGAGGAGATATTAACAGAAATCCATACTGCTTGTTCTCCTATGAGATACACTGAGGACATATGGACTTGAAGTTTCCATGGGAATCTCAGTCTTCCCTTCTAGTGCAACAGTAACACTTGTAGGTCTGTAATCCTGACAGCCAGGGCTGGGAAAATTGAATGTTATAAAATCTACAAAGTAAAGTAGCCTGCACTTTTTTTTTTTTTTTTTTTTTGTCTTTTATACAGCTCCAGCTTATGATTCCAGTATCAGATACTTCTGAAAGCTTGAGGTTTCTGATACTGAGAATTATATGCTCTTTATAATATTTCCTCTGGGTTACTTATGCTTCTTCCCTGTAAAATGAAAACCGGCTATCAAAACTGACTGTAGTGCCGGTATTTAACCTCTTCCTAAGACTTTAACCGTGCTCAGTTTCTGACCGTTCCTGATGTCCTATGACATATGTGWCACCTAGGGAGATCCCCGGTTCCCTTTCACAGAGGAGAGGCCTTGCCTTCCTCCAAGTGATGTTGGRTAGGAGGGATAGGACTTGCTTCATCCCACATTACTCATCTAACAGCTAAACATCTGACGGTCAATGAATCAGCCAAACTTCAACAGCCAAAAAAGAGAAAAAGCACATCCATAAGGCAAGTTATATCAACTATTTTGGGAAAGGCATAAGTTGCTCTTGATCAAGTTTTTCTGTGTTGTTCATAGCCTAGACTTAGAGGACAGCTTTTTGGAAGGGGAAGACCAGGCCAGGTGAGTGTCACCCATGGGAACAGCCACTGGCTGAAYGTCTCAGAGAGGAACTGCCAGTGCTCTGAATTTAATCATGAGTCTTTTTGTTTGTGCCGCTTTTCTTAAAGGCCCAGTTCCTGGTTTCACATAGTAACATGGGAATCAGTTTTCACTGAAAAAAAAGCCATCCCTTGTGGCCTTTGAAGGCTTGAAAACATCAACTCTTCCACTTATTGCAAGCATATCCATACACACACACTTGCTCCAGCTGTGCAAAATCCCGGCGTAGTTATTTTTAAAGACATCTAATGAGTTCTGGCAGACCTGGCACAGTAATTTCTGAGGTTACATTTCAAGGGTGGCATGGTGCGAAAGTGTAAGAGGAAAGCAGATGGTTTGGATGGCCTGAGCTCCTTAAACATTCACAATGCATCTTAGCAGAATGTTCTCCTATATATGTTTGTGTAAGTGTATATACATATACACACATGCACACACACACACACACATGCACACTTCAGGTGATGTAGGACTTGGCTCTGCATTGGTCAACCTGTTTTGTTTTTGCAAAACCACAGTAGAGTCACGTTACTGTATCACAACCGGTAAGAGTTTAGAGAGATCTGGAAAAATGGTAATCAGCCTGTGAGACTGGACGTTGCTTTTCTGAGGGCTAGTCTTGCAGACGAAACCTCCYGCCAAGATGGGACAGACATGATTACAGTTCAGGGAGAAGTGTGTGAGGTACTGCACAACGGAGGGTTTGAAACTAAGTTTTATGGAAAGAAAAAAAATTAGGATTCATGGGGTGGACAAGGCGTGCATTTGACTGGAAGAAGACTGGGGGCTTGAGGACTCACGGCCTCGTCCAAATAGGACTCTGGATCATGAGAAGGTAATAACAGGACCTGCAAAATTCATTCCCATGAGATGTATCTGCCATCACTTGGCTATAGGATGATCACATTTAGTCAGACTGGGCTCCCAGCTCCAAGCTCACAGCAGCATCACGTTGCTGCCCAGGGTGCTCCCAACAGTTTGGACTAAGGCCAGTGAGGAAGCTGCAGCACATGGCATTTCTGTATGTAATGTCTTGTCACCCATGGCCAGACCCCTCACATGTCTGAGACCATCAGTCATTGAGCCTCAGGACAGACCATGCTGTGGGAGCAAGCCCTATTATAGGCCTCCACATAGGCTGTGGATATTGTTTGATAGGGTGTTTAAAAAAAACATCAGTGCTGCTTAGTTTTATTGGTAAATATTGTGCCTCCATCACCTGCTCTGCTTTCCTCATCTGTCACCAGAAAGGCAAATATTTGATTTAGTACAAAGTTTTCCACACAAGTAGCATAACAAAACCATAAAGCAGCTAGAAATAATATTTCCTCTATCTAGTGATAGGCTGACTACAGGAAAAGTAGCCATTTCAGAAACTTTTGTATTTATTGCCTTATTTGAGCTTGAGAACCCACTCATGCTAATGCCACACAGACAGAAAATGGAAAAGAAACTCAAACTTATGGCTAAAAATTAACCATAGCCATAGGTGATGCTGGCCTCCTCCCTAGCACCTGTGCCGTGGGGCATGGCCATGCAGCACGGTCCACCCTGCAACCAGCAGCCGCGATGGTTGGCGTTAAAGTCTCCATAGCTAAGGATTTCTCATACAGACCCTGAAGTGGGCAGTGATTTCCTGCTATGAGATAAAAATCAGTGTTCTTGCTAAACCCATGTTTTCTGACACACACAGCCCAAGCTGTCAGAGCCTTGCTCCGAGCTTGCATGTTGGCCGTTGAACACCAAACGTGGCATGTCCAAGGTGTGCCACCCCTGGGCAGGAGCCAGAAGAAAGTACTTTTTTGTGATGGGCCAGAATTTTCCCTCAGTTTGGTGCAATTCAAAGTCAGCATTGCATGAAGGTCAGAGGTGGGATTTGGCTTGCTCTTTCTGCACTTAGAAACTGGGATTTGTTCACCTGTCTTAGGCATGTAAAAGTTAGGCTTTCATCTCCTTCACATCAAAGGGAGAGAGAAACACCTCCAGCAGGCTCTGAGGCCCTCCTGAGATGGGTGTCTGAGACGAGTCAGGGCCTCTGGACATCTCTCTTGTCTCCATCAACCAGACAGGAAAAGTAGAATGACTAGTTCAGCATTAGATGACTAATTTTTTAGATGATTAATTAGAAAGTAATTTGGTGCAATAGACTAGTAGATCAAGACAGCTGAGTCTCTGACACTATACTGCGATTTCAGGTGGTTTATATGGGACTAGATATAGCCTGATCCCCTCCAAACAGGGGTCACCACCACACAGATGGTTTAAAGCTGTCCAAAGAAGGATGCCCAGTACATATCCAGATGTCCCCATGAGGGGCTGGCGTGCATTTGGTGCATGCCTGGCACAGATCGTCCAGATTATTAAATTCCAGAAGCAAATTAATGCACACATACCAGCATTGCTCTGTGAACCAAACTAATGTGCAGTAAGGGAGGTAGGGGGCATCAGGGGATTTGATCCAAAATTAAACAACTCTTCCAAACCAACACAGTCAAGGTAAGGTGAATTGTAACAAAACACTACCAATTGTACCAGTTTAATGCAATGCATAGTTGAGGAAATACAATGAGACTATCGCACCTTGATGCTTGGCTGTGTTCCCTTGGGTTTAGGTGAGATTAGTTTAGACAGCATTTTGGACCTGCCTACAATAACCTACAAATGGTTTCACTAGCGTAGACATCAGTCTGGGACTTGTTTATATTTGTTTGGTACTAAATAGATTTAACTGCCTTATTGTGGTTTAGCTTGAAACAGTGCTTAATGAATGTAAACTGCATGGAAACGAGTGACTGAAACCATTATAAGGGTGTACTTGCAGGAGTATCTACAACTTGAAAAACATTTGTGCTTATCTGGTCTGCAGGAGGCAGAGGATCTACAGCAGGACTGGGCCTTCAAAGAGTTGTGAGAACCTCTGAATTTGCTAGCTTGGTAGAATTAACTGAAAGACATAGTTTGAGTTGCATTTTTCTACCTTAAATCATGATTCTATACTGATTTTAGTCTAGTCTGGTATGTGCTCAATATCACACTCCCAWGTCAGCAATTGAGGGATATTTTCAGTAGCGTGTTAACTATTTAAAATCAATTAAATGATTTATTTAATCTTTTCCTTACGCCTTTTTCTTCACACCTCAGGACTGCCTGTCCTGCCACCTCCTCTTCCCTCCAAACCTTTTGTACCTGCCCCCCACAGCTGGAGCAAAACCATGTCGCTGGGATTTAGCACAGCAAGGGGGCTGAGCTGGTACTGGGAGATATCTTAACTATGGTGAAAAGTCAGAATCACCCAAGCAYCACATGTGGTAACACATTCCTATTGCAATGCCAAGCAGCTTCCCCTCACCACCTCCTCCGAACATTGTGGCTTATACCAAAAAGAGAAGCAATGCAGAACAACTGTCCACCACAGCACCGCAGCTGGCTGCTGCTTGAAGACACAGGCAGGCGAGGAAAGACTACGGGCAACACCAGTCAAGAAGGCTGCTTTTGAACTTGGCCAATCTTTCATTACCTGCATGTTCACATAGAGCACATTTGGTTTTCTTTTTTTTTTTTTTTTTTTTTGTCTTGTTTAAACTTATTCCAACGTAGAGATTTTACTTTTGAGAGGTGAATTTCTCATTAGCAGCTGCACTTGCTAGTCACTGTGGTATTGCAGATCTCTAAACACGGTATCTACACATCTGGTGTTTAATGTTGCTCTTAGAAGCATTACCCTTAAATTTGACTGTAGTTTCTAAAAACCCATGAAACCACAGTTCAGTGTAAGAGCTTGGGGTGTTTATGCCAGGCTTACACCATGCGTGCTTTACTTGGAAGAGGCCCCACTGATGCTGAAGTGGCTTTTAAGAGCACAGCTCCCCCATAGGTCTGCTGGTAATTATTTGCATTACCATCAAACGCAGCAGCTAAATTATGCCCTTAGCAGCCAGCCAAAAGTCTTTTTGTGTTTGGGTAGTGGTTAAGGCTGGATCACAACACTGCCTAAGAACAAGCCTGAGGAATATAGATGAGGGGGGAATAAACAGGTTTACAGCAGAATTGGCAGTGCTGGTTTATCAGCTCACCAGTAGCTAAAACAGCACAGGAGAGACCTGAGATATATTCAGCTTCTAGCTGAACTTGTAGCAGTTTAAACCGATGCTATTTGATAAAAGTTTGCTGAGCGCGCTAACGCAAGCGGGAGGTGGGCCTCCTCCCACTCTCCTGGGAAACGTTGCTGTTCAGCGGAGCCACGGCAGTGGAGCCCAGGCACCGCGGCCCCCCCGGCAAGCCTTGGGAGGGACGCTGGTGTTCGCCTTCAGCAGCTGGGTAGGAAAAACAAAAACAAATGGAAAGCATGCCTCAAAGTCAAATGTGCTCTGTGCAATCATATAGTTTTTACCCTAAAAAATGATACCATGGTTTTGTTAGACATTTACCATGTAAGTGAACATTGTGTAACTAAACCTGCAGACAAATTTTTTTTTAAAAAAAAGAAAGACTGCTCAGACTGTTTAAAATGTGTAAAAATACCCTCCAATAGACCCTAGACCAAGGAGGAACAAACCCGACCATCAGTGTCCATCTCCCAGCAAAGGAACTGGGATGCTAAGCATGTGCCATACCACCACGTGGAAAGGGTAAAATAACACTGGAAAAAGGGGAAAAAGATACAATAAAGTCTGTATAAATGATTTACTGGACATTAGATCATTTGGATTACAAATTTTAATAATATGGTAACTGGATTAATAAAACCTCATTTTTTTTTTATTTTGATTAGGCTGTTAAAACTTTATTGGACCATAAATAAATTCTTGGCTCCATGTGGACGGTGTGGTTCCTCAGCCCACACAAATTGCATTGGTGTAGCTCTATAAAACAAATGAACAATTTTCCACCCAAGTTTTCACAGAACCTTTTTGACAGAAAAATGTGCAGTTGAGTGCATCAGATGATAGGTAGCTGGGCAAAAGCACTCCTTCAAAACCCAACATTATTTTTCATGTTCTTCCAATAAGTGGCACAACCAGGAGATTAGTCCTACCATGCAGGATGATGAATGTTGCCAACACCGACAGCAACACCTTACCGTCACCTGTGAAATAGAAATACAAGGTTGGGGCAGGACCTGGCCTGAGAGGTGGCAACACACCAAAACGGTAGTAATTCAAACCCTTTGCAGCTCTGGAGTCTTGGCCTTTGAAGAATAAACCTTCATGCAGATTACCAGACTCCCTCCAGTGACTGTCCTCCCCTCTCCTCCCCTCTCCTCTTCCCTCCCCTCCCACAGGAATTTTTGGTGTCTTCATCCCCCCTAAGCGTCCCTCTTTCTCTCTCGCTCTTCAAGTTTAATGCTTAAATCACTTTTGTCACTGGTGCTTTTCCAGAACTGCTTTACCCAGCCTCAGTGCTTTTAGAAGAAAAAGAAAAGGAGAGCACGTCAGAAGTGGGTGACATAGTAACTGACATTGTGTGAGCTTGCCGTGTTTGTGAGCTGGTCCCCACCGGCCTCGGCTGATTAAACATGGAGCCCGTCAAAGGCCAGGCACGAATCCTGCAAAGGGATGATTAGCTGTGCTCTGCGATTGCTGGGGCCAGCAGGGCTGAACAGCAAGGTTGGTGACAGTCAGTCAGCGGCTGACTGTGAGCATTTGCATGTCTGGGCTCTACTTCTTTATTTAAGGAAAATGCTAAAGTTGAGATTTTTTTCAAAAATGTCAGAGGGATAAGCATGCCTAATTCCCATTAAAATCAACAGGAACTAGACATCCAGCCAGCTGGAAAAAAAAAAGAAAAAAAAAAAAAAACACATTAAATACCTGGCTAAAGCTGTAATGATGAATCAGCTATACTCCAGCCTCCAAAGGATGAATCAAGTATACCAATAATCCAGACCTTTCTAAGCAAGTGTAAAATTTTCCTTAAAAGTCAGCATGTTATCAGTATGTTACTTTTTTCTGTAACATGCAAGAATAATTGTATTATACAAAAATACATATGAAGATTTTCTATTATCTTTAAAGGACTTGATTTTAAAAAGATAGATTGTTATTGATTTTCACACAACTTTACAAGCAATCTAGAGATTTGCAGAGATGATACATATAACCCAAAATCTGAGGCCAGGCAACACTCAAGCTCATGCTGAAAAATTCCACTGAATGAAAGTTCATTTAATGCACTGCAGGGAAAGCATCCCTCCCAGAGACAAAAGGAATCAGAAAACATTGTGAAAACTAAATCTCCTCTGACTGCTGACTGGGCACAGCCTTACTGCCATGTGGTAATAGCTTTTAAATTAAATCCGCTATTACTATTATCAGTATTTATCTGTTGTAAAGACCCAATGGCTAATGAAGCAATGAGTAGCACATTGAAGGACAATGAACTCTACAGGCGATAAATAYAGGGCTGTTGACAAAAGCCTGCATTTGTATAGCTCTTCTTTCATGCAGGGGGCTCCAGACCTCCTCACAAGGTGATTTATGAACTACAGATTGACAGTGGTGCATCTCTGCCCGCTTTACGAATCACAGATCAAAGGCAGCCACCCCTGGGGCAGATGATGGCAAACACAACACAGTTTGAGAAAGGCGGCATCTGATTTAATCAACACACAAAATTTTAAACAAACTGCTAGTGCTAGGAATTTAGCTGAGGAGCAGTTTTACCAGGGGGCCACGGGTCCAGCCATCAGCAGTGGTGTGGCCTGGCCGAAACTAGCCCCACAACGGGCGCAGCACCCCCCGGCTGCTTCCCGGTGCTTGGGGCGACACCGGGGTGCTCCTGCGCTGGCAGGAAGCATGGCCCGTGCATGCTGGGTCTGCTATTGCCACCTTGTCAGAAGAATTGTTACCAGTATTGCTGAGAAGCTGGCATAAACCGCAGCAAGGAACCTGGTCAGTTCACTGAAACCCCTTTGGGAATAAAATGAATACATTACACAAGGGTAAGCAGACCCTACAGCAAGAAATTACTCAAGGGAATTCCAGCATTTTGGCTGGATTTTTCTTCTTGAATAAAGATAGAAACTAAATAATGGGAGATCGCTTGTTTACTAAAATACCCAGACAAATATTTCAGGTCAGAAAGGTCAAACTAAGAAGCTACTGAGCAGCTGACGGCTCAACTATCTGCCAAATCAAACAACTCATTGGAAGGAGCTAAAACAGACAATATTTCTAAATAACAATGCATCTGGTGGAAATACTCTGTTTAAATTAAACCTATTATAGATAACCTGATCGTTCCATTGAAGCTGGCTGGAGGAATCACCATGATTCGCACAGACACATTCCCATTTGTATTTTTCTGACCGGTTCTTGGAGTGGCCTGGCTGGAAGGACACTTTCAGCTATACGATTAATGCCATAGTTTTGCTGGCAAGGCATGGTCAGGCCCTTGCTGTTCCTCAGATTGGGCTGCTCGGTTGATGGACAGGCCATGCGCTCCCGGCGCCAGCGGGATCCTGGACTCCTGTGCCTGCCAGCGCCATCCCAGGCACAGCCACCTGCTGCAGCCCTCCTGTGGGACGAACTGGGAGGTGATTCAGCAGCCAATGGGTGAAATTTGGTGTCTGGGCTGTGGACTGGCCTGAGGGCTGAGGCTGTGGCTCAACTGCTACCAAAATCTCTATCCATGCTGCTATGGTGGGTCCTAAGTCATCAGCCCCAGCAGATTGGGAATATGTTTTAAATGACAATATTTGTGTTACATGCACGCTGGTTTGGTGTTTCCTTAAACAAGGCTAACCTGCTGTGGTGACTGCTATTTATTTATTACTCTATCAAAGCCACCCTGAAAACCATACTGAGAAACCCACACTCAAAACCCTTTTCAAAAAAGTATCTGCAGATTTTTTTCAATGTTTTGTTAGACAGCACACTGCCAGCTGCAGTACTTAATAATGTACCAACCACCAAAAAAGAGAAATGCACACCATTAGGACTTCTAAAGCTTTTCAGTTCACATTTAATTCTGTATCTAACAGACTAAGCTATCCTTTCAGTTCTCCTGATATTAACCCATGAAAATAAACACACTTCAATGAAGTTGCTCTGTATCTACAGCAGCTCAAATTTCACCTTTATGTCTTAATTTTAGTGCTATAAATTATTAACATCAGGAAAGTGAGAAGTAAGAAAAAATAGGACTTGTGTCCTCTGAAGGAATGGCCGGCACCAAATGTTTTCTCACTGACCCTGGTCTTCTCCCAGGAAAGGCGTTCAGTGCTTTGATCTCCCATTTGGAGCATGAAGCACCAGCAGATCAGGTGAAAACCCAACCCGCCCCGGCCCACAATACATCCGTAGGAGGAAACTGGGTACCAGCCATTTGCGGTTACTCTGGGAGAAATGGAGGCAGCAAGCCTAGCTGTTAAGCTCCTGACATGCTCACATCCATCACCACATATGTAGGGAAGGTATGAAGTCATCTGGGGGCTCTAAACAAGTAGATATAGAAAAGGATGGAGCACGTCCTCAAAACATGAGTGTCACCCCCCGACCAGGATTGAGATGGACAATATTACTGCCAGAGCCAGGGCAGCAATACACAGGATCTAACCCTTCACATTGCCGTGTGTGTGTGTGTGTGTGTGTGTGTGTGTGTGTGTGCGCGCGTGTGTGTGCATGTACGGGCGGGAGCATGGCTGGTTTGAAACTCCCTACCAAAGAACATGCTCGACTCTAGGGAAAATACAAAGAAAAAAGCTCTGTTTTTCCCAACCCCAGAGAAGAGCAATTATTAAAAGCACTGGTAATTAAGACTCTGCTCTGAACAGTCAAAATTTCTTTGACAGCCTCTTAAAAAAACCCCACCCTCACATTAACTAAGATCTGCCTGTAGCAGCTGAGACTGTATTATTATTCCTTGGAACAGACTGACAGACTGACAGACTGTGGTGGACCTCTCAGTGCTTTGCTTCCCAGACTACAGCTTTCTTGGAAATCTTATTTTGGGATAATCCACTTTCAAGGGACTCTGACACCTCTCTTTTCCTCCAATCCTCCTGGTACCCCTCTGTCTGGGCTCTTCCACCTGCTTTGTTAGGCTGGAAATCCCAGAGCGGTGCTCCTGTACCACACGGGACACACTCAGCACCCATGCAGGGTCTTTGGAAAACTGGTCGTTTAAATCTTTAGTGGTAATTCTTCACAACTGCCACTTTGCAGAGAAGGAATTAAATGTTTGTCTTTAGTAATGGCTCAAAAACAGAGGACTACAATTTCAAAACCAAGTAACCCAGCTTATGTCTCCTTCTTCCTTCTTTTCCTCTGCAATATGGAAAAAAAAGACATAATCAGAACCCTGATGGCAAGGTTTGTTCTCTCATGCTGTGAACCTTGTGCTATCAGTGATTATCCTATGAAGAGTCAAAAGTCTGAAAGACACAGATAAGAATTCAAAACATTGAATAGCTACGATGTTCTTAAATATTTTGACTTTTTTAAAATATGTATCAGTCCTGTAAATGAAAGAGGGTTTTTTTAAAGATGGGCATTAGAAACAAGATGTATGTGCAGGATACAGACAATGTAGAACAGGGGTGATTTGCCTCTGTGCGTAACGTGCCTCTTCATTAAATGTCCTGAAAATCCACCATAGTTAAATCACACTTAGAAACTGAAAGTAGCAAAAGCAAAGTACATTTGCAGAGCTGCACACACCCCTGCTGCTCATAACTGCTGGAGACGCTCAGAGAAAAGCCTCTTTCCTAAGGCAACGCAGGCCCAACATCCGAGACCCGCTTCTTGCGCCCATTCGCACAGCGTGAGCCAGCAGCGCCTGCGCCAGCAGCCACAAACCGGGGCACCAGCACTAAAACTTTGGTTGCTTTGCCGTCCTGTAGCACAAGCGTAATTAGGTATAGTCGGCACGGGAAGGTCACGTCTGGGGGATGTTCTCTTGCCGCAGGCCCAGCTGGTGGGCACCTGCTTTGCTTCCTCTTTCTGCAGCTGCTGCTGCACAGAAAAGGATAAAAGGATGTGTAGGGAGGAGGGTACAGGTCTGGATTAACTGCCTGTGCCCCGGGAAGCAGAACAGAGCGGCTCTGCGCCTCACAGGTGCTCAGGGACTGCCAAAAAACAGGCTTGCAAGTGCTTTCAGAAATGCCAGTGTTTGTTTTTTCAGTAAGCTTAGCCAAAGTCCCCCATAAAACAGACGTGTCCCCACTCACTGGGCTTCAGGATAGCTGTTTTGCTTCTCCCTTTATGGGAGATGGGGTCTCATTGCCAGCTGATTGATAGCCTTTAAAGCAGAGATGTTTCACCTGTAGATAGGATTTGTTGCTGTAGTTTTTGCTTTCTCTTCCTGTTCTGTCAGCATGGTTTAGCCCACACTCATGTCTAAGCCTGCCCCTACCAAAACCAAAATCATCATCATGCAGATGCTGGAGAAAGCATGGTAAATCTGCTTTGTGGGGTTTGCCCACTTTTCCTTGACAAAAAAATCAGAAACGCTGCCTGAATTCTCTCTTTCCACTTGGGAAGGTGCTGGCACTTGTTAAAATGGGCTGAAGCTGATATATTACAGGGACTTCTCCTGCCTTCCTGGGCATAAAGGATCTCCTGGGATCTTCTCCCTTCTTTTCGTCTTGTTGGCTATGTTACGGTCTCTGGATGAGCACTTCCAAAAGGAAAGAAAACTTGCATTTCCATTATTCTCTTTCTCTTCGGTGAGAACCGTCTTCCTTCCTCCATTACGCCACACCGTCAGAGAGGAAATCCCTTTTCCTCTTCCCCCTGTGTTTAGAAAACTGCCCTGAAGAACTCTCAAGAGATGCAGGAGGAAATTCATCCGTATGTGGAGGATACAAGTATCATACCATTCACACATGAATGTGTTTTTAAGTCTTAACAGGAAAAAAATATATCCCTGACGTAGCCTAGAACAGATTTTGCAGCAGAAAATCCTCTCTAGGGTGTGGTGATCAGATGAACAAATAAGATCTAGTCTCAGGGTCTTGATTATAGCTTGTAAAAGTAGAGATTTCCCCTCCAAAAGGATTGCTGGTACTTAGAATATTTGTACTTGATTTCCCCTTCCCCAATTATATCTGAATAAAAGGGAATTTCTGAAGGTTTCCTGGCAAATTTTCTTTCCTAAATGTCCCTTGTATTTAATTTTACTGCAGAGAAACCCTTTGTTTGCTGCCACAGTTCAAACTGTGGGCAAATGTGCCAATGTGGGCAAAATCAGACTGACTAAAACTTCTCATCATCTCTTCTCGTCTTTTTTGTGCTGGTGAGAAAGAAACTTCTCATCTTTGGGAAGTCACAAGGCAGTTTGGCTCTGCGATAAGGAACAGCTGCCCTCAATGCTTTCAGAAATAAAAATGGAAATTTTTCCGCTATTACGTCTCATGATGTGCCATCAGGAGAAAGGCACACCAGAGAGCAACCATTTATAGTATAAAAAAATCAAAAAAAAAATTCAGAGTGAGATATTTTAGTGGCAAAATCTATTTTCATTTTGCTAAGGAGAAATTAAAAACAGGAAAAGGTGGAGCATTTTGGCTGAGATTTTTTACTTTTCTGAGCATTGCTGACACTTGAGTCATTAGCCTCCCTGAGTATCTGCAGCAGCCCTTCTTTTCTTACATCTAACTTACACTGGCCAAAAGCATGTCTCAGATCCAATCTGGGCTATGGAAAAAAAAGAAGGAGTACCATCAGTCATAAATATGCCATACCATAGCATTTTAAGAAGGAAAACTACATAATATATACACATACAGATAATGCAGGATACTTTCTAATTCAGGTTTTACTCCAGCACTCACGAGTTGCTGAATTTGGTATAGTTATTGTGCGCTGTTCTCGTGCCCAAAGCCTCCTGGGTGCAGTGGCACTTGCTAAACCGTGAAGGTGGAGCTGGTGGTCCCCCGTGCCTTAGCGGTATATGAAGAGGTAACAGCTGAGACACAAAATCACACTCCCTCCTGGCAGTGCTGGCTTCAGCACCCCAAAGAGGTCTACTGCACGCCCAACACACAAGCCACGCAGATGTATGGCACCTTTTCATCCAGTCCACTATGCCAGCTTTAAAGCAAGCTGGATTTCTGCCACTTTGGGGTGAGCTGATGGGGATCGGTCCTGCGACACTTTCCACCAGCATGGAATGGTCGCTGATCCTGCGCAAGACACTTTTCCTGGCGCTGGGTCCTTGCAGGGCTCGGGATGGGACCTGCCACTGCGGGCCCCGGGACACAGGCAGGTGCTGGCTCCCGCATGAAAGCCCTGCCGGCACTCAGAGCCCGGGCTTTGCTGCTGTCCACCCACGACGAACATTTGTTGGTGGCAAGTGCAAATAAGGCCAGATCCCGGCGCATGCAATTGAGGATTTATGACCATTATTTCAGATGCTTAAGTTCCACTGCTGTGAAATGCAAGCCAGTTTTCATTCTTGTTTTCCTCCCACAACAGAGCAGATACAGTAAGATGAAGCCAGGCATTTCCTGAATGCGATGCTCGTATTCATCTTCTCTGTTGACTTCCAAACAAATTGAGTAACCTTCTATACACCTTTATTAATTGGAAAAAAAGATTTGTTTCCTAGCAGAAGGCAAACTGATGGTAGAGAACCAAACTGAAGGGTTGTACTGTCCAGACAGTAATAATATATTCCTGCTTTTAAACTAGTAAACTACAGCTTGAAAATGAGCAGAAAAGGATTTTTGACTTTCTGAGCACTTTGATTACAACCAAACAAAATGAAGATGTGCTCCCCCCCCGCTGTAACCCTATTCCAAATACTTACTGCTTTTAGAGGAAGAGAAATAACATCAAATTAAAATACAGTGACTGGGTGTGCTATGGTTTCAGGGAAAGACCGTGTTTTTTGTGAGAGGAGAACAGGAGGTGAGCAGAGAGGGTGCATGCAGGAAGGCTTGAGGGAGGTTTGACCTCTGCCTAGTCGCTAGCAGCTGCGGCAGACACATAAACCTGTGTGACATTGAAGTGCTGTGTGTCCTTCTTCTGCCAAACCAGGGATTTGTCTCCTTGTTGGAAACCATGTCCTCTTTCTTTCATTTTGAAGTCTCTCCCACTCAGATCAAACACACTCGGTTCTTCTGTCTATGCACACCTTTGAAATGATCAAGTATTTTTCCTTGTCAAAGTACAAGAAAAAATGTTTAAGAAGTTAAATGTCAGCTGCCTTCCCCAAAAAGCAGCAAGTAGCAATATATTGCCTTGATTTTAAGTGGAGAAAAATTGGCCAAGGATTTGCAACTCCTATCCAAGTCACAGGCAATATTTGCTCAGAACTGAAGTTAATGCAAGAGTGGGTGTTAAAAACCTCAGTCTCATTCTCTCCTGCCCTTTTGCTGTTTCCTCCATCCAGTGCTGTCCCATCTCACCTTGGCCATATGCATTTGCGCAGATCTGCTGCAGGATGCAAATGTAAACCATGTCCCCCAGCTTGCACATGTGATGGTGGGGCCATGTTTCGGGCTCTTTTTCACCTCCACCTACCTACCCAGACCATTGATCATTCAAATATAGCCAGGTGTCTTGGTGACGGTGGAGGCGGCAGCTCGCTCCTCCTTGCTGCTGGCTCACGGAGCGATTTGGGCTGCGTGATGGGCGGGAAGAAAATAAGGGGCCTCGCAGGGACCCTTGTCTTTGGTCGGCTCGCATGGCCAATGCAGAGAGCTCCATTTTGGATGACTTTGTGCTTTCTGGGGGGACAGAGTGGGGCTGCACAAAACGCAGAGCTTGAACACGCCAAAAGCCTTTGCGCGTCCCCTGCACCCACCACCCAACAGCAAGACATCTCAGGGCAGAAACTTTCCTTTTATTTTTTTCCTCAGCTGATGTGGGTTGGAAACAGCCCTCACGCACCCACCCCACGTGGGCAACATGCTTTGCAGCACATGATAGCAGAGCCACGCTTAGCCAAGGGGCTGAACAAGGCTGTACCACGGCAGAATTGCAAAAAAGACTGTTATGTTCACAAATGCCTCTGTTTAGAGTGGCATGAGTTTCCAGTGAGTAATTTGGGTATTTTAAGTGGGTAGTGAATACAGACTGAGGTTTTTTTAGCTGTCTTGCTGTGTGTGTGTATGTCTCTGTGTGTATGTGTGTGATACATGCACATATGCTCACACAAAACCCATGAAAATAGACGGTCAAAATCGAGGCGAAAATTGCATTCGGCTTAAAAATGAGGTTCCTTGCTGCTTTTTGGAAACCTTTGCTTCACTGCAAGAGTCACCATTTCAAACTGTGCTTCTGTGAGTAACTGGGGGCGGGGGGGGGTAGAGGGAGCACCAAAAAACTGCGTTGCCTGACGAAGGCTGTGTTTTCAGCAGTCTCCCTGATGCCAAGGCTGTCTGTTTATCACAAAATTAACCCGCAGGCAGCTTCGCCCTCCACTGCGGTGCCTGAAGAAGAGCCGGGGCCCCCGCGGCGGGCGCAGCTCGGCTGTTGGGGCAGGGCACCGCCCTGCCCCGCCCCGCCCCAACGGCTGCAGCCGGTTCAATCTGCCTGGGACCAGCCCTGCAGCCTCCTGCCTCAGGGCGAAGGCACCGCCCTGCTGGGGCACCAGCGCTGCCAAGGAGCCCCACGCTGCTGGGGACAGCGAGGGCACCTGCTGCTGCGGCCACCACCGTCCCTCCGCCGTGGTTTCTGGTGGCAGTGAAAAAGGGTGCTGCGTGAAATCAATAGCCTTGACATAGTTAGCTGTGCCTGTATGGTTTCTTCATGCCCTTAGAGATGGTGAGGGAGCAGGGATACGACTGCCCGTGGTTGCAGTTGTCCCTTTCTAACGCCCCTTCCTCTTCGGTAGGAAACACTAGATTTTTGTCTTGGGTGCTTCAGCCCTGCCTTGACAAAAAGCTCGGCTTTGGAGAGGTGACAGCAGCTGGAAAGCTCTTCCCAGACTAAGGCGCAGCTGCGACTGCCCCTTTTGGCCTTCCACTGACATTTAATCCCCCTTAATGGATAATTAAGAAGCACACCACTTGGCTTCAAAACATACAATATACTTTATTGCCTGCTAGATAATCAAAGTGAGGAGTAAACACCATAGCTGGAAAAAGCAGAAAAGGACCAGGAGAAGGAGAAGAATATCCAGTCACCAAACAAGTTATCAGGCAATAAACCATACACAATATAAATAATCTGTTTCCCAAACATCTAAATCTTTATTTTGCTAATGGCCATTATATGGTAATTATCAGTAGTAAAATCTCTGGATTTCATTTTCTACACAGCATTAGTAGTAAGAAATATATAAGGGACTCTGCAGAAAGCAATACAAAGGAGTTATATACACAGGCACCTTCTGTGGAGCAAGAACAGAACCTCATCTAATAAGGAAGGGCTATCTACAAAACAGAAGACCATGGTAATACAATATTAGCTCAGACTTAGTTTAGCTGCAGCCTTTCCATAAGGTAGGCTAGCCAACTTATGTATACATATATATTTTAATATAGATATATATAGAGATTTATTATTTAAAAATAATGTGAACTACCTGTAGTTCCTAGACTAATTTTAAAGAGGCAGTGTACCTTTCCGAAGCTTCATTTCAGGAAGTATCTTAAAAATGGTATATAAAAGACTAGCAGACCCAAGCTCACGTATCAGCTTCCAATATCTTCCCTGGAAATTTTTTTCTAATGCTATAGTTGCCATCCACATTGACAGCAATGCCTTTAGTCATCTGGATTGCTATTTATGTTGCTGTAATTGCTACCACTAAGTTTACTTGATTATAGTGTTAGTAATTGTTGATTATAAATAGCAATAATGCTGCAATACACTGTCAAAGCCTGACCGCATTATGAAGATCTAGTCTGTACGTGCATGCAGAGTTTTGTTGTTTAAGCTAAGAGTATATTTCTCATTCAAAGTGCTTCCCCTGTCAAAAAAAMCACATTCTTCAAACCATGTCAAAAGGGCTACTCTTTCTAAAGAAAATGTAATACCTCACCAAAAACTCAGCAGTCCTTCACGCAGCAGCAGTCATATTGTATTTTTAGGGCATAACCCTTCCCTCTCCCACAGTTAGTGTTCTGAGGGCCACTAATTATGAAGGATTGTGAATAATTAAAACCAACTTTCTATTTGAGGAAATGCTTTTAACACATTTTGGGCCAGACATTCAGCTGGGGTATTTCAAACGCCACTGCTGATACCGGGGAGGCAGCCCAGCRCTGCCAGCTGATGCCACCTGAGACGCAAGCCCAAGCTGCCGAGCAGAGAATCCAAAAGGGTGCTCGGCTGCTTGCTGGGGAAATAGGTAGGACTTGGCAAACCCAAGGGTGCCTTTTGTGCCATCTGTCTCTAGTCCACTTGCTGTTTGGATGCTGGGATCCATTCACAAAGACAAAGCATGAGCATACACATGTAAATAGGAAGCAACACTTCTGATGGGATTTTCTATTAAAAACAGCAACTGAGGGACAAAGCCCCTTTTGTAAGTGGTGTTAATTTTGCTCTCAGCACAACCCTGTCCAGGCTTGTTGCTCATGAAGTGCTAAATCAATTTTTGTTCATGAAGTATATGTCGCTTAACACACTCCCTGCCTGAAGTGTTTATGAAAGCCTCTTCCCAAATCAGTGATGACATCCTGATACTTAATTGCTCTACTTTATGCACCTCCATGACGGTGGGGAGCCAGATTTACATGAAGTACAACTTGCAAGTGGCTCAGATCCAGGAAAGACTTGAAATACAGCAGTGCTATCAGGGCAAGCACTGGGGTCTCAGCTTGTGGTCTGAATTATGCAGGACTGCCACTGAACCACAGAGCTGGGTTGAGACCTGTGTCACTCAGGTCTTGTGTAGGGCCTGGAGCTGCAGGGGGTCTCTGGTGCAGAGACTACTACCTGGCAGCCGGCGAGGACATGCTGCCCAAGTGCAATGAGCATCCTTTGCTAGAGCCATCTCTGATGGAAAAAGCCAGCAGTAGATACCCAAGGACTGTTGAGATTTCTTCTCCCCCTCCTTTTTCCTGCTCACTCAGGAAATTTCTTACACCAAGATGGGAAGGGGGGGGGTGGGGAACAGACATTTTTGGCTTTTGCTGTGTTTTCACACTCGACCAGGTATCCCCCACAGCCTGCAATGTTTCCTTGCAACACATGTGCCAAGCCACGAATGGGCCTGAGTGACTTGGCACACATCTACTGGCAAGAGGGACCGCTCTGTTCCCCTTGGACCCCTGCCTGGCACAGGCTGCTGCACAGAAACAACCTCAAATACAAGCACCCACATCTGACCAGAAGCATACAACACAGAAGCCATCTTTTGAGTATAACACAAACATCCTTCGATAAAAGTATAGCAATAAATAAACCGTTTCCCATAATAAGCTTGACATGTTGATAGGGTAACTTAAAAATATGTCTTTCTTTAAAAAGACATCCTGACAGAATAAGATGTATTTGCAGTATTCCAGAATGAGATATGGGCTGCATTTGTAAACATACCTATCATTAAACTTAGCGCTGTACCAGGCAAACATATCCTTGCTGAACTCAGCAGTTGCTTCTGCCTCTGCTTACAAAACAGTAGAGCTAGAAATTTTCAGTGCTTCTAAAGTCACTATAAAATAACTATCGTAAAGAGGCAGGTTATCCTCCTCTGTCGCAGCTGGGTGTCCATACTGAGCATACAGATAAGTACCGTAACAAAGTTGCATACACAAAAGCTAGAAGCTTACCTGTATGGTGCACAATTTCAATTCTTTCTGCCTATACTAGGAAAACCACTGTGAATGGGCACTGTTTAAAACTCGGTGACCTCAGTTCCTACGCCACCACAGAGTATTACCTCATGTTATTTACATCCTTGGACCTTACTTTACACTGTGTGTTACTCAGATGAATGTGCAAGTACAATAGAAGGGAAATGCCCCTGTTCTTTTGTATTTTGTAACTTTCTGTGCCTGCAAAGCTTCCAGGATTGGTGTTATTTTTCAATTCTATTAGTAATTCCTGTTAAACTCTATAGGACTCAAAGCATGTGCTGATATTCAACAGCAAGGAAAACACGAGAAACACCCCACTATGATGGGGAGGAGAAAAAGACAAATCTTAAGACAGAAGCACTTAAACTGGATATAAAATCAAAGATTCACCTTTACTAGCTGTTGTGGGTCTTTTGACTCTTGGGGAAAAGGTGTAATTTGCAAGTCATGCTCAGGTTGATCTTCTGCTGCAAACTGCAGCCTTTTTTTTGTCTTTTTTGACTCCACTGCAACCTATTTTTGTTTATCCCAGGTAGGGTTGCTGGGGCTGAGCAAGAGTTAGGAAATTAATGGGAGTATGAGGGATTAAAGGCAGGAGAGAAACTGTGAGACAGACAGGAAAACACTTTGCCTTCTCTAGGCACCACTGAAGATTATACTGATGCTGAAAGCCAGAGACTGCTGAACATGCTGCTTAATTTGCAACTAAAATAAAGTCCAATAGGCATCCACCATGATTTAATAGATTGTGTGTGAAACTGGGAGCCAAAAGTTCCTGGCGCTAAACCATCCCTTCCAGGATTTTACTGGGCTTAGGGAAAATCAGTTAACTCCTTCCACACACCTTTTATAATGTTATTTATCTGACTCACAAGGTTGTTGAGGAAATTACACTTTATGAACTGCACTGTTGCATCTGCTTTCTTTTTAGCCAATATATTTTTTTTCTTAGCACTCCAAGATTGCCAACTATTGCAGAAGGCTGTCTGTAGAAATACTGCCCTTAAAATGCCAGCCTTTGGTAGCTCTACAGTTGGATTGGGATTTTTCAAAGGCAATGGTATTAAATAGACTTGGGTCCCTCACCCATCTACACCCCTTGGACTATCCAGGGGTGTAACTCTGGGCCAGATGTTGACAGCCTGGAGTGAGTAGCTGCAGGAGTCCAGTGTTTTCTGGGGCCTCTGCTTTGGGTCCCACTTAGGGTTTCACTTATTTTAGCCCTTTGATACAACGTCCTGTCCCTGATTGTTACTAATCCCTGGATATCAGCACCCAGGACTGTAGGGCCACATAGAGCAGCTCAGAGGAGGGCCTTGTAGCCAGAGCCACTGCTCATTTACTTCACACGCCAGCACAAGTATCAGCAAGGCCAGCTCTGAGGTGACTCCACTGCTATTTCTCGACGGGTTTGCAAGGCTGAGGACACGTATCCTCGGTGCTCAGCGGCACCCCAGAACACCATGCAGCCACCAGCTGTGCCATGTGCCCACCTCGGGTAGACGAGGGGCCACCAGAGGCCGCCTGCCTCGAGCAATGGGATCGTGAGGTTGCGCCCTGTGCCCTGCCCTAGTTTTCGGAGTGGAGTATTAGCATAGAGGAGGCTTTGCTGGCCCATAAAGATGCACACAGGTCTTGCTAATATACTGGATTTGCTCAGTTAATATTTTAAGTATTTCAAAATTGTTCCACTAGTCCTGGTTTTGGAATGGGAGGGAGCATCACTGTTCTAGCTGTGGGTCTCCAGTCCAAAGCAAAAATTGTCTATTTTAGAGACCCATGCAGGTCATCATCCCTGCCGTGCTGACACCATCAAAGGCAGTGTTTCTCATGTGTCCCGCGGGGTGAGTGGGATCAGACACCAGACAGGGACCTCGCTGCGAGCGCAGGAGACACTACAGCTGGGGCAGCCCTTCAGAGGATGGCCAGGAAAACTCCTGTTTCAAAGCCTGAAGGCAGCTGAGAGAGGGTAGCCATAAAGCAAGCGCRCACCCCGGTGTCCGTGAGTTCACCAGCGGCTCAGCACAGCTGGTCACAGGCACTGCCAAAGGAAATGGATATTTTCCTTGTTTGGTTTCAGCCTCACAATATGGCTTTAAAGATTGACTCGTAGTGTCTGTAAAAGGGTATTGAGAAAAAAGCTGGCAGGTTTTTTCTTACTGTCAGAACTCTGTAAAAAAATTAAAGGCAACTGCTAGATAGAAAACACAGCATTAGAAGAAAGGTCGCTTTGAACCTCTCTGATATGGCTATTTACCGTCAGCCTGACAAACCACTCAAAGGAAGAGATTTTCAAAGGGAGGGAGAAGTCACATGGCTAGTGATAAAGCTGGGCTGGTACTCTTTGAAAATCTCATCTCAGATTTTATCTAACCATTAGTATTAAGGTTGCATTTATAAAAACAACTAAAGTACTTGTCTATCTAACAACTTTTGAGGACACAGTCTTTTTTTCCTATATCCTAAAATGTTGTACTTAGGCATGGGGGAAATAAATCATCCTCTGTAATGTAAAGATAATAAAGCACTGGAATAAACTGCATGGGGAAATGGTTAAGTCTCCACCACTAAAGGCTTTTAAGGACAGGTTCAACAACCATCTGTCAGGTATGTGATGAGTATAGCTCATCCTGCCTTGGGGCACAGAAACACTCTAGCTGACTCTCTAAGTCCCTTTTGGCCCTATTACTCTATGCCAGGTAAATGCTCCCAAAATCTTATCCTGTCACAATCTGGGATGTGTTTAACATCTTGACTGGCTGTTCAATTTTCTACCTTGGCTTGCTGTTAATCTGGTAACACGCACATCCTATTAAGAATCAGTTTATGTCTTCACAGACCATCACAAGCCTGTCTACTTTTACAGTTCTAACGGGGAAAGAAAAAAACCCCAAACATATTGGGGAGCAGCAAACGAAGAAGAATGCAGAAAAATTACTACCATAGCATTTCAAAAGTGGCCGTTAGAAGCTTACGTTCAACATTTTGCATTCTTGAAAAATAGTGGCCAATCTGTTGGCCAGTTGATAATGAGCAAGGAAAAAAAGCATTCACAAGAATCACTGATTCTTTTAAATAATTTTAGCTGTTTTTTGCCTATAGCTTGCACGGGTCTCACATTACAACAGCAGTTATTTTTATCTGATTCACATTTCTCATAAAACATTACTCTGCTTGAAAAAAAAAAAAACAAATTAGGACCCTGGGATATTTTAAACAGACACTCACAAACATCAAGATGAAACAGTGTTAGTAAATACCAACATTATTGTGAAGAATATCTTTGACATTTTGTTTACCATAATACAATTCCTGAAAGCTGACCTCACATACAGAGTTTCTCTCAGCTGGTTGATGGTGAGGAATTAATATGATGATATTAACAGCAATCAATTTACAGAGAATGAAAGGAAACCAATAAACACCACCAACAACAGCACAAGGCTGCCACGCTCATCTGCGAACGGCTGTGGGAATCCATTTGTTTACCCCTTCTGAAGTGAACAGTTAAATTAAACAGCTTGCTAACCTGCCTTCACCATAGAAACACTCGTGGTATATGCAGAATTTGATTTTTAGAAATGCTGGCCTTTTCTGTAGGCTTGCCTGAACACTGAATTCTTTTTTTTTTTGGTCTGATTTATACATTTTACAAGAGTGAAAGAAGACCATCTAGTGATGCATTTAATTAGGCAAGTCAGTGGCATCATTCCTGATCCAATGTTTCTTGATTAAATCAATGTCCAGTAGCTCTTATTTCAGAATAAAAATTTCTGCATCAGCAAATAACACCATGTGCACAAAGCCTTGAGACAACAACAGTAATTCAAGGATGCGGCTGGAGATTACAACTGCAAGTACCTGTTGCTGCTCTAGCCAGTCAGCTGCCTGAATAAGGATCACTTTTAAATTCACCACCATTTGGTATTCGCATCCAGGCTGGTGTTGTTCAGCAACTTTACTTCTACTCTAACAGTTGCCTGTTCTTATTTTAAATCATGGTTGAAATCAGTTTAAAATGCGTTTTCAACCTTAGACCATAACGATTCACAGTCACAGAGAATCCGCTCTCCTGACACAAGTAAAGCTTCTACCTTTCATGCAACACCATGAAGTTAGCTTTTGAACAGAATTAGATGAAAGATAATAGAAGGAAAAAGAAGCATTTTACTGACAAAATTAACAGATCTTCCTTGCAAGAAAGGGGTTAGCTCTTTATTCAATGTTTGAATTCTGCAGGTGCAACTTTTACTGCAGTTTCCTTTAATGTGTGTTTCTGGGTTCTGCTCATACTCTGCAGATGGAATCCCGATTCAATCAATTCAGATGGAGTTTGCCAATATAGTTTCAACTGTGGTTACTCCTGATGTCCAATCTTCCACCATTTAAACCTTTTACACTGCTTTAAACCTGTGCAAAGCAAGTGGGGGAAAAAAAATCACTGGCTCCAAAGGTTAGCACTAAATTACCCCTCTCAAACTAGCACAAATGAACCTAATTCCACTGATGACCATGAAGCCTGGAAATAGCTGTATGGTGCTTACCAATGTTGAGAGTGTGAGCTGACAAGCACTGCTGATGGTTCAGGACACTGGATGCTTAGGGCTCTAGAGTGAAAGTAATGACCCTGCTCTTAAACATGGTCCTGACCCTGCAAACTTCCCCTATACAGACCTGTAGACCTAGCTGAGACCGTACGAGTAAGATGAATGGAAAAGCCAGAACTACTTTCATTTGATCTGAAGATTTCTTCAGTAATTATGGAGAAGGCAAACTTAATTGTTTGGAAATTATTTTTTCCTCTAAGAAAGAAATCTGAAAATGTGATAACAACCTCAATTTGCAAATTTAGGCTTAGTATGAGTTGACACAAACATCATATGTCTGATGTACAGTGCTGAAGTTAAAGCGGGGAAGAAAAAAGTCAGCATACCATTTCAAAATATTTTCAAAGTTGCTTCAACAAGCCATGCATTTAAAAATAAAACAGGCCAAATCCTCCTATACTGGTCAACTATTTTCAGTAATAAACTGTTAGAAGGAGGAAATAATTTATCATATTCCAAAAAACTGCTGTGTTCCTGGCACTGGCATAACTTGGGCTTTTCTACAAAAAGTGGGGGGCAGGGAGGAGAGGCGCAGGGAGCAGAGCTTTGCTGCTGTATATACGTTAATGGAGGATCCCACCTCTTTTGCTTATATTTTTGGAGAAGCTACATTTTATGTTCAGCCATGGTTGGGGAAAATTATTGTCCAAATACTACCAATTAAAAATACACTTCACAGATTTTTCAGAGTTGTGAAATAGCTCAGGAAGGTCTGGGACAGATCCTATCCCACTGAAAATCAGTGGGAGTTTTGCCATTGATGTCAATCAAGTTTTTAGCCACTCAAGGAAAAAGATGACAGGAAAAGCAAGATGATTGAAAAGGAAGATGAGACATTTGTAACCAAAGCTTGGCATTCCCAGCTTCCCACAACATGAAACAAAACCATCCATTTTGCCTAAGAGATTTTTTCTACCAAATGTGTGTCTATCAAAACTGTGTCTATCATCAAAAGCAGCTTTCAGTTGGATTGCAGATTTGACAAAAATGTCAAAAAAACAATCAAAATCTTTTTTAAACAGCTTTTACACCACTTCTATTTTGATGGCAATGCAGCTTTGACTGCTGTGATTTACAGGACTGTGACTTGACCCCTGCGACAGCTGCGTATTCCACACACGCCTCCACATCCTCCGGCAAGCGCTGCCAAGTGTTACAGGCCAGCATTGCCAGGGGACTCTGTTTAGCTCTGAGACAACATGTGGTATTTAAAAATTGCCATCCACCATTTTGGATTTGTATGGACATTGCTAATCTAACTGCATTTCTGCTTTTTATCAAAATATAGTAAAAAATTCCCCCCACTCCTCCCAAATTACTGATCCTGCGAAGCACTTTGAATATTTTCTGCTTTGTCAAAAGAACCTCAGAAATTTTTACTTAAGAATATATTTTTATCTCAGTATTAAAGATGCTTTTAAATGGCAACCCTTGGTTGTCAGTTAGTCTGTTTTCTTTTTAAGGCTGCAGATTAACAGAATCTATGAATAAGAAAATAGTGCTTTTACACTGGCTCTTTTATATTACTGTGCTTCCACGATTCTCACACATGAAACATGTATCACTTGCACAGCACTCACAAATTAGTTATTTTAAGAATGCATCTGGATATATGTTTTCTGTTTGAAAATGCTACAGTAAGGATGCGGCCCTATAGATAAACTGGAGACTACTGTTCTTCCAGCTCCCTGATGACCAAGTTATTTCAGGTTTTTTTGCCATCTGGTAGTTACAGAACCTATAAGAAGTGACTGTTTTTTCCCTCATTCGTTTATAAATAACCAAGCACGCAGTGTACGCTGAGTGAGTAGAGTCACTGTTCAGAACTCACATCAGTAAATATTGTGTATTCTATGTAATTTATATATAAGTGGCATAAAAGACTGAATGGATCCTGTTGTTATGTTTCTATGGATGTAATTGAGTAAAATTCCGCTTCACTTTTATGAGGGCATTTTATGAACATCCTCTATTTCTTCTCTCCACAGAGTCTGGTCCAAGCAAAGCAGTTAGCAATTTAAGACAGACTTTTTCCTGTGCGTTCCTGCAGTACTGAGCACAGCAAGGTCTGTCCGCGTGATACACTCAGGCTTGCCAGTGCTGCCATCACAAAAATCACACTCTGCCCTCTGAAGGAGGTGGTAACTGTACTAGGCCACCGCAACACGGCATGCTTGGCTGCACTCTGCAACTGCTGGTTATTACTTTGCTGCCATAAATTTACAATTGGGCTGCCGCGCACATCAGTGGATGATACTCTTACACTAAATATTACTACACTAGAACAGGGACAAACCTAGGAACCTGTAACCATTTCTAGAGGCAGTGATAAGCGACAATGCTCAATTGCAGAAAACCAGCAAACAGTAACTGCTAAGGACAACAAGCACAGCAATGCAGCTTCCCGCTGCAGCAATCCCAAACTCCCTCTGGCTAGAGCATGCGGTGCCAATGACAACATATCGGACGCAGTGAAAGGAATCAGTTTTAAATACAGCTGTCCTTATCTTTAACCCATAGGCTCTTCTCCCCCCCCCCCCACCATGTAAGTCAGAACAATTGGACTCTGAACCTGTGCTGACACCTGCCAACAGAGAGTCTGGCTCATAGGTCTGAGATCGTAAGATCAGGTGCATCTTATGAGATCTAGCGTTTCTGTAAGGCATATCTTAGAAAGCCTTCATTTCTGAGAAACTCTTTCACTGGTGTGGATTTCTGTGTGAGATAACTACTTAATAGTAGTTATCTTCACTTTAAAAGACTCCAGGGTTGAATTAACTATATCCTAAATACAGTACACTGAAGATAGTAACTATCTTCAAGTAAAGAAGTTTTGAAAAAAATTATATACCAAAATTAAATAGTGGCATACTGAATGCTTCCATTCATTACTTCCCAGGGTAAAAGTATGCCTTTACCAGCCAAGCACAATATATTTTCTTGAAACACAGCAGGAAGAATTTGCTTAAGTATTGGTTAAAATAATGATGAACACCTGATATTGTTTATGAAGTACATAGATAGAAGCACTTACTAATGACACTTTTGCCATGTGCCATATACGTCTGTCATCTAGAAGCTAACAGAGTGGTTTAAAAATGCATCACACCTCTAGCAGCTCACATATTACTTCTGACTGAAAAATGATTGCTACAGTCACTGAAGCAAAACATTGCATCCATTCCAAACCATACACTAGAATTTCTCATCTTTTTTTAGACTGGTTGGCAAATCTCACTCTTGAATTTGGAACCTCCTGAAGACAACAAAAAAATCCATCTGCTGCAATGGTAATTTTTCTGCTTTCTTATTTCCACTAGAAAAGACTGCTCTCCAAAGAGAAAGAAACTAGTTTTGTTGCAGTAACCTGTCATTTCTGGAAACAATTTACAGAGCTGAGGTCAGTGAAGACACGTTACACCTGTGGCCTTCAAACTACTGCCTGCTGAAACCTGGAAGCTCCTGAAAGTCCGACTTTTCTGTCTAGCCTCCAGCTAGGTCTGATTCATTTTGTTTTGACAAATATATCTGTCAGAGCAGTTGCAGGCAAGAAGACAACCCAGCTGCATGAATACAGCTGTCGTGGCACAGAAACATTTCGCTCCCCTGAAGAGGAGAGGCTGGGAGGCTCGTGGAGCCGGGCTCCGGTGAGGCAATCTCTTGGCAGAAGACGCTCCTCTGCCAGGGCCCTGCGTTATGACAAATTGCGTAATTCAGCATCGCTGGAAGGTTTGGCCAAGGGAAAGAACAGGTGTTTGAGCCAACAAGGACCAAACCAGACAGAACATTTAGGAACTTAATAGGGAACCGTCCGTTTGTCAGAGGGACACGCAATGAATCTCCTTCAAATGACATCACCCTTATCTATGCTAATGGCAACAACCTTCTGCACGCCTTCTGAATCAAGGCAGTGTAAGCCTTCTTCTGTACGTGTAACTCATCTGAAGCTGTCACCAAAGTCATTAGTTTCGCAAGACTGAAAATTACACTAACTCAAGGTCCCAGGTTCACCATAACGTACGTAGCCCAGAGCTAGCACTGCTGAAAGATTTAGTAGCATTCTAAGAGCCAGTATTTCTGGACACCAACGCTAAAAATAAACATCTTAAATTACTGACAGACTGGGAATATCAGACTTTCAAATTCTCTTCAACTCCTGGAAGATGGTAAGATGTTTTAATATTCAACAGTGATAATGACAGAAGTATTTAGTGGGCCCCAGTTAGAATAGAAATCCCATTACAGTAAACATTGTGAGGATGATATCTGAGAGACTGGACTTCAAAACTCCTGGCAACATGCTGCTTCGTTTTAAGATCTCCAGCAGCAATATAATTTCAAGAATCTTAGTCTCGAAAACATCTAGGAATCCATTTTTTTCACCGTAAGAAAGCTTGACATGAATAAGCCAATCCTAACTGTAAGTGTTGACTAGATATTAAGTGATCCCACACCAGGCTCAGACAGCAGGTAATTGAATCTCTGAATGATCTGACTTGAGCCTGACAGTCTGCCATGAGTAGGAAGCCTTTGATGGGCCAGTATAGATAGCATCTAACATTAAGATACTCTCCAAACATTTCTTTTAGATCAGAAAGTCGCTTCCTTCTGAGCGTTCAATTTTTTTCTTTCCCTTGTTTTTTTGATTGGATGTTGTTTCATGGCAACACTGGCCTTCTCATAGTGAGCATTTTACTAGGCACTATTAATTAGAATTTAAACTAAGACACTAAAATTATTACAGAAATAAACCAGTGAACTAAAAATCATGTTCATGTTTGTTTCTTGGTATTTTAGACAGCTTAATAGAAACAACCTCATACCAAGGAAAAGGAAACTCAAATTGTTTTATTACTGAACATAAAGTCCATCTCTCTCAGTTCAAATCTCTGGTCTGTGCTACGTATCAGAAATCTGCCATAAAGAAGCTAACGCTTTGGGGTCAGGCCAGAAGAGGAAAGAGCAAGAAAGTTAGGACCAGATGAAGTTTAAAAACAACAAAAGAGGAAATGACATCAGAAAATCGGAACTGCCTTCAGCAGCTTTGCCCTTAATGGTGTGCAATCGATTCTGCCCTCACATGATCCCAGGTCTCAAGGGCCAAATCTGCACTTTTAGAAACAAAGTTCCCAAGGGCCAGGAGGTGTGTTGTCACCACCTCAGCCCGCACTAGAGCAGGTTGTCTTGTGCACATGGGAGGGAGCACAGCGCTCTCCCGAGCAGCACAGGGTCGCCCACGGCTGGGAAGGCCCCCGCCAAACACTTCCATGCCGTTTTACCAAATGCCTGCGGAAACAGTTCGCACATCCCACGCTTCAGCTATGGGCACGGAGATGGCATACAGAAAGCAAATTGACCCCAGATAACATATCTAATAACGTAGATTTTAGCCACCTTTTATCTCCTCCCCTCCACCAAGGAGGTTTTCATCAAAAAAGATGAAACCCACAGATCGCCATCAAAATCACTGGGATGGAGGCAGGTAGAATTTAAGCAACACAGAACGAACAGAAAAACTTCAGAAATGGACRTGTGAAAACCCCTGGACCAGTATGTACGGATGCTGGGCCTGCCGCTGAGCACACACGAGAACTAGCACTGTTTTCTTTGTGACTTCCAACTACGTAATCATGGAGCTATTTGAAGTGAGATAGCTGGACTTCTTTCTTTAAATGAGTTCTGATGATGCAACATGCTGAACATAATCTATTCCCCTTTCCAGGCAAGACACCCAGTTCTGATTGCCAGGAGTCAGGCACTGTTTAGATTTCTCTCGAAACTGACTTTTGCAGGACGGATGAATTCAGGCCATGTCCTTTTTTCCTTTCTCCCATGCTATGGCACAGAGTTTAAGTGATGTGTGTGAAAGCCACTTTGCTGACTGCACCCCTGAAGGATTTCCTGACACAGAAGGGAATGAGAAAACTTGTAAGACATTTTCCTGTAACCCATGTAGATATTCTGGTTTTCCTTCAGCATGAGAAGACTTAAGCACAAATATAGCAAATGTAATTACTGTTTTACTGGGTGTTTTTAATCTGAACAAGGGAACAAGTGTCTGGGAAACCTCTTCCTTCTTGATCCCCAAGGTACCTTGGCCTAGGGAAACCAGTCAAACACAAACCTTAATAAACGCACTTGAAAGTGGATGTTTTTTCTCCACACTCAAACACCTTCGTTATCAAAAGGAACCAACAAAATGCTAGACAGTGGCTTAAAATATTAGGTGTTTGTATTCAAGAAACTACACTTCAGTGTTAAGCTTGAAATTCCAACTTAACAGGTATGATTTTTGGGTCTGTTTCAATTGGTTCCTCTTGTTTCAAGGTCTGACAAAGAGGTTGAAGTCTGGAATAAATTGTTAGTATCAATTTATATGGGCTGCATTTTCAGCTGGAACAGAGGCAGCCGCACACTGTGCTAGTTTACCTCTGCTGAAAAGCTAACATGTCTTCTCCTACCAGAAAGTAGCTGACAAAGGAAGTTGAGTGGAAATCTAGAGTATATTTTAAATACCACTGTATTAGGATTCAGTTTCTTAGAGTCTTCTGTGCCAAGAACCGTCCACAAAAAGAAGTTCACACTGAATAGATGGTAGGCGTTACATCTTACAGRTTTTATTTTTGAAAACAAAACAAAACAGAACTTTGCAGCAAATATAGAAATGTATCTCATATTTTGTTACAAAGTGCTAGTGTCCTACTAAGGAACTGACAGTCCTATGGGCTGTAAGTTGGTTATGGAACGCGCAAACATACTTTGCATCTCAAAGTTTTCACACTGTAAAAAAAAAAGTCTGTTTTAAAAAGGGATTAGCTGCACGTTAAACAAAAAACACAATGAATAACAGAAGAGCTCAACACCTGGAATCAATGGGAAAATGTCGGAATGCCTGGCAGAAGTTCGGTGCTTTGGGAGGACGACATTTTTCCGCCCCATGTCCTGAAAGAAGCAACGTGAGTGAGGGCTGGGTAACAAAAAAGATCTAGATGCACTGGGAGTTAGCTGAATAAGCAGCTGTTTTGCTGGAAGAACAAAATGAGAGCAGACAAAAAAAGATGGAGTTTGAGTAATGAAGATGACTATGTTTTAAGGTAATTTGGTAATCAGAGAAATGGAATAGTGCCTTAAATGCCCCTGATTGGGCATATTATACTGAGAGAAAATAGATTTCATAAGAAGATTTCTCTCTAGCTTTTTTTACTCACTAAATCAGAGTTTTTCTCTCCCTTCCCCAAGTATGACTTTACAGGGCCTTTAAGGCTGAAGCCGTTCCATTCCTGGTATTCTTTGCAGAGAAACGACTGCACACCCAGCCAAGGCAGCGCAAGATTGCGTACATTTCTTCTTCCCTGAGTAAAGGGCATATTGTTTAAAAAAAAAAAAAAACAACAACAAAACACTAAAGGCTTCCTTCCCTCCTCATACTTTTGATCCAGAGACAGCAGTTCTGCTCCCAGTGGTATGTACAATAGGTTTCTACTGGTTTCATGAAGTCTGTGCTCAAGTCTTCTATGATCAGAAAAATACAAGGCAATCAAGGGATGCTTCATGCATCCAAGGACAGTAGAAGACAAGATCCCAACAGTCTAATTTTCAAGCCTCAGTAAGACGGTAAAATACAGGGGCTGAACAGGGTCCTGGTTTAAATGAGGTTCTAAAACAGTGGGGACCTTTAAGTGTAAATACTGATGGTGCTTGCTGCTTATTTCTAAAAGAGAATCCATTTCTAAATAAATCCTTTTAGTGTCCAAAGACTGAAAACATAGCAAGGGCTTCATTATGCAAGATGATTTCAGTTATACTCATGTGGGCTGTAAATGAGTTTTCCAATTGCGTGAAGAAGACGAAATCCAGAAACATGAAGTGGAAACCTCCTTGTGCCTTTCCAGGGGAGCTCAGGAGAAAAGGCAGGTTTTTCTCCCACAGCCTCACTACATGACTCCTGGCTGTCTCTGTCCCTCAATCTCTAGCTTCATGCTGGTATAAATTCATTGACTTCTGTGGCACTTGCATATATCTGAGGATCTTTCCAACACTTTCAACAGCACTGAACCAAGCTCAGGAGTTTTTAAGAATAAAATGGAAGCTTTCATTATAGACATGTCTAAGCAAGAACAAATGGGCATATGTTTGCTACAAAATACGTAGTATTTTTATAGTCACCATCTAGTGCTTGAGTGGACGATCTGACAGGAAAGCACAGCTCACAGTTTTGAGGATCCATCTCTGTTTTTGGCATCTTCCATTTCAGGTAGAAACAAGCTTGTTTTTTTATGTAAAAAAAAAGCCAACAATTTCATACTCTAACTAAAAACAAATTCTGCAAATACTATTAACTCAGCAGTATGTTAAAGTAAACAATCATTTGATGGTAAAGCAGGTGAAGTATCAAAAAAGCTCCATTTTAATAGTATTTATTTGCAATCATTAGTTTTAAATGGGAAACTATTTACAAGCACACACTAGATAACCAAAATAGATTGAACATAAAAGAAATCTGTTTGAAGGTCCTTTTCAAATATTTCAAATATTTTATTAAATATTTTATTCAGTTTCATGATCACAGTTTAATGTACTTTAGCATGTTATACACATGACTTAACATGTGCACTGAAAAATATCAAATTAGAGGATTTTGAAGAAAAAAATGACATTTTATAAATGTGCTTATTGACCTTAACTACACACACCTAAGAAGGCAGTAGCTCTGTTATACAATTGATGGAGATGAACTGTTGTAAGGCATGTTTACACCAAGCTTTAAAGAGAATAAAGCCAAATACTGGGTCAAAATTCAGTGGAATTATGCACAAGAATAAAAGTTGAAGGACTGGGCCCTAGGAAAAGAGATCATAGTAAATCATTTATGTTAAAACTGTCAATGGAGACTGGTTTTTCAAAGAGAGCACTGCTGAGAAAGGTTTTCATAGCATCTAAGTCAGCAGGATTTATATTTCTTTTAGACATTTTTGAAAAATCACACGTTACGGTGTAATGTGAAGGGAAGAAAATGAAATCTACCAAGAAAGTGTGAAAACTATGGTCTGAGAAACCGCATGTTGTTTTATGACTGAACACGGGAACACTTATGTACAGAGAACATGTGGCAAGTCACAGTACTCTGGGGTGTGCGAGTATGCATATGTGTACATATACATATATACACACACAGACATACATATCTTGCTTTTGTCACCTTCAAGGCCCCAACCACTGACTAAAGTATAGCAGTGTGTCGGGGGGAAATAGCGTTTCGGTGTACGGGTTAGAAGAGTAGACTAGACATTTGCATTCGGAAGCCTGATTAGTTTGCCTGTGCACTGTGACAACCAATGCACCATTTCCAGTAGAGTACAGTGCGGGTCTGCTGGTATTCGGTGACAGTCAAGACCCAGAAACTAGAAGGTAATTCTTTGGAAGAACTCAATGAATGTTAAGCTATTTGCCTTTGTTTTCACAATGCTATGTGAATGAAGGCCCTAGGTCAAAATGATATGCCTCCATCAGGAACGTCACGCAAGCCCAACCTTAACTCTAACAGCATAGCAGCCCATCATCAGGGCTCCTGCACTGTCCTAATGCAAACAGCAATGCTACCCTTAAATAAGGATCGTCTTAAGCATCAGCTCAGGTGTGTTGCTGAGTTGAAACATGAGGTCAGTTCTTTCTAGATTTCTGCCTTAAAAGAATGAGTTGGGTAACATAAAACATACATCCATCTTGTAAGCTTCTTCAAAATTCTCATTTCAGTAGGAGATACTGAATATAGAAATGACTATAATAGTACTTAGGTGAGAGTATAAACCTCACTGTGCCTTTTTATTGGGGGATTCAGGGGAGGAGGCAAATAACACTTTCACAGCCTAAATGCATTCGTTCGTGGCTCTCGGTGTCCTGAAAATGACTCAACATTCTGGCAGCTTTAAGTGACAGTCCCATAATATGTACAAGGTAGAGAGAATGCCACAAATAGTACAAAACATGGCAAAGATACCTAGGAGCTCTACAATCTAGCAAATGAGCACGGCAAACAAACAGCATCTAATGGAGACCGCATGGTATACAACACATGAGTTGCACAATTATGTTTCCTTCTGAAATCAGGATTGCAAACGTCAACCCCAGGGTAAAGTTCAAGAGCAGCATCTGGATTGCTGCATTACCACGGGGAATATCTGAAGTCCACCACCTGATGAGCACCACATTTTCTGCTGTTACAAAAAACAATCTCACTGAACCAACTAGAGCTAGTGAGTCCATGTTCTGCAACCCATATGACTATGGCAGAGGTTAAACAAAAATGCTCCAGCCACATAATTTGGCTACCACTGTATATTCAGCCTTATGCTGCCTGCTATATGTTGCTCTTGGAAAGTATACAGTGATATACAAATGGTATCAATGGCTGAGAAGATTACACAATAAAGCCTGAAAGCAAATGGAAGTTAACTAAAGTAGTCTTTTAGGAGAGGTAGCCATATTAGACTCAGCATTCAAAAAAAGGGAATGCACTCAAAGGATCAACATACATTATAATCTCATGTAGACCCATCACGTTTTTATCTTTCCTACATTTTTCTTTCGTAGAATGTACACACACACACACACACATATTTTATATATATACATATACATACATACATACATATATATATATATATATATATAAATCTTTTTTCCTAACTCCCCTTTGTTGCTGCAACTTCACCATACTGAGAACAAGGCCAGCTTTCCTTTCTTTTATCCTCTGTTAGCTGTCCCATGTCTACAACTGTTGCCTTCAGTCTGTTCCAGTATCTGTACAGTAGCTAGACAGGCAGTAGAAATTAAAACTGCTTCAATTTAATATCCCGCTCCAAAAGATGGCATCCAAACTATCCGGTATTCCCTCATTCTGATGTGAGTTACAACTCTCTTGGGTTTCTACTTGATACAAAATAGACTGCAGAGCGCTCTTCAGCCTTGTGCTACAAAGGTAGCATCCACCCAAATAAAAAAGACCAAAGATGGAAGTTAAACACCAGTTCATATGCTTCTGTCAATCCCTTGTTCCTGTGTCCCTTTTCAACAACAATGCTTATCGTTTTCATTTCAAAAGTCATGCATCAATGCTATAAAATATAAACCAAAACTAACAAGAAGTCTTTTGCTCATGACTTTGGGATATTGTATTAGTATAAAAGAGCATTCAGTCATCTTAAATAAATATACTCTATTTCTGAAATCACAGCACATTCAAGGGGTAATTACTGCCATAATCGAGCAGTAAGTAATCTCCATAGATGTTTTTGATTGATTTGGTCTAATATGTGGAAAATAACCTAATGTGGGGATAAGAATCTGCATCTCAAATGTTTTGCAGAACATATTTCCCATATTTGTATACAGTACTAGAACAATTAAGAAGACATTACAGTAATTTTCTCCCAGCTGCTTAGGTCTGTAGCTTCAGCTACGATAATATACTTTGTATACCTCAAAACTATATACGAAATATCAAAGATCACTAAATAAATAAAAGCCAAGGAAAACTGGGACAGTACTGCATTTTACACTTGAGACAAGATTCCCCACTCCCATGGATAAGTCATAGAGGAGGACTACGATAATTGCTTTTTTTTTTTTTTTTTAAAGAAAGATTTATACACAGGTTCAGATCCAGAAAATAATGTGAAATGCATAAATATTGATAGCTTTAGCTAAGTTAAAATGGGTTCAGTAAAGTATGATACAACATATTCAGAATAAACAAAGCAGAAAAGCATCATATTTTGGTTTGCTTGAGATATACATAAGGTGCAACAACTTCTTCTCTAGAGGCATTTGTGGACATGTGTTAATGGGTAACAGTGTTTGCTGGTATACTGAAGTACACACGATAGCAATATGATTTTCCAAAATGAAAGCAGCTGAAATTAATAAAAATTAAAACAAAACAAACACGGAAAAAAACCCAACCCCCAATACAGTAAAATATTGGTCTGAAATTTTTGTTGTGCTAACAGACTTTGTTACCTGAAAATACTGATACCCCTTCTAGTAGATTCAGGGAAAATTCTAGCTACTGAAATCAAGACATCACTCAGAGAACCAACAAAGGCAAATGCCTAGTGAACTATAAAGCTTTGCAGGATTTCTGCTACTCTCAGTGCCTAATCGCTTAAAAATTAAGCATATCTACAAAAAGGTTTATAAGTATCTGAAAACAGTCATATCCAGTAAACTGACCCAACCCTACCCCCTCTCTAAGGGAAAGTCAAGGAAAAGCAGATCAAGTAAGATATTAATTCATATAGAAAAAAGTAATTTTCTGTTTCTTTTAAAAAAGGTACCATTAATATACAGAAATATCTTCAGGAATAATATTGAAATTTAAATTGAGGAAGTATGGGGTGCTTTGACAAAAATATATCTACTCTAAGGGTTTCTAGAGAAATAAGTTAGTACCATTGTCAACGTGAACGGCCTGCACTGTAACATATTTGGATTTCAGCTAATTATAAAGTGGTCCAAAACTCCAACAGCCACCTTGCTGTGACCCTATGGTTTTAAGTCTTAAGTTTTTCCTGTCTTGTTAAAATAACTTATAAAACATTAATAAAATCTTATTAAAAATACTGCCATAGGCTGCAATGGCATTCTAGGGGGCTCTTAGTCATGTATTTACCTGAATTTTTAAAAAGCCTTTTCACTGACTCATTGGTTCTTAAATGTTGTTCTTTTGTTGTTGTTGTTTTTCCCTTCTTCCAACATATGCATCTTTCATGGTGCTGTTTTAATGATACTTCCCAAGCTACCTGCCTTCTGTGAAACCTTCAGCCGTTGTTACAACTTGTGTGGTATGTTGCGTATCATTTCCCAACAAGGAACCAAAGACTTTCACTTAACTACAACAATGAAAGGCTAAACCTAGCAAGCATTAATAGAGTTACTGTCCATATGGCTATTACATCAAATTAGTTACAAAATAACCCCAAAACACATTATCAATTCAGTCAAGTATAAATAAGAATGCCTGATAGAACGATGTAAACTCTCATCATTTAAAGACTTAATTCAAAGAACTTCAAACTCAACCTAATACTATCAAAAGTTCAGCCAGTATGACGAAGACTAATAGAAAATTATTGCTGGAGTCCAATTTGGTAAATTGTTGTGCTACAATGCAAAAAGTAGGGGAACATCTTGTGCTATAGAAGAAGTACCCTGTTGAATTTGTAGCTTTAGATTAATTACTAGTGATCATTTTGCATCTGTTGGTAGGAATCAATGCTTGGTTATACAATAGTGTAAGTCAAGATAGTGAAGGTAACAGGCCAAGTGATACACGTGGCCTGGCTTTTGGGATGTATTTATGAGAGCAAAACACAAAAATTCAACAGAAGCAGAGACAGAAACTGGCAGATGAATCTCTGTTTGGTAGTCTGAATTCAGTCACACATTACTCTTCAGTCGTAGTTTATCTGCATACAACTTGCCACTTTACCAACACAAACTGTAATTGGCCCTTTATACAATCTATGAAGCCAATTTAGACTGTGCATAGTAACTACAACAATGCCAGTGTCTGTAAAATGTAAAAGGTATGTGTATCAGCGTACATGTATATTGAAAAGTCACGTTTTTAGGTTTTTCAGAATGGTGAAATAATACTAAGGTCACTTCTGAACAACATATTTGCAGTACTTTTTGTTTACAAGAACATTTCACCAAGTCGCTCAGATATCTATGCAAAAATAAAGGAACCCTCCAAGGCATGAAAGACAAGTCAATCATCTGCAGTATTTTTCTTTTCCATACACCACTCCTTTTTCTAATGCACATCATCCTGCTCACTCAAAGCTAAATTAAAAAACAAACAAAACCCAAACATAGCCTGTCAGAATTTTTGCCAGTAAACTCTACCACTCTGGTGGCAAATATAAAAGTGCAGAACATCTGGACCACATGGCTGCCCAAACACCGCTAACAATGGTACATCTGTCCAGGCTGCCTTGAGTTCTCTGGAACAGGTTTTAAATTCATTCTACAATATAAACGTAGGCATAACCTATTAATATAAACCATCTTAGAACTTAAATCTTCATGTACAAAAATGACTAAGAATATCTAATAATAACTAGTGCAGTGCGTCAGTGTTTTTGTTGGTTTTTTTTTCATTTTCGTTTAGAATAACTAGGTATTATACGAAACTAGTTGCCATACTCTCTGGTTGGTAAAAGAGACGCTGTGTGAGCTACAGTAAAGGCAGCATTTTTCACATCAACCACCCATTTACTGTTTAAAAGCCTTCAATAGAAAGCAAGCTCTGGGATCATTCCATTTCTGTTCATTAATAGACAATAATATCACCCTCCTACATACTGGGTTCCGATTTGAGGACCTGGCCCAAGTTGCTAATGTCTGGCTTCCAGTGAATTCTGGGCCACTCAGAGCAATAAGCACTTGCTTGCAGTCTATAGTTTCCATCATATGGACTGACTAGCTTCCCTTGGTAAAGACAAGGCTAGGATATTAGGTAAAGCACAATGTTTTACAATAAAGTGGAGCTTCACTGGTCAGCGCAGGAAATAAGCACTGGAGCCTGAGACATTTCGTTTGGCTGTCCGTCATGTGGGAGAGGTGTGGCCCTCTGACTTCTGCAAAAGAAAAAAAGAAAAGCCACCCATCATTATCTGCTGTATGGGAGGTGCTTTTATCGAAGACTAGAAAGGATGGAAAGCAGCAGGTGATGTGTTTTAACATCCTGCAGTACAGCACCATGATTTCCTGCTGCTACAGCTGCCCACATGCCACTTGCATACTTTTTTAGAGGTATTCCTGCAACAGTAAGAAAATATCCAGAGGACAACCTGCAATACAATCCAAAGTCTGCAAACCAAGTATGGATGGTGCTTGAATGCATAAACCAAAATGCGTGGCCAAAGAGTAAAGTAAGAGCACACAAGTGGTGTTACTCATTTTGCAAGGGCTTCAGCCCTCAGGAGCAGAGACTACAGCTCATGTGTGGCAGAAGAAGGCAAGCACACAAAGGGGGATATGCCACATTAATGCGAATCAATAGCCAACCTTTAAGCAATATGGAAATACACCCATCAGCAGAGTTACACACTGGGATTACTCCAAGTTTCATGACTTAACACTTCATCAGCCCAGCACAACCTCTCTTTCATTACTACAGCAGTGTTAATTTACACATGACTGCCTGCACAGGCTATCATAAAAATAAACCGCACCAGAACTATGTGCTGGAAATCAGCATCAGTCATCGACACAGATGAACTTGGGAGAACTCCCTTACAACTTGCCTTTTAGATTACATGCACAAAGCCCATCACGCACTGTTAACTAATCTCACAAGTCAGGTTCTATTTTTGTTACATGGTGTGTCATATACAGCAATGAAAAACTGGAGCCTGCTGCTTATTGCCTCACTCTGGTCGGGCTAAGACTTCAGCACAAATGTCAGGTACAAATGTGTTTTGCACAACTAGAGTGCAATGAAGAGGCCTCAGGACAAAATGCAGCTCAGGCTCATAGTGCTTAACCAGGGCATATGCTAGGTAACCAAAGCTAGACAGAAACAGTCAAAGGAAAACCATGTTGTCACTTCCAGCCAAGCTCTGATTACAGTAGAAAGAAGTTCGTCTTCTATGCCTCAAGGATCTGCAAAATTATTCAATAATTAAATTCAAATACTGAAAAAACACATTAAGCATTACACAAGCCTCTCATGCTATCCTTCTGCTCACTTCCAGCTATTTTCAGAGTAAAGAACTAAGTTGCAAATGATAATAAACAGTCAACATAGAGCAGAAATTAAGAGAAGCATCTAGCCCATCAAATTGAGGTTTGTGTTTCGACTTCCATTTGCCAAGTCTCCCAGAGACATCTGGCTAAGTTTCTATTAGGAAAGAGTCCCCAGATTTCATTTCTCCATGCAATTAGAAGCTGGAATTTGTTTGTAACAGTAGTTACATATTTGCCTGATTGGTGTTTTCAGGCCTCATGGAAGGTGCTTCATTGCTGTAAGTGTATGATGAGATGGTAAAACTTGGGAGCAAGTAAGAAGAAAACAAACAAAAGGCTATGTAAAACATTAGTTCGGGACACTCACTTTACCAGGGAGAAAAGAAGGATAAAGAACTCTCAGAGAAACAAACAGGAAAAAAACACGACTGAGGAAATCCTGTCTCTCCTGTGCAATTCTAGTCATAGTGTCAGTAGAAATCAATGAAACCACAGCATTGTGAGGGAGAACAGAACTTCACATGGCACTTCTCCAGGTCTCACTGCTGTTTCGGACCACAGAAGAAGACAGAAAAGAGTTTAGACTTTTACTGTCTTGATAACAGACTGGTGCTTTGCAAAACTGGGAGGAAAGGCCATGCTGACTTTAGTGTGAAAACATTTCTCACCCAAAACACTGTTGCTTAAGCAAGACAACAGCTTCTGCAGAGAACAGCTGCCAGGCTGGGTCCATCTGATTTTTTTCTTTTTCTTTCTTTTTTTTTTTTTTTTTAACCCTGAGCCTGTAAAAAGCCTTGCAATTTTTTATGCACAGCCTGAATACACAGAACTGTCAGTACCAGCTTGGCCAATGGGGGTCATGAGATCAGCAGTAAAATGAGGTTGTAAATGGTTTCCTCAGCTGCTGCCTGGTGGAGTTTCTTAGGTAGCCAGCAATCTGCCAAATGCCATTTGCAGAGGCTGTGATGTTCTCAAACAGGCCCAGCATTTCCTCACTGACTTTCCATGGCAGGCAAGAATGGRGATTCACTTCCAATAAGCTGCAGCATCAAAGAACAATACTGGACAAGCAGGAAGCAAGGCAGATTTGGCATCATTGGTTTCCTCCCATCAGAGGTTTAGGATGTGGGATCCGACCATGCTGAACTGATCCAACAGACCTAAGTAACCTGCACATCCTCCACGTTATCTGTGTGGACAGCCTATTCCTTAATGAAGAGGAGCAGCCCAAACTAACACGACTTTCCATCCCCTAGAATTGCTTTGCCCAATGACATTTTGTAGATGCTTTGCCTCCTACACAGCAAAGCACAAGAACAAAAAACAAGTTTGCTTCATTCAGTCATGCTTGGCAAAAAACTTCTGCTGAAGTTATATGAAAGGCCCCTGAAAATCTCAGGCCACAGAGATGTACAATTCAGTATGCAGTAGCTATTTAAACCCACTATTATCTGACAAAGGGTATCTGATACTAGAAACCCTCAATCCTTAGGATCTCATGAAGCATATCTATTTGTTTATAAACAAAACTTGGCAGGCAAGTTTCCCAGGGACAATCATTTAAGGCTGCGAGGACTTAACACTACTAAGCTAGTGGCATAAAACAAGCATTAAACATTTTGCAATTCACATGCTTTTAACAAGCTAGCAGACATGCAGAATCTGTTTAGACAGCAAGGGAAAAAAGCATACCTGTGTACGTTTTCCATTGCTGCTACTTCTGCCAGAGCAGCTAAGCTAAAAAATGCAGACACTGCTGGCATATCTGGTGTAATACTATGAGTTTCTTCTGACTCTGCATTTCTGGAGCACTCACTGTTGCAATCTGTTTCTGCACTTGACATTTTTTGAAGAGTACTTTGTGGCAGCTCTTTTGGCTTTTCCTCTGCAACAAAAGAAAGCAAAGCTTGCAGGTAAACGGGATGATCAAGGCCAGCCCTTAAGTTCTCAGCAGCACATCCATATACTGATCACTCTGGTGTTAACAGGAACTGTATCTTTAGGACTTTGATTTTGTTCATGTAATCCAATTCACGCTGCAACCTCTTGTGACCTGAGCTATCGACAGAAGAACACTGAGGTTTATGAATCAGTTGACTGAATTTGGATTCAACTGAGTTTGATCTTTTAGCTCAGGCAAAAGAGTGCGCGTTTTTGTGTGCATTTTAGATACAGAAGTCCTGAAAGATAATCTTAACTGCTGAGGATTCCAGCACAGTATGTGGCATTGACTGCCACATTATGGAGCATGTTTTTATGTCCTATAACTAGGCACAGTGTAATTTCTTTGCTGGGTTGGAAGCAAAAATAAGTTATGAAGGGTAACTGTCTTCACAGAATCATAGAGCAGTTGGGGTTGGAAATGACCTCTGGAGATCATCTGGTCCAACTCCCTGCCCAAGCAAGGCCAGCTAGAGCAGGTTGTCCAGGACTGTGTCCAGTTGGTTTTTGAGTATCCCCAATGACGGAGACTCAACCACCTCTCTGGGCAACCTGTTCCAGTGTTCAGCTGTCCTCACTATGAACAAGTGTTCTTTCCACTTCCCTCTGCACCCAGCTCTCAGTTCTTAAAGAGAAATCCAGAGAAGTTAGACAGATTTGGGCATTAAAACAAAAGAAGTCGACCATTTTGGACTAACTGATTTCCCAGTTGATTGATATCTGCATTTTACAGAATGACCTTTCTAAAGCAGGTCTGAAACCAAGCCGACTTAGAAGTACTTCCCTGATAGCTTGCTTATGCTCCAATACCATGCCCAACAACTCAGTTTTAACAAAATTTAAACTCCAATTTCCTTACCTAATGTCCCTCCTGCTGGTGACACTCGACCATCGGCTGTTCGGACAAGATGTGTGATCTTAGTTTTCCTTGCTTTCCTCTTCTGGCTGCCAACTAAGGGTTCATGCATCATTGCTGGCTCTGGAGTGTTTAGGGCAGATATAGAAATTTTATTCTTCCAGGCAGGCTCACTAGAATTTTTGTCTTCTGAGAGTATGGCTGAAAAAGGACAACAATGGAGTTTTAAATGTAGAATAATTCAGCTGCTAGCTTTGCTCATTTACCATTTTGTGTCCATCTGTGTAATACACTAAGCCTTCCCTCACAGCTATTCAGAGCATAACCCATGGCAAGATATGAACTGAATGCTGCAGGGGTTTGCAGGGGAATAGTACCATCAGCTCCTGAAGATTTCCTAGGAGGTTCAAGTTTCTCATATTTGCAAAAGAAATTGTGAGACAGGCAGCAGCATTTCAGTGGGACCAGGGTTTCAACCAATCTGCATAAACACTCTGCAACTGGAGATGCCAACCAGTGGCTGGGGGACAAAATGCAGTTAGGAAAAGTAAAGGCTACAGTCCTCACGTAAGCTTATTTTAGGTCACAGACAGACTCACAAGTAGAATTCAGGAATTCCTGACTAACTCTCAGTCTTCTCTCTATGTTGTCTCCGCCAAGCAGACAGAAATGCTGCCTTTTACAGAACAACAATCTTGAAAAAAAAGACCAAAAAGGCAGGAAATATAAAGCAGAACTAGATTACAGCTGAAGACAAGAATGTCAAAAAAAGAAAGTAAGCACAGAATAAAATACTGTGACATAAATACTGCCTACATGAAGTCAGAAAGTGAGAAAGGAACAGTTTGAATCTTCTTAAACAGTACCAGTGTTGGCGTTTCCAAGCAGCTTTCCACCCTGAACTGGAACACAGTCACAAATTTTCACCTGACTAGACAGTGACTTAACTCATGTTCATGAAGAAATTGGTCAGACAGGAATCACAAAATGTATTTAGGTCTTCAAAGTCTGAAATCAGTGTATGGTTACCAACTGTGTGTAATTCTCATTGATTCAATGATCCATACTGCTGATACCATAGGATATCATTTGTCCACAAATTCAGAATCTAGGACATTTTTTTTCCTTCTGTGATAAAATATTATGAGGTCCACCTCACCTGTGATTACAGCAAGATAGGGTTAGAAAGAAACTACAGGTGTCGCAAAGGGATTTCCACCTGGCTGGACTTCACTCAGAATCACACAAAATACAGGTGTCAAGTAGTTATTAGTCCATCTCCCTCTACGATATGCCCAAGCCATTGCTTGTCTAACCTGTTTTGAAATTGGAAGCGCTGACGGCATCTTCACCAGGTCCCCAGGTCGTTTTCTCCCAGTGCATTGCCATCCTGAACTATTACATCATTTTTCCTAATACCTAAAGCTAATCGCCCCTGCTGCATTTTCAACTTCTTATTTCCTTTCCCAGCTGTCAGGTTATACCTTGTGCCTGCCTGTCTTTTATATATTTGACAGCTGTTACTGAGTCTACCTTTAGCCTTCTCTTCCCCACAAATTCTTTCAATCCTTCTTGTCTTCAAGACATGTCTAAGACCCATTTGTCAGTGACTTTGTGGGAGGTAGGACAAGCAAAAATTACATGCATAAAACTCAAGCTGGAGTGTGAACAACTGTTCTTTCAGAAGGGTTAAGCACTGAATGAGAGCAAACTCCTACATCTACATTAGACGCAGGAACACCAACACCTTCAAACCGGGCACAAGCAGCCAACCAGTCCCTTCTTCATTTTATTCTATATTTTTATATAATATTTATATTTATGTATTGCTTGTTTTGTAGATTTAACAAACTTCCTATTCAAAGATATGGCTAATAAAAACTCTGTTTTCTGCTGGCTTCTTAACTGAAACTATGCAAGCATGAAGACTGGGAGAAGAGAATAGCTCTAACACGTTTTTATCTTGTTATCTTTTCCCCTTTGATCTTTTGTTTTAAGTGGGGAAGGATCTTGTTTTTCTTTTAATGATTTACGGCATAAGCATATGATTAGATCTAGTACGTATGTATAAAAACACTTGGAAACATTACAAAATTTAATTCATCTATGCTCTTAATTTATCTTCATATCTTCTCTCATAAAAACATTTTCGGACTTGTGCATGTTCTTAATTTTGAAAAAAAGCATACAGCTTTAATTAGTTTATCTCAGTGTATAGCCATAGATGCTAACCTTTGCAGAGCAGAGCTATGCTCTAGAGCTTATTTTTGTAGAGAGGAGGAGAGATCACAAGAAAAGATCTGCCCGTAACAGTCCAATTAAGTAGAAGTGTCAGTGACTGTAAATGTGACTTKCAAGCAACTCAGTAATTTGGCTAATAGTGAGATGTTCAGATGAGCTTACTGCACTGACTGAGAGAAGAGTCTTAATGGGAATGCATAATTAAAAGGGCAGCTTTCTCTCTAGATTTCCTATTTGAGGATTTATAAGCATTGACTATGTATTACTGTAATGGTCTGGTTCTAACCCAACAGTATTTGCTAATTCTGATTTGGAGATTTGCTCTAATTAGATTCTACTTTGACAGTGCTGTTTAATTCTAGTTTGATTGAATTTATAATGGCTTTAATCTTAGTAGTATAATTCTTTTTTTTTTAGATTTAATAAAAATATTGAAGACACGGCAAGTCAGATTTCAAACAATAAACAACATGTGACAGAAAAATCTGATTTATGTTTTTAATAAAATGTGTCATATATTACAAGCTACAGCAGGTCACTGGAAATTAACTTGATCAGTTAACTTGATCACACTAAGGATACTGGATAGTTCCCTTTGTAACTTTTCTTTCTCACACTGCAGACATTAAAAAGCCCAAGAAACTATAAACAAAGCTAAAAGAAATGTAAAAGGTAAAATAAAAAAAGGCAATAGTTATAAAAAAGAAAGGGAAAGGAGACATGAAAATGTCTTTGCAATAGATTAATTTGAAGGCATACACCATATTTGGGTGTTTGACTAAGAGATAACAGAGGGTGGCTGACAAACTCAGGATGCAGTAAGTGCAATCCCTCTCCATATTTTAAAGTTTCTCAGTCCCTGAAATGAGACCTAAGAGAGTCCTCTACGTTTCTTCTCTTCTTTAGCTCCAGCGTAAGCTCTTTACCAGTTCCCCATTGCACTGCTGCACATACAGCTCTGAACAGGGATGGACTGAGGGATGAAGAGTGTGTGTGTGTGCGTGAGTTTGGGGGGTGGTGAAGGGCAGAGGTGCTCTCCTCAGGAGAATTTTTCTTCTTCAGTCCCAGGTCTCCTGGTTATTCTAGCAGTCCTAATGGGAGGCAGGATGAGGAAATCATTTCACTGACTTCTTTGTGGGTTATTATTCAAGTAGAGATAAAACCTAACTCAGAGGAAATTGTATTTCAGGGACTCCGAGGAAGACTAAAGGCTTCACCCTGAAGACCCTTTGCACCAAACGCCAGAGAAAAGAATCCATGCTTCAACATCCATATAGCTAAGCTAGATGCTAACAGGGGTCCTCATCCGGCATTTCGTTCAAGAGAGACAGCACCTCGTTGCTTCCACTGACAAAGGAATATCCATGTGAGTGCTCCATAATGAACGCTTCTAAGGCAAGTCCACATGGAAGTCCTTCCAGGACCAGGCCTCGACTTTGCAGTGTAAAAAGGATGGGGCTAAAACATAAGCTTTCTTCTCTGGATTCTTCTTTAATAATGTATCTGCATCTCTATGTATTTGAATCCATTTCATATCCCTTCTGTTTCCACACCATCCTGTGTGGAAGAGCTTTGTAGAGCTCAGCTAATTTTCAGGAGAATGCTGTCTAGAAATGAAATGAGGTTCTGCAGCTACTGCTCAGTCCTGTAAACATTTATGTACTTATCTTTCCACAAGAGAGTAGTGCATGCAGAAGTAAAAGGCTACTTTTGCAAAAAAACCAGCACATAGTACTGTCCTTTTGGTATGCTTATGCCACAGTCACAAAAGTGACTTTGCAAAAAAAAAAAAAAAAAAAATCATCTAGAGCTCTGTGCCAGATGCTTTCCTGAGTTTTGATTACAGTTAGCATGGACAGTTTACCCTACTCTGAGGTCTGCTGAATACACGTAGTCTTATTTCCCCTAATCTACAGTGGAAGAAAGAACCCAGTTTAGAGTGCAGGCTGCAACTCAACAAAACACAAATCTGACACAGCAGATGAGAAATTGGCTTAGCTGTATCTTAAGCCTTAAACTGATTAAAAAAAAGCAACCAACAATGGAGAGAGGAAAAGGGAGGATTTAAAAGACCTGATTCACTGCTCTGATATTTCTCATTTATATCAATTACCAGTATTTGTATAAAGCTTGCAGCTGGAGATAGAACTTGATCACTAACCCTGATTTTCAGGCTGCAGTGTACAGTGGCATACAATTAAAGCAGAAACAGCAAAGCAAGCTGGAGAGAAGAAAAAGCATTTGCAAGCCCTCTCTTTGCTAATGAAATGTTCATCACCATTTTCTTATAACATTAAATCATAAAAGCCTTGAAATAATGAGGTTCTTTCTTCTTTCCTTGTGAAAATTTTCCCCTTTCAGTCCTAAAACACAGAGACACAACARATTTTTAAATGGCAGGAAGCAATTAATCCCAGGTTATTTTCACTGTTTTATGAGCCAGCTCTGTTTTTGCACTAAATGCTGAAGATCAGTGTCTAAAGCTGAGTCCCTATCACTGGAAATGGGCACTCTGCAATGTGCCCTGCAAACCTGCTCCTCTTATTATCCCAATTAGTGGAGCTACTGGAGCGCCTCAAAGCTTCCTCTGTGCACCTGAATTTCCTCTGGAAGGATCCAAAGCATAAGGAAATGAAGAGTGGTCCCAGCTTCTTCTGGGATACACTTCTTCTGGGAAGTGGGATACAGCCAAGGTGCTCTCAGGAGCTAGAGCAATGGGCATTGCAGTGTGTCTTTACCCCACAGCTCTCCTAATGTCAGGCTGAGCGAGGCTGGGGTGAAACGGAACAGCCTTCAGGGCATACTAGAGTCAAAACTGCACTCAAACTGCAGAGCCTGGTCTACGTGGAAAATGCTGAGTTCAAGACCCCACTGAATCAGCTGCTGGCCTCATTCAAGACTGAACAGCCATCATCTGCCTTTGTGAACATGAAAAATGAGATCAATTAAACTGACTCAGCACACCATGGAAGAGGATGAGCTTTTCCGAATGAACCTCAATAAGACACCAGGCATTTAAAACAATCTCTTCAGGAATGCCTATCAGTTACTAGAGGGCTGCAGGAGTTTAACCATGTCTAGCGGAGAACAAATGCCGCATGGGTCAAAACATGCAGGCATCAAGAAGGAAAGGGAAGCTGTAATGGTTTAATGGTTTCATTAAGTTAAAAAGGGGAAAGTCTAGCAAGGCAGAAAAACAAAGCTTCAAACACCTGTCTTCACCAGTGCCTAGGGAACAGCTCACTAAGGAACTGAAGTCAAGCAAACTCTGGCCTACAGCCTGGGGGAAATCCCAGCTCATCAGACAGCACCCCAAGCTGTAGCAAAAGTGGGGGGACTAACAAACCGAGTGACACTGGCTGACAAGAAGCAGATGATCAAACCAGGTGTGTGGAGCAGCTGCCTGGATGAGTTGCTCTGATGCACATCCCTATTGCCACCACCTGCAGAGTCTGTGCTGACCTAACCCTTGTCCTGCCTGGATGCCAAAGGCACGGTGGCATCAGAGCCACTGACTTCCTTTGGGCTACATGCCCCTGGCACAACAGGGCTTTCTTAGCAGGGGGGGAAAAAAGTCATTCTGCTAAATTTCTGCACTTTCTGTTCTTGCTCAGTCAAGTATGCAGAGGCTGCACAGAGCACTGCGCGTGGGAGAGCTTAGTAGCAGGTAGCGAGCTCTGCCAGCCACAGGGGCTGAGTGCCTCTTACACATCTGCTAGTGGTGGGGCTGGTGTATCCGCCCGTCTTCTCTTCTCCCCTTCTGGTACAGAGACTGGCAATGAATTTGGTTCTTACACAAACCCAGGAAGGGCCCTCAGCACTGCGTTCTTCTGCCATGCAGCCTACACAGCACAGCTCACCACACACCCGTGAGGAGCCAATGGCTGTGACACTCTCCTTGTTTTTTAAGTATTGCTTCCCGCCAGAAAGCCTTATCAGTGGAGCTACCCTGACTAGCGTGGAAGAAAAAAGCTCAGCTGAGTGGTGTAACTCTGCAGACAAAAACATCAGTGCTGATGGGCACAGCTGTGCTTTTGTCAGCCTCGCCTAAGGATGCGACATATCTCTACTTTCAGTTCTATTACTGTATACTCTCTGCTAAGAGGAGCAGGGGTTGTGACATGTCCATCATTATTTTACTGGGATATATTTCTGTAAACATTTGCAAACTCATGATATCATAATTTGCACTGGTGATGCTGCGTACAATGCAGTCGCACAAAGCCCGAATTCACTCAGATACCCAAAGCAGAGATAGCTCTAGACAACATGATCCAATCATTGTAAAATTTGCCTTTCCTGCACCAACTTGTCTTCAGGGCTGAAGTTTTCATTCAAAACACACACACAAAAACACACATTTTCCAAGCTGACAAAACATGAACCAAGCAATACTCCTGCTAACAGCAACCCCTCCAAGAATCTCCTGTCCAGCTACCAGAATAACCAACTCCCTCCCTCCTCCAGCAAAATTAATTCCTTAAAACACAAAACCACACAGGCAGATCTGTGACTCACCAAAAGTACAGAGGAACCACAAAAAGGACTAGACATTTTTCTTTTAGTATTTGACTCAGTAAATGCTTCCATATTTGAATTCAAATGAAGATGCCAGAATTCCCAGCTTGAGTGCTGGAGAATATGGGACACTGGATTCAGAGACTGTACTGCCTAGGTAATCATGAAACTGTGATGTTACTTAGGCAGTACCTTGAAGGTGAGACAGCCCAAGGCCATACCCACATGGCACTTTGCTGACAAATGCCCCACTTTCAGTATCACCATATGGTACATTAGATCAGACAGGACCCCAGATCTTTACCTCTTTCAGTCCCAGGATGGATTTCTAACCCACAGAAAATTTAGTTCTCCACCAGTGTATAGATCCACCGTCTCTCCTTTGAAGATACCTATGGGGGCTTTGTAAGACTGGTAAGTACAAGTTTCTCTGGTGTTTGCTTCAGTCTTGGGAGGTAGCAAACTGGCCCTACTCCAGCAAAATGCATAGGCATATCCTTAATGTTTAGACATAGTGACATTACTCACATGATTAATGTCCAAGGACATGCCTCTGTGTTGTGCTGGAAGAAGGTCAGGGTGCTCAGCACTTGTCAGGCTTGAACCTTTGATCACAGTGCACACTTTATATCAAAAGATGATGGTTTCTTTTCAGCAGAGTTTTTCACATTTTGTTCAGCTTCACTTTATTGCTGCACATTTCAAGATATTTAAACTTTTTACTCAACCATGTATTAAATGCTTTCTGTTTCATTTCCCGTATGAGAATTTTAACACACATTTTTCTTAATAATTTCTCTCTGCAGCCTTTTAATAATCAGGCACAATAATCTGAATGGCATGCAATAAGACCTGTATTAACGTATGATGCCTTTTTCACAACCAGCTGGGAAGCAAGATAGTTACTTCTCATGAGCAGCTCCCACAGTATATTTGTTGTACAAATGCAATGAAACAGCACCAGTCATTTCAAAACATTTGTACTGAATTACACTGAATGCAGCAGAGCTGGTAGAGCCTATGCACGATAACAGTGCAAGTACACTGCAGAGGATACAAAACAGCATCAGAGGGAAAAGGAGAGGAAGTGACATGACCAAGCCTTAGGCAGAGGGATTAAGCAGAAAGATAACTGGGGGAACTGGAGAAGGGGACTGTCATTTTATTATCTTAGAAAGATACAGACACCGACAGAAAAAAAAAAAAAAAAAAAACGGGGGGAAGAAATTCATGGAGCCACCTAAGTATGGAGAACCAGAAAGGCTCTTCTACACCGCAGGGACAACGTGGGAGGGAACTCCACTGTGCAAGGGCAAAAATCCCAGCCTGGGCCTGATTTGAATAGCGTGGGCATGATGACCAGAAAGTAAAAACATAACAAAAAAGGCTCTGGGAAACAGGCTGAGCTATGGTCCTGCACATACTGTACCCTTGAAAATTCCCCTGGGAGTTGTGAATGTGTGAAGATACAGGACTAGAATGATAAAACAAGAAAAAGGCTTTGGAAAGCTGCCAGCAGCAGGATGGAGGGCAAAGCAAGCCCATGAGAGAATTTAAAAACTGGAGAAGCTCTCTTCAAACTGAAGCAGGCAGAAAAAGCTAGTGAAGAAACGGAGGGTTGGTTTGGGGATGGGAGGACTCTTTTTGAGTTGTAGTGCAGAAACAGGCTGTTACAGTCTGTCCATCTGCAGTCTCTTGAGTTCCAGACAGAGGGAAATCTCAGAGAAGGTGCTACTCCAGCAGAGAGGCCATGGGAAAATGGACAAATGCCCTGGCACAGGAATAAATAGTATGGTCTCTGATATAGAAGGGACAGAGATAGGAGCAGCCAAAACACTACAGGGCTTAGGAGCTATGGAAGATAAAAAGGGTTCAGGGCCAATTGCAGAACTGTCCTTGCTTTGTCAGCTCTGCTGCCAGGAATTTGGAGCACGGGAAGTGCAACTGTAATTGAGGGGGATATCAATTAACAGCAAAGCAGCATCATATCGGAATAAGGTAATATGATCAATTAGACCCAGGAGCTGATGAAACCAAAGCAGACAGGGAAGTAAGGGACCAAAGCAATCAAAGTCTAGAGAGCTGAGTAGCCTCTGTCCAGAAGCATTACCCAAGTCTGAATTCAGAGGGAAGGTGGCCCAAAACCTTAACTGAGTAATGCACCAGTACCTGTGTCCGGAACATTAAGCTTCTCCTTTTTGTGCTTATATTTGCTGACAATTTTGTGGAATAAGTTCTTTTTCTGAGACTGGAATGAACCTACAGACAATATTAATAATACACACTTTTAATTAGCAGTCTTAAAAAGAATACAACAGTCATAGTATGTAATATATACAACCTCCCCTTCCATTAATACAGAATGCCATTTCATGGGGAAGTACAAAACCTGACCTAACCCCCACGATGGCCTCTGGAGGCTTTCCATTGATTTCATCAGGCTGTACTTCAACCCATCAGCTCCCCATGTTTAAGGGCATACAATGCATTTTGGAGAATGCTGACCATAGGAAAACTTAACCATACAAAACCCAGGGTTTTTGTTTGTTTCTTTGTTTTTTAAACTCTAAAGACATTCTTCTTTTTGGAGATGAGAGTTAGGTTTGCCCTTTATGATGACCAGAAATAAGTTTATACTAAGTGCAGAAATAAAAGGAGTTTTTACTTCTGCACTTAGTATAAACTGATTTATACTAAATAAAAGAGAGGAAGGTGAAGTTGTGCTGAGCTCATGGTATCACCCCTACTTTGATAGCAGAGTCTTTACTAGTAATTGCCAGAAGCCATCTTAGATGACAGCAGACCACAAAATATGCCAGTAGTACGGGCCATTAAAAGGCCCTCTTTTGACCCCTTAATGGAGTAAACGGTGATACAAAAGCAACAAACATAACAGACCAAAGAAATAACGATGCATAATCTCTACACTGCAAAGCCTTTCTTATGAAGTTACTTTTCAGAAGCAAACTGCACTTGAAATGCTTATTTCAAAAAATATAGCAGTAAGCAGGACTTCAGGACTTCACCAGAAATGAGGTGCGCAGCAGGTGCCATGACAACTTGTAGCCTAACAGGAGGGAGACCTTCCCAGCAGCCCCTGACTTGGAACTGGATTCTGTCCACCAAAAGTACTGACCAAATACTGACCTCCTCCGCTCCTTATCCTCAAAACAAACCAAACAAATACATTGGCTGCTGAGGTACGACCGTAACAAGCTAAGAACACAAGATCAAGATAAGTCTACAAAATATCTCTGCATTTTTCCATCACTAACTAGCCCTGCATGTGGGGAATTAAGGAGAAGAATGTACAGTACATGCAAAAAATGTGACTGATGGCAGCAGGAACCTCCTTCTGGGAATACTCAGCCTGGTTCAAGGCAGCTGCTTAGGGAAGCAGCAGGCAAGAAGATGAATAGAGTCTGCATCACTAACTGCAACTGCATTTCTCCCAAATTTGGGTAATATGTTCCCTCTACTCCCCAAAGTTCCATATTTTTCAAAGGCCAGACCAAACAGATAGCATTTCGGCATTATCACAACAAAACCAGGAGGAATACATACACCTCCCAGAAAGCTACAGCATTGATTTTACATGAGTTAACAGAGTCCCTATGGATCGAGTGCTGAAGCTCACATAYCTTTTACCTGGAGCTCAGCTCAGCCTCCCGGTTTGGAAGAATTTCCTCTTATTAAAATCTCTGCGCTGAGAGGCTGTCGGGTTGCTGTGACCTGACCTCCACAACTCCCAGAGGAGCTGGGGTTTGCCAAACATTTGTCTGTGCATTTCTAAATCTCTCAGGAGGAAGAAGCTGTATTTTTAGGTCACGATCTTTGAAACACTATGGCATACAATCTCCAGACAGGCTTAATGCTCAGAACTGAGTCAACAAAAAACAAGCTAAGACCGAGAGGAATGTCACAAAGAAGCATTAGCTTTAAGCTGATGCTTTATTTCTAGTCCTAGAGGCCACAGAGAAAAATGGAGGCATTCCCTTTCCCAAATGAAAGCATGCTAGGTACTCCGCTCCCTTTACCTCCCCAAAATGGAAGCTTAAGTGAAGTGGTTAGTGTGCAAGTGAGCATTTCTTCACAGTACAAGAGAGAAATAATGACTATGCCTGTTGCTCATTTTTGCATATGAGCAAATTAGTGACTCACTGCAGGCTGATGTCTTCTGTGTGGTTGGATATTTTGGCACATACACCATTGGAAAGAAGAAAAAAGTCAGTCACAGCTCCAGTGAATGCTGGAGCAGGCCATCTGTACAAATTCAGAATAGCCGTATTTTTCAGCCATTTTGTTACATTATTACTGGATATGCATACGCTCAGTAAAAAACACTTTGGGGGGGGATTTGCAGAACTGCTATAGGCTTGTCCCATTGAGGAAAAATTCCCATTAATTTCACTGGGAGCAGAACTAGGCAATTTGGAATATTTTGAGGAAAAAGTTACTTCTCTCTCATCTGAGAAAGTTCAAATTTGCCTTACACAGAAGCTGAGCTTTCAGGCTACAGGGTTCTTCAGGGGTTTTTATGTTAAAAGAACTGGCAGAAGAGGGGGCTGGGCATGGCAAGGCCAATAGATGAAAGATTCAGTGAACACTGATCCACTGATTTTCCACTGAGGAGTTGAAAAATATCCTGATAATCCTGTCTGCTTGGGTTAGTTAAAAGATCTGGCCATCTTTTTTATTAGCCTCTTAGTACAATGTATTGATCTGAAGACTGCGGAAAGTAGGTACTCATCTGGGGACTGCGAATGCATGGGAAGTTTATGATTCTGCATATGTTCACTCAAGAAAAACAGGGCTTGGTTTCAAATAGTCTTTACTAAATCTACCCCTTATGACCATTACTGAGTGGAAAATAAGTGCGTCCAGAGGCCCCAGCCACTAGAAGGCCCCCTTTGTGCTGGATGCCTCAGTATCGCAGCCCCTCTTCTCATGACCGAACAACCCGAGACAACCCAAAGAAACTGCAAAGCAGCACAGATAGCTCCACACAACAGCAAAATGCAGAGCGCAGCACACTGAGGTTGAGCTCTCCCATAAACCAACTCTGAGTCATACCCACGAGACTATATTGCCCCTTCACAGTTCATACTCATCACGCTGCAAGAAAAAAATGTCACTTTGGCTTTTTGCTTAATTCTAATGATGTAAAAAAACCTGACAATTCAAAAAACATGGAACCATCCCAAACCAATTGCTATTGTTTTGCACAATATGCCTGCTTGCCATGTTTCATTTTCTGCGACACTCACAGAAGCCCAGTTTGTACACGTGTGCATGACACCTTTTGAGGTTGGTATCCTCTAGCCGTCTTTGGACATGTCACAGTTCACAGGAAAGCCAACAGCATGTCTAGGCTGAATAACCTGTCAGTACCCCACAAATTACTTTGGGAATTCAGCTTAATGAGTGTTTGGCTCAGCTGGAACAGTTTCCCTGTTAAGTTAGTAAGCATGCTTGGTTCAGGTTGGTTCAGGTAGCTTCAGTTCCACAACTCACATCCTAATTTTAAGTATCCTAACAAAATCTGGTATAAAACAAATTAAAATCAACCCATTGCCACGGAATGTTTGTATTTTTAGAAATCATTCTTTTCCAAAAGAAAAATGATTTGTTGGAAAGCTTTTCATTTATCTTGAGAGCTGAACCTCACCCTCCAAGGAGTTGGGATGACTAAGTGTGCTGACAGTTTGCCCAGCTAGCTTAAGTGAATTCAGCATTCATCGAAATTAGGAACAGATATCACTATCTCAGTCTGGATTTAGTTCAGGCCTGTGGTTAGATGTTCACTGCAGAAACATCAGTGTCACTATTGGATATTTCTGCCCTGGGGCTGCTTGTTGCAACCCCACAGCTCAGTTGGTGGAAAAGTTCATGTGACTATTTCCCATCTGCTTCAAGGCAAAGTCAGCTGCCTTAGTTTAAAGAGCCCTTACTGACTGCTAGAGGCAAATGCGCCATGGCCTCCTCCACCGGGCTGTGCCAAAACTACTTATATCAGGCTTGCAACATGCCGGCAGTTATGTTTCTGACCCTCCTTTGAAACACGGCTGAAAATACTCCAAAGCTTTTCGACAGTGATGCAAACACGGGTAAAAATGAGTCCTTACTTATGAATCCAGCCAAAAGCAGAATTCAGCTCTAGGCTATCTGACCTGAGGCAGCATTAGACCATGCAATTCCCAAACAACTCAGGACTTCACAAAATGACCTGCAACACTTTTAGACACATAGACACTTGAATAGGTACTACAGCAGTGAGAAATCCAGGAAGCTGCTATGACAACCTCTATTGCCAGTTCATGTTAGATGAATAGATGTTGTTTCCTATAGATGCTGCTTAGTAAACCACTGTATTATCATATTGTAAAATAATTAATTCATTTTGATTAAAAATTTTCTCTTGAATATATACCATAAAAAATGAAAAGGTTGTAAAGTCAAGACTCAGTTGATATTAGCACAAGTCCAATTTTGCAAGAATCTGATTATTCCACATCTAATTACATAAATACAAAAATCAATACCAAAATTGGCATGCACTAGAAGAGAACAGATGCTCAGTCCTGCATATTGTAATGTGATTATTTGGGAAGCATTCAAAATGGATTTAATCCAGGGTCACCTGGCTGAATACACATATTAGATCTGAAAACTCATCAGTCAGCAATGCTACCACAGTAGCAGAAAAACAAACCACTTTCACGTTATGAAAAGTCTTGAGCATCCTTTTGTCTCTGCAGAACTATTGGTAAGCCATTCCTTCATTTTGTGATGCTTCTATACTGTATTTATGCATTGATATTAGCGTCACAGTCTCAGTTATCCCTACCACATTCTCACTTCTGTGTCTCAGGCTGGCTATATATAAAACAGCAAAATGTGACATGAGTTTCTCCTTCTAAAAGCCTCATTAATGGAGCGAATTGGTTTACTTTAATGATATTTATGATCCAGAGCATTTTTGCCCAAATTTATGATGGATAGTTAAAAACTTGAGAAAAAACTCCATTTTTCATTCAGATACCTCTGATATCTTCTGTTTTAAATTACAGAGGCTAAAACGACATCTAAATGCAAAGTCACATAGAACTATGCTTTGAAGAATGTCAAGATGTAACTTTTTGATCATCTGCAATTTTTTTCCAAATTTTTCCCTAGGAAAACTTGTCAAATTCACTTACCTCACAAATATTTCTGTTTTTGACAAATTTGCTCATCATGAGGAAACTATTTCATGTAAACATTCTAACCAGTTCTACTCAGCATGAAAATCAGGAAAAGACAAGGGTACAGCCTGAAAACTTCAGCATAAATTAACCCAGGTAAGAACCAATTAACTTCAGTGCTAGAAAAACATTTTCTTTGACTCCACACTTTTCACATACATAACAACAAGGTAAGAAAGTATAAATTCCTGAGCTTGACACAGCGTTGTTATCATTTATAAATGTACTGCAGTAATTTACCTTTGTTGGATTTTGGTTGTTCAGATGAGCTGCTTCCAACCTTTCTCTTTTTCCTCGGAACAGATGAACTTTTCCGGTCAAAGGTAACAGGACTGTATTGAGGGAGGCTGTTGAATTTCTTTTCAAATTCTTCTTCCAGCTTTGCTAAGCTAAAGGGGGGAGAAAATCAATCAAATTACAATTTTTCTCCAGAAATGAAGTTACATTTAATATTGTTTATGAGCATGTATGTGTGTATACATACAAACAAATATAAATGTACAGAGAGAGAAGGAGAGGGAGAGAGAGAGACACACACACACACAGACACATACCTGCACAGTGTAAGCATCAAACAAATATGTATTATTCCACCTTTGGAATGAGAATATGTACACTGCAGTTTCTGTGGGGTGCAGTTTTTGTGACTCAGTACAAATTAATTACATTATTTGCATATGTTAAAATAAAAAAAAGTAATGTCATGCTGGTGACATTTAGCTATGGTGCTCCACATACAGCAGACTCTTCCATTCTACAAGGGGGGGGGGGGGTGAAAAAAAAATCAAAAGGTTAAAAAAAAACTAACATCCAAAAAGTAGCAACAGTATCAGTGATGCTGAACTATGAAGAACATGGCTTCTGAAATCAGCAATGTAAAAAGCTAAATGAACCAATAAAATAATTTCACACAAAAATGTCTCAAAACTAAAAGAAAATAACAACTCAAACCAGAACAAAAATGTCAAATTATCCAACCCACCTAACTCTTCTGGGAAAAGGAAAAAAAACAGCCCAAAAACAGGTGCTTTGGGATGGGATTTAACTATACATTTGTTTTGTGGCATAGTAGTTCCTCCTCTCATGTTTTATTTGTTACGAAAGGAAAAATGCATGTAGCTCATGCTTTCAGAAAGCTAGCGTCCCTCACACTTCAGCCCAACGTGAAGGACTATAATTAGCTTTACCTACTACCCAAAAACTCCACAGAGGTGGTACTGTTGTTCATAATGGACAACAACAAAACGCTTGAACTTGATGGGATAGCGTGGCACTTCTGGCGGTAATGACTATGGTATCTTGTATAAGCACTACTCTTTAGTAAATTTTTGTAGCTAGGCAGGAACATAGGAAGGAATTGTGCTTTAATACAAGGCAATTTGCACAGCAAGGCTGTTGAGAGGAGTGGGCAGATCAGAAATGGAGCTGCCAATGGCAGGGGAACAATGAATCTTCCTACTCATCTCAAATTCTGTTTGCTACGGAAAACCAGCACTCCACAAACGTTGGCGTGACTGTTGGATGGGATGCCCATTAAACACTGCACACTTGGAAGTACCACAAAAAATACGATTTTGTTCTTGGCTCTCTGAAACAGCACTTAAAATGAAGTGCCATTCTGTGCACCAAAGCTTTCAGAGGAATGCAGTCTGATTTATCCCTGAAATCATTATTTCTTTTGGTAAGCAATCTTGTCTTCATTTAGTGTGATTCCACTGTAAAACACAGTTTGGGCTCCTGGCAAACTGCATTTTTTTTTTTTTTTTTTTTTATGGGAAGACGGCATACGAGATCAAGGAGATAGCTGACATCAGAGGTGCTCTGTGCTGCTGCCTTTCTGTTCCATACCCACGCTCTTTTTGCCATCGCCAGAAGGGTGATTTGCTGCTTCGACAGCTGACGTACAATCCCATCGCTTGCCCCAGGCCCTCTCCCATTGCCTCCTCTCCCATCCCAAGGGCACATGTGGGGCCACAGCTCTAATTAGGAAGGCCCAGCCCTGGAAGCAGATGAGCTGCCACCCTGGCTAATAATTTATAGGCTGTGCGACACGGGGGCATTAGAGAGTGCCGTTATCACTATGTCAGTGATTAATTATTTAAAGGATCGTTCGTATTGTCATAAATTCCTGGAGCATTTTGCAAGCCTGGTCAGACGCGCGGGGCTGTACGGAGGAGCCGCGTGYGGGCACAGCACTGCCCGCGAAGGCGCGTGGCTGCAAGTGACCAAGGCAAGCATGACGTGGAACGCCAGTGACAGCGCGGGCAACTCCTGACGGAGGTGAGGCGACACAGGGAAATAACGGGAGAAACTAGTAACTCTAACAGCAGTGAGCAGGTGAGAAACACCCTCCCCACAAAACTGAGGATGGGAGATGGCAATGAAGGGAGCAATAAAAGCTAAGGGGAGCGGGTAGAAATAAAACCAGCTCTTCAAGAAGACAGAAGATTAGGCAGTGCAATGAAGAGGGATAACGGATACCTTCTCCAGCACCTACACTCCATAAATTACTGCTTCAGCTCTTACAAAGTTCACTGAACAATATTCATTAATGACATGACTGAATCAGGAAACAAGATGCTCAAATATGTATTTTCCCCATCCAGGCAGGCAACGATGGTAGAACAATACTTGTCAAATGAATGAATTATTTACATAATTTTCCTAGCAACTTTGAATAAATCATTTGCAGCTACATTTTTTTAGTTGGAGATGCATTTGCAGTTTTCATGATATGAATTTTAAATTTATATTAAAAAAACTGAAAAAAATCATTTATGTATTTGATGGCACACGATGTCATAAGATACGTACAAAACTTACATATAATGTACCAAAAATAAAAGAAGTGTGCCATTAATTTTTCTTGAGTATTGCAAGCAAAAGGACATTTGGAGATTTTCAGTAATTTAGCACCTTTGCTGTAAAAGTGAGTTGTAGCTACATTTCAGATAGATCAAGTTATATAAAAGACTGCCATAAGCCTGTACAAAAAAAAAAAAAATTACATTTTTAAGCATACACTGTGGAAAGAATCTACTCCTTTTTTATTCAATTTCCCCTCTGAATTCAGATAATTGGAAGTTTCCAAGAATTTCAAGTAAGTATGAAAGGCTAAGCGGATTTAACAACTATGCCTGAAGTTACATAAATCTGTTAATACTCTGAAAAAAATGGTTATTCATATTTTAGAAAGTAATTCTGTGCAGCCTTGCTAAATTTTAATGCATTTGTAATCATTAATTATTCTTCTGATATATTTAATATCTTTACACTGGATAGGAACAATTTAACTATCTTGCCTCTACAATGGAAAACTTATGTATTTATCCTAATCATTTGGCTATGTTAGAATATTGTTTACTTTTCTTCTGTAAGTAATCTCTTTTCAAGTGGGCAAAGATTTCCATTTTTTCTAGTCTAATTCTGTTTATGATGATTGAACACCTACACAGAACTTTAAATACTGCTTGCAAAGTGCTCTGAAAATATAATTAACCCTCTTCACCAAATCTTGAGCAGGTAAATATTGTGATTCTTTTAGATGTGAGCAAATAATGTCATTCAGATTTGTTTACAGCACTGTAAACCAGGGAAGATTTCAAAGGAATTATTTTGGTATATAACCAACAAGAAACTAGAGTATGACTCAGCCAAACTGGGTTTGTAATTTCCAGGAATTCTCTTTAATTATCAGGTCGACAGAGTCAAAATTTTGAACAGTGCTAGCTGCAACTTACCCCAAAACAAAATCTTCCTTTGGCTTAGGTCTTTTCAGTTTTTTGTTCCCACTTGTCCCACTTTGGGAAAAAGCCCAGTTTTCTTCATTCCAGCATCCTTCATGATCTGAGGAGTTGCCTTTTCCTGAGCTTCTTTTACCTGGGATAGGGGGAGAAAATTGTTTCTCTTCTTTAGAAAAAGTGTGTCACAACAAAGTGGGCTCACAAGGAACTCATATATCCAGTGAGTAATACAACTTCTGATGTTCGATCTTCTTAATGGGGTGTCAAAACAACCTTGTTTTTTTTAGTGAACAATGACGTTGGTGACTGTTGTTTTCCCTATGTATGTACTACCTCCAAACTGAGGATCTCTTGAGGTATACAGGAGGGGAAAAGGATGAGTAGATTTACACTAACAAACTTCCCTAAATTCCAAACATTTTTTCCTTTCCGTTTTGACTGCACTAATTACCCATTTAGATCTACTAATCCAAAAAATTCTTTTCAATATATCTCATGGAGAGTTACCAAAAATTTTAATCTCAAATTTATCCTTCCACAAGCAAATGGGTTCTCTCACACCACCCACAGCAAAACTAACATCCAAACAGAAAACACATCACAGCAACCTCTTTTAGGACTGAGCACTACCCTTACAACCATGACCCCAGGAGTCGTCTATATAGAAAAAAACTAATCTTTTGGGATTACATGAAATACAAGTCCTATATGTAATTTATAAGTAGGTTGATGAATTAACTAAACAAGCCTTGGGTCCAAAAGCTAAATCTCAGGTGATGAAAGACAAAAAGAGAGAGGTTAAGAGCTTCTGAGGCAAGCAGGAATACAGACCACAGGACTCGAGAAGATCTGCCCTGGACCATGGAACCAAAGCCCCACATATCTCAGGCAATTAGACACAGAATTCCCATCACGCACTTCTCAAACTCCACCTTAAACATCAACTTTTGCTTTTCTTCCCACGCCAGGAAGACTTTTGCAGTTTATGCTGTAAATAAACAAGGTCAAAGCCACCCACCTCTGTCCACATTAGCACGCAGAGATGTGAGCATGCCCTCTGACACCAGAGTTTTATAAAGAGCACCTTTGCAAGATCTCTCCGATTTCCTGGAGCCACAGGTTTCTATCTTTTTAACACAGTCATTGTCCTCAGTTTTGACCTGTCCTGGTAAGCTCTGGGGTACCACTTCCTCTGTTGGGGTCAGTGGTTCCACTTTAACGTTATCAGAAGCCTCACAGGGTACTTCCTTGCTGGCTGTAATACTAAGGAAATCAGGAGGCTTTGATTCTTTGGTGGTCTCTGTGGGTTTCTCCTTTGATGTTTTCTTCTCTTTCGATTTCACTTTTTTCTTTGGTGATTTTGTATCCAACAGGCTTCCCTTCACATTCGAAGCAGGGCGCGCTTTTTTGCGGGGAATTTCAGCAAGTCTCTCAGCACCCCAGTCCCCCTTTGCAACAGCTTCAATCGTATACATTACACTTTCAATGTCCGACTCGGAGGACTGCCTCTTTTTACAGGGTTTCTTGGGGGTGGATTTTTCATTTGAGTGCCGGTCCAACTTATTTTTTTTCTTTTTCTTCTTTATCTTTTCTGGCTTGCTTAGCCCAAGGATATTCATGTCAGCCATTGAAAGCTCTGGAGAACGGCACACGTGATCCTTTGAGCTGTCATTTCTCTCAAAGTGACTGCTCTCCATCACAAGACTGGTAAAATGACTGCATTTTGCAGTTTCTGGTTTCTCAGTTTTTGTCTCATCCCGGTCTTGTATCTTTCCTGTCTCTGATTGTTCTACTTTTCCTTTACAGGAGTCTTTTATTGTTGTTTTCTCCAGTTCTTCTGCTTCCATTTCCTCTGGAATTTCTCTTGCCACATCCTCTGATGCTTCCACTTTTATTTTCCCAGGCTCTTTCACTTTTACCCCTTCTGAAGCAAGGCACATCTAAAAGGAGTTTAAAAACAGTCACCATGAAACAAGCATATCAGCTGTTAGCATTACTTACCTATATTTACAGGAGTGCTACAAGGGGAATTTCTCTGGAATCTTGATTTAGGACTGCAAGCTATGCTATAGGACAGTACTCAATGTTAAAGCCCTACTGAAGCGGATCAAGCTTGATTATGTGGTTAAGTGCTAGAATAAGGCCTGTGGATTCTACCACTCTAAGAAAAAAAAAATACTCCAATTGACCTCAGTGGCTTTTCCACGATCCTTTAAGTGCCCTTTATATAACCCAGAAACCCATCGCTAGAATGGTTTTCAGAATACCCTAAGTGCAGTGCAACAGCACAGTATCTCTCAATATTGCCATGGCCAAGTCACCTGAAATCTCAAATCCACTCCCACAATTCCAAAAGGCTCCTATCTACAGTTCTTTCCTCCATTTTCCAAATGACCTTGAAGGGGGTGGAGCTAAGTGAATCTCAACAATCATTTTCATATATCTCGATGTGCAAAATCATTTGAAAGGCTGTAAAAAAGCCTTCCAAATCTTTCTTATGTCACAGACCTATTCTGCAAAGAACTGCAAAGCAGCAGTGGTTGCCATGGTTATCTTCTTCTGGAGATAACAGTTACGGAAACCTAAACCCTCATGCTGTCTGAGGAACAGCCACGTTCAGGAAAGCAGCTGCAACAAGGTCCTCAAGTTGTCATGCTCCTTCTGCACTGCCTTGGGAGAACCACTCAGATCTGGATCGCTTGTAAACCATGCTGACGCTATAGTACTTCATACCATCAAGCAGCTTCTCTTGGAAAGACATGCTTTCCTCTTCGTACTCCTCTCTAAAGCCCCCCAAACTGAATTCCCAGTGCTATTTTGTTTTTAAAACAAATGTCATCCAAACACAGTGGTTTCACTGGAGTGAAACCAGATGAAAAAGGCTTGTTTTGAGCCAGACGCTCTGGAGTCTCCCGATCCTGCTGCTCACCCCACAGGCCATGTGGTCAGTATGGACGTTCTCATCAGATCATTGGGTTCTCTTTAGGTCAGTTTTATAGTTCTCAAATCAGCAATTTTTTTCTTGCAAAAAGTCCTTTTACAGTAATATATGCATGAGTATAACAGCAATGATAGGACTCTTTGTAATAGGTTTCTGAAATTCTTGCAGCACGAGGCAGAGATCACTAGTCTGGCTCAGGTAAATCCAGGTTGGGCAGAGGAAACACTGGAGCTTTGGCAGCACAGTTAAATCCTGCAAAGGAGAACCCCACTGCTAAGGGAAGGTAGGTTCTGCTACCAACCTTCAGTTGCTACATCTGTGACTTTTCTACCACACTGCCATGTAAACATACTCTGTAATTTTCAAAAGCTGAAGACCAATCTTTATAATGCAGAACTCATTGGACAGTAATTGTATTTTGTCAGTTCGACACCCCCCCCCCCCCATCATGGATGTTTTCCACTTTATACCTTTGCTTCTCCTGCAGTAACCAACTAGTACTGAAAGCTCTGGATGTGGCTACAAAAAAGATGTTTTAGTTTCACGAGCTCTAAATAAAATTGTAAACACAGTCTTTATGATTGGGGAAGTTTAAACAAAGCTTAGAAACAAAAGAAATACAACATGTCCATAAGGGGCCATTGGTTTTAACTGATCCCAGAAGGAGGATCTGCTGTCAGCCACAAGTTATCATAGCAGAGTTTACAAATTATTGACCTGTTTATTCCCCATTTTAGTAAAATAATAGGCATGAAAGGCAAAAATAAATCAAAGTGGCTAATGCCTTTTAACAGATATTTGCAATAGCAATGCCCTAATATCAATAACAGACTAATTCAGCCCTTCCTCTGAAAAAAAACTAAAAATAACCCCCCAAAAACAAAAACCTAAAACAAGAAATTAAAACAATTTAAATGGAAATTGGATAATCCCTTTGCCAGCAGGGACTGGTACTTCTTATCAGCTACAGCATAGGCTCTTAGAGCCTCCAAGTTAATGGCTAGTCTAGGGAAATCTTGACTTGTGGCACCCAAGCCAAGATAATTTATGCTTCTATAAGCAACAATGTAATTAAAACTGTAGTACAGTTTTGCCTTCCAGACTTTGGCAATCAACATATTACTTCTCCTCCTCTCTGCATTGGTAATTAGTCACCAGTATTTTAATATTACCTCTGCCAGCTGAAATAATGCTGATGTTCCACACTGCTTTGATAAATCAGAAGGACCTGAATGGGATGTACTTGAAGAAATCTAAAGGAAAAAAAAACAGAGGAGGAGAAAAAAACCAAGAAACATTATTTCACCAGTACGGCTCTTTTATGTTTATCACACAGCTTTGGAAAGGATTATTTCCCTTCCATTACTAACATTCATTCATAAGATCACACCTTGAAAAAGAAGTGTAGACCTGCGCTCACTGTTACAAATAAAGCAAAAGCCCCAGTCCACCATTGCTCTGGTAGATAATACCACTGGACCTTAAAAGCTATTTCCAGATTTTGGGTTCTTGTCAGTCAGGCCTCTCTTTGACGAGAAGGCTGAAATGAAGCACATATACATACTCTTACATGTAAAGGGTTCCCAGCGACTTTGTTAGGGCCAGCAGGGCTGCACCCATCCACACGAGCATGCAATCCAGCTCATGCTGTTTCTGCAGGCTTAGTTAGACATTTGCTGCAAAATCATTTCATTGTCATGGCTTAAGAAGTTTATTCTTGTTCAGATACGGCACTGCCCACTGGTGTCCGATAGCAAACATAAAAGATGCCATGAAACCAAAGTGAATTAGGAGCCCTCAAACCTTTGGTAATCTTTGATTACTGCTCCTCAGCAAGGCAAGCAGGTATCTGACTATTCTCCAAGACTCTTCTATCTTGTATCAGACTGTGATTCTTTTCAGTACTTTAGTGTGTTTTGTATCAGTAATAAGCTGAATTAGATACAGAGAAATAACCACTTTCTAAATGTATTAAAGCATCAACCTCAGGATTGGACATTAGTATAAAGTAGAAAAACTTGTATTTTTAAGGAATGTCACACAATCTGTGAGCAGGCTTGCAGGTTTCTTGTAATTGCTTTCTTGGAAAGAGGTGCAGAATTTTAGGGACCGGGGAACTAAAGTGTTCATGACTTTTTAGCCCCCTCTTTACACCCCCCCCACTCATTCACATATTTCTCTCAACCCAAACAGGCCCACAAAGTCTTTTTTTGCAGAAATCACCCCATCGTCACCATAAAGGAAAAGAAAGAAAAAAGATCAAAAATGCTATCTTAATGTCCTCGGAAGCTGTAGCTTTTCACAGGATCTCCCAAACGCTGCCAAGTACAGCCCAAGTCTCTGAAGAGTGCTCACACTCGAGCGCTGCTAGTGCTGCTGGCGCTCAGTGACAGCGCCACCTCCTCGCCTTGGGGAGGTGATGCACACCCACCGCAGCCTCCCCTCAGTGTTGCTCCTCCGCACTGAGGGCTAAAGACACAGCATGCGTGGAGGCACAGCAGAAAACTGAGCAGAGCTCGTCAGCGACAGCCTTCCAGGCTTCAGACTGCAGAGTGGTTGCTCCAACCACTTATAGAAATGCCCTCCCTTCCCCCAAAGTAACCTGCTTTTACATTTTATTTTTTCACCATCTGTGAAATACTGATTGGAGAAAGAAAAGCCCAGGGAAGGAGGAAAAAAAAAGGAGGTAGAAGTGATTAATCCATGCAACGCAGAGATGAAGGAGAGGCAGCGCGGCGTGGTACACCAAAGCAGAAGTCTTCCAGGGGCTCCGGCGACCAGCTCCCACGCTCCAGGCCCCTGGCACGCCAGCGGGATGGGGGTGGGAGCCCACTCCCCTCCAGTGCACCCCGTCTGCAGTTCAGAGTTACAGTGACGTGCGCAGACGCCTGCCAAATTTACTTGCAATCCTAAGATTCCCTCGAGGTGATACGAACAGTTTATTCGGGCCGCTTCAACCCAGGGCCTGAACTGCTAATTGAAAAGCTAAGCTGAATCTCTCACATTTTATTCACTCCATTACAATCCAGCAGCTCCGAGATCTCCGAAAGAAAAAAATAGATCAGTGGTACTAACGTACAGCTAGGCATAAGGAGGATGTGCTTAGCTGGTCTGCCATGCTTTTGTCAGTTTTAAGGCAGAGCTTTTAACATTCATTCTGTGTATTAAATTAGGCTTGCAGGAATCCATTTGAGTCATCACTGAGAGAGACCACAGAAACCTGCCTAACATGCAAACGTCTCACTGCCAGGCTCGGCTTCACTTTTTCCTCCAACGGCAGTACAAACTCTGCACTCCTGTGGCCGAGCACTTGGACTTCCCTTCAATTCAGGCCTCTCAAGCTTCCCATTTGCTTCAAACTTCTAATCCTGACATTCAAAAGTCCGTCTGGACTCAGCAACAGCCTTTCTGCCGAACGGCACTGGTCAAAACCCAGCACTGCCCCATAATGCAGGATGCCGCAGCAGCTCCGAGGGTCCTAGCTACGTGTCACTAGCCCTCCCGCTGCCCCGGGGCTGCAATAGCTGAATCCCCCTCCGGCTCACTGATCCCAGCTACCCGCAATCCCCCTCGCACCCGCACTGCTCGGCTGCTGCCTGGGGGCTGCCCACAGGGCAAGACAAATCTGTTTTCCACTCATGCATGTCCCTTTAACACCTGCCTTCCTAGTAGTGTTACCGTCCGCGGCACAAGGCACGAAGTACTCATGCTACAGGCGGGGGAATCTGCGCGGTTCAAAGCACAGGGTTTTCTTTCAGCACTTCCAGTCTCTGGCTTGTTCTCCTGGAGAGGGATTAACCTCCACAGCACAACATATGGCTGCATGCCACTAGGTGGGATCCAGGGAAACATTTTCCTCACTGAAATATGAAGTGGTCTTGAAAAAACAAGCACAAAAAGTGTGTGAAGAAGGTGCTAACATCCTCCCTTATTTATCTGGAGCTCAGCAAACATCTTCATCTTTCAAGTCATTAAGAGGAATAACATTTGCAGGCCAAGCCTTGAAGGTTTGAGTGATAATCCCTATCAAAGAGGAAATCTCCAAAAGATTACATTTAAGACTGCAACAAATTCTAGGACTGTGTGGGAAACCTCACCTAGTATTCTCGACTACTGCTGACAATTGTCAATTTAATTTCAAAATATAATATACTCCTGAAACTTCCAGCTCTATATACAGTCTTCTGATGACTTCAAAATCTACTTTAATCTCCCTATTCTGGGTCTTCTTTCAGCAATGCGCCTTCCAGGCCTTATACTTGAGCCTTATTTTTGAATCTTGATATTCACCTCCTCATTAAAAAAGAATGTCATTGTCTCTTGCCTTCACCACTGTTCCAGGAATTGTTTTTATTATAGTTATAAGGCTAGTTTTTCTGAAAGGAAGCATAATTTTTTCATTATGGACTCCAAGAAACTACGCACACTAACAAGTGCGTAAAGAGAAGCTAAGTTCCCCAGGCCATTGCAACTGCCTACTTACCCATCTTACTATTCAATTATTTATTAATTTGTGCTTCTAAAAATAAAAAAAAATTGATTCTAGAGAAAGCCTTACAGAATTTGTACTGTTGGAAAAAAACACACACACATCTTCCCATTGTGATGGTAACAGGTATAACTTTACCTCTGCCAACTGGAAGAGTGGCGACTTCCCACAGTGCTTTACTGGCCCAGGACTTGACAACTGGGAAGTATTTGATGAGATCTAGGTTTTAAATGAACAGAGGAGAAAACATTTCAATGGCAAACAGGAAAGACAGACAGGAAGTGAGAGAAAGAATAGAAAAGTTGAAGAAAAGGAGTTAGTTACATCAGTCACTTTTAGGATCTTCCTGGCAGAAGGCCCTACTTCAAAAAAGCAATCCTAGCCAAGAAACACTTAACAGGCATTTAGAAGTCAGCAGGATATAAGCAGATACAGAATTTCTTCCTTAGATTAGGTTCATGGATTGTTTTCTCCATTTGTAACCTCCATGGACAATATTCTGCTCACGCAGATTCTCCTGTGTGCTTGCTGTGCTTTACGCAACTTCAAGTGAACAGGAAATAACCTGTGGTCTAAAAAAAATGAACTGTGGTGTTCAAGGTTCAGTAAAATTCTCCAGAAGGCATAGGCAATAATTCTCATTTGGCTAGATACAGAAGACGACTATTTGTCTGAGCTGGGTGCCTGTTTCACTTTATTTCTTTAGTTAAAAAAAAAGAAATGAAACCCTATGTCTGGAGATCAAATCTAGCTTTTTAAATAGATGCTGGTGTGCCAGCCTGAGCAAGTAACTACTGCAGCACTTCACAGAAGTGCTTTTATCTCCAGGCTGCTATAGGTAGATGGCAGCCAAATTGTTCTGACCTACTTCAAGTGCAGTATTGTGAGTTCACCAATGCAGCATTTAATCATGTTTCCCATCCTTGATTTTGTCTGGCATGACACTAGGAGGCAGTATTTGGCCTGGAAGCCTTGAAAAACTCTAAGACAAGGGACAAGACAATCAGTGTTTCCCAGACATCTTACCCATCACAAGAAGCACACTTCAGGACCATGATCTTTCAGAGGCAAAAATTATCAGCTTAGCCTCTCTCTTAATATTATGTCTTTCTTTTGAAGTAGATTATTTGAACAGCTTACTTTTCAAATGTCAAGAAGATTCATTAACATACAAAACAAAGAAACCTAAAACATCCATTTTACTGCCAGTTACTTAAAATAAGCTGAATAATATTTAAATGTGTATTGATAATTATTGTTTAATATTAAACTAAAATAATCCAAAATTCTAGCTGTGTTTTGAGACAGGTCATTGAACCCAGCCAGGAACCTACTGTAGTAAGTGATCTTGCACATGGCACTTTGCAGGATGAGGGCCTTAACTTTTTCTCATTCTATAGTAATACATTCTCAGTTCTCAATGATTTCTCCAATGCAATATCAGTGGCGGAAGAGGGTCAGGGAAACACCGACACATTAAAGTATAACCTGAGAACATGCAGACATATCTTGCCTTATGACGCACAGTGTGAGAAAAGAGTAAAGAATTCAGTTTTGACAATAGTATTGGAACTCCTAGCAAAATGCAAGCAAGATCCTTGCAGTACTAACAGGAAGAAAGAAGCCAATATTTTACTTCAGCAACAAACTCTTTTCACAGTCAGAGGAATAAACCCCAAGAGACGCAAGCTTAGAGCTCTCTCTGCTGAAGTTGCTGGCTACATGTCAGAGGTGGGAGGCTGATCAGTCAGTTCTCAGTGAGATTACAGATCTCTTTCTCTGGCTAAACACCATCTTCTAATTTTAAACAGAATAATGAGTACCTGCAGCACCACAATCATAAATAGCTCCTTCTTATGTAGAGGTTTAACTTAGGAACCGTTAGGATCAAGTTACTATCCCTTTTACAATACAGATCAGCATTTTAGCTACCATATTACATTTTAGTTTGTGTAAGAAGCATGTGCCACGGTACCAGTTTTTTAATTTTTTCCAAGAACAGGCATTTCACTTCCAACACCAATATTAAATAACTTCAGTATCTATGCAAACACCAAATAAATTTGCCTATTAATGTAATGGTATTGCCTGGAATGATTACAGCTTTAAGTGAGGCAGTAAGAGGAGATCCTGACCAGATCTCACACCCCCAATTTCAAGGCATTCTGACCAAAGTTCTGGGTTCAAACCTTCTGCTCAGCAGAAGGACTAGACCTCTTGGACTAGAAAGGATTATTCCACTTTGTTGCCTGCTGGGTGCTATTGTATTTTCATTAGATCACCTAGAAAAAAAGTTTCAGAAGAGCACCTAAAAGCAAAGAGTTTGGGGTTTTTGGATTTGTTTTAAGATGGTTAAACTAGCAATTTTATTGCTGCCACTTTCTGGAAGCATTTTCTTTGTTTAATAAAAGATGAGAATTTAGCTAAGAAAATCTAAGAGGTACTTGTGATTCTCCTCTACGAAGTAGTCATCACCATCTGTTCGCGTTTGCCAAACAGACACCCAATAAGACCAAGAGAGCAAGGGGTCCCATCTGTTCTGCTTCCCTCACATGGCACGGAGGATGACAGCATCCAGCCCATGTGACCAGACAGCTTGCAAACAACAACCACACTATGCAACACAGCCCACCGCTCCGAAATCACTGCCCTACATAATGGCTTTCCACAAAGGTACAGATGAGAGGCACAAAAGCAGACCAAATATTTGCAAGGTCAGACCAGAATGAAAAAGTCAAGACCATAACTCAGCAACATTGCAGAATTCAAAAAGCTCTTACAAGGACTTTACAGCCTCTTGGAAGGCCAGTGAACTTGCCTGCACACCCGCAGGACCCAAAAAGTCTTACTCCTGGGACTGACATCATCTGTTGTGGCAAGTCAACACTAGGCAGGCCTCATTAGTCATATCTTCATCAGCTTTAATTGAAAACTATAATACTTGGGATAGACAACCAGATGAAAGGCTAACTGAGGCTCTAAAGAAGAAAGAATCCCATACAATATATAATGAGCTCCTTCTGAGTGACAGGGGACCGTACTCCTGGGATAAAGGCCGTTCATTTTAAGTGACGCATCTACTCGATGGGATCACTGTCTTCACAAAGAACCACGTTTATTCATCCTGCTGTGAAGGGAGTAAAGAGAAAGGGAACATATGAAGAACACCCAGTCAGAACAAAAAATCAGTTGGGATGGCTGCCAAAAGTCTCCAGGCGCACCAGACCACAGCACAATTCACATTATATCACAGGTCTACTTGGCTGCTGGTTAAATAACTACTTTATCCCTCTCCCTCTTTCTTTTGTAGCACTGCATATCGCTGACTGCAGCCTACTGCAAATTCCTTACCATAATTTAGCTTACTAAATGCAGCCACACATTCATATGGATGGGACCTAGTAAGAAGTGGCACAGTACAGAATGGGATTTTTGCCAAACATGACAATGGCACCCTGTGCAAATGAAAGCCCCTGTATTAGAAAGAGCACAAGCAGCTTTAATAGCTGAAAGAAAGGCTTAAAGAGGGTCTGTAGCATGCTCAGTATTTTCCCCTGGAACAACCTAAATGAAATCAGGCTGCAATCTTAAAAAATGCCATTTCTCTAATGCTTTGGATAAAAAACAACATGTTAGTCACTGCCATTTGGGTTTAACAACAACAGCATAACACAGGGGGAATAATCATGACCAACAAGCTTTTTTTTTTATTATTTTGGCCTGTTCAGATTTCAATCCCTCTGTTCCAGATACTGAAAGAACGACCAAAAAAATCCAACCCACTCCTGACTGCAGATACATTTTACTATTTTTCACAGGAAAAGAGACTACTCCCAAATTTAAAACTGTCCTCTCCAGTTTCAAATCAACTTTGTAAGCACCTCTTTCCCCCAACTTTTGATGATTCATGCATGCACTCAATGGGCCAAATGAGCTGGCTCAGCAAAGTAGATATGTGGTTCAACACACTGTCACATCCTTACAACAATTTGGGGGTTTGCTGTTTTGTTGTTTGTTTGCTCATTTAGGAGAGGAACAGATTGTAGGTTCTGTGAAATTTGGAAGGTATGGCTGAGTCACATTTACAAGGTGATTTGAAAATACTGTACTAAAGGCAGTTCATACCCCGTTCAACTCTGCAGATAGCTAGAAGTGCTGTTTAGTTAGAATGTATGATGGCTAAGATTTTCAAGACTAAATTAGAAGATTCAGTTATGCGAGATTTTGCAATAAAATTCTCTATAAAACGTTCGATAGCTTACATCCTTTACTTGGTTTAAAAGGTTGGCTTCAGCCTATGGTTTCATTTTGCTAAATTCCATTGATTTTTCTCAAAAAATCTTTCCAATTTAAAAAAAGGTGGCACATATGAAGACAACTTCACGATTCCAGCTATCAATTCCATTGTATCTTTTACAGGAATGTTTCTGAACATGTATTTTATAGCTGCTGCATCTGTAAATTATTATTTCTTAATTGGACCTCATAAGAAATACATGAAGACCCATCCTTGACAAGGTAAAAACACACAGTGTACAATTAGTTTGAAATTTAACAGGAGGAAGCATGTTGTTTGTAGTCAAACCTCTGTAAACACAGGAATAATGAATAGGGTGTCCTTTCATCCCATAATGCACCCCCAGGGTAGCACCAGCTCCAATCCCAGTCCTTTCAGGCATAGCCTGAATATTCCCTCAATGTAAGTGGCTCTACAAGCAGTACCAGACTGCCCCAAATGGGCAAGAAGAGAATGTGTGGAAAATCAATTCATAGAGGCGCATTAAGCACACGGGATAAGAAAATTCTTAAAAGCAATCTCTACGAACCCCAAATTTTCATTACACAGAGGAGGGAGGATAACTTACATAGGAGTAATTTATAGACTTAATAGGTCACTATCTAATGATGCTGTTACATATCCTTGTAGCTGTTGTGATATGCTTTTTTTGCCCTGCAGGTTTATTTTTCAAAGGATTCTTGCCTCTAGAGTAGATGCCCTTTTCCACTGCTGCAGCCTCCTCCACAGTCAGTGCATAATGTCATTTGAGAACATCCTTTACTTGTTGTTTTCCTAGATGTAAGTTAAAAGGCTATTTGGAAAAAGACAGTATGCAGCTGTCCTTTGGTATGGAAGGCCAGGTAATGTTCACAAGCCCAACGCCTTCTGTGTACACTATAGCTGGTAGAGCTGGCCAATGTCTCGTCAAATCAATGGTCACTTCCCTCAGGATTTTCTTAAAACAATGCTGTCATGAAGATGTACTTCTACTGATGTTTTTTTCTACTGAGGGGAACCTTTATGAGATAGAGCGCTTAGCCATCCAGTGACAATTCTTCTTGCTTCCTCCCATCCTCCCCCAACATATTTTAGCTATTATACCTCAGCGAACTGAAACAATGCAGACTCCTCAGTTGGTTTTACAGCCACGGGGACATCTGGCTGTGATGTGCTTGAAGAGATCTGTCAGGAAAACAATTATTTTTGTATTAATTATCTCTTCAGTTTCAATATCAAACTTTAACACGCTAAATTTCTGATCCCTTGTACAGAAAGGCTCCTGGTACTTAAAAACCATGCAGATGAGTCCGAGCATGTCCATACAAAGAACAGTATCTGCTTTCCCAGAAGACAAGTGAATGTTGATCTGTGACAAGTACTTGAATCATTTTTCAAAATGAAAATTTTTCCCAAGATCAATATAACATGCTGACTTTTTTAAAGGTCTTTTACTTGCCCACTGATATGTCAGAAGAGGGATAGCAACAAAAAACTTAACACCATGCTGCATTTCACATTTCAGTGAAAGACCTGACTGCAGAATGGTGGTGCTGATAGAGCACAAATTGCTGCTTAGTATGGAAGATGTGTGGACACAAGAACAACATATGCACATACTTTAAAAAGAGATACCGGATCTACCCCAGGCACTGAGGGAACTGCATTTTATGCTGTCTAACTTATGTCAGTTCTTTTTGTTGCAAATGACACTTCAGATTAATGTTAGATTTAAGTACCAATTATTTTTCTATTGACACATGTACCTACTACCTACTGATTAGGTGCARCCTCACTATGAGCTATTTAATTTCCTTGGGAAATGAGACAAACAAACTAATATGCATTTCTAACTACTAATCATCACTGAGCTACTTCCAAACTGCAGGTTTTAGTGGTGCAGACATGCTTGTTTCCTGGCACCCATGAAAATCCTTGCTTGATGTGTAAGGAGAAGCTGGAGGCTTCTTAGCAAGATCCTAACTTGCAGCACACAACATAATTTCTGCCTGCTACCACATGACTGGTGCTTTCCTGCACAGGCACTGTAAAATGAACTCAAACAGTGAGTGAGTTGGGATTTGTCTTACTGGTTGAAAGACTTACCAGTAAAATGCAAGAAACAGACTGTTATCAAAAGGAACTGAATAAAATATTACATTGCTCAATTGACAGTATACAAAAATACCTTAGAAATACTTAAAGTTGGTTAATTCCAGTGTCATTTATGATAATACTGTGGTAATACTTCAACATCCTAATACACTTGTTGAGACTTTAATTATTAAGACTCTCTAGTTAAAAGCTAAGTAAGTGCAGGAATGACAGATCTCTAAATTACKGCTTAAACCATGGCTCCACTATTGTGCTAGGGCTTCAATCATGTGCCAAAACTCTCTTGCACTTGAAGTCTGACGTATCTGCTTGGTAAATGATCCAGTACCATAAACCAAAAAAAAAACAAAAACAAAAACAAAACAAAACAAAAAAAACCCACCCCAACAACCCCCCCCCCAAAAACAAATAAAATCACAAATTTTACTCAAACAGTTTTGATTCATCTTTCAGCTAAACATCAGATGTTTCTTTAAAAAACAAAATTGGGGAAGCAATCCTTTTTAAAGAAACTCACCTCTGCAAACTGAAACAATGACGACTTCTGACAGGCTTCCGTAGAATTAGTCGCATCAGACTGGCAAGTACTCGAGGAAACCTGAAACAAGGGGTGCGGAGAATAAGACCTCAAGGGGGTTTCTTTCAAGCTAAGAACAACATCAGGYAAAAAGAAATACCAGGCAGCAGCAACAAGCAGCAGTGTTTAACAGAAGATGGACAATCTAATGTTTCACAGTCCTGGACAAGCTGAATTCAATTAACAGGTGAAAACATAATTTAGCACCCATTTTAACATATTTGACATTCATCTAAAAGCAAAGAGAGTGAAAATATCAGGGATTGTTTTTTATTCCAACCTTTGCATAAGTTTTATGAAATAAGATATGAAATTGATGATCTTAGGCTACATATACATCTACCTTGTATTGGTGATGCTCTCAGCACTGCTATATCTGTAATTTATACTTTCATTCTGAAGAATAAAATTGATTACTTACAAGCTAAAAAAGAAAAAGTTTTCAAAGACACTGATGATTGCTAAGTGACAAAAATATTTACAAAAAAAAATTCCCTAATCACCTAACAGCAAGAAAATAAGCAGTTAAGGGCACCACAATCCTAAAAGTGCTAAAATAATGTACATAAATATATGGTTTAGAGGTGCTTACAAGAAGCAGTGCAAGAAAAACTCACTTAAAAATTCTGAAATCAAAATACAAAGAAATGACTGTGGTAAAGCAACAGCATTATTGAAATTAAGACAAAACTTAGACATACTATTATTAGACAGAAATGTGTTATTCAAGCATTCTTCTTAAAGGAGTTATATCAAATAGGAAACACATTTATGAAATGTCACATCTGGGTGTAAAACATTTACATATGTGACTTGTAGAAGCATGAGGTACTGCTAATAGGGTATGTAAGATGACTTACAGAAAACATGAAAGGAAGGACTTTGTGGGATTTTAGGAAGATAATAAAAAAAGTTAAATAATAGGATGGATTTTTTCCCATAACATTTTTAATTTTCCATACAATTTCAGATTATTTAAAATATTTCCATGCAAATGTGACTTTTATCTTATTTGTTACCAGAACAAGCATTTCAATAGCATTTGCTAGTGAATGCAAGTATGAGATTTAGCTAGCAACTGCATCTGGTCCCTGTAAGCAAAAGGCATCACAGAATAACCAGGCTTACAGCAAATACAGATTGTACCTCTGTTCCTGCTGCTGTTTGTCCCAGATGCTTATGCCCTGCAGCAGTGCAACTGGCACTTCTGTTTCAGAAATCTGCTGCCCAGGACCCCCATATTTCCCTCAAAACACTAGATCCAATTGCAGCAATTTCCATGCCAAGGAGAACTACACCACCGGACAATTTGCTGACGTACACAGTTAAACTCGTTTTCTCCTTGCCATACAACCAAGGGGTGACAACAGTACCTCCCATAATCAATGCTTTCATTGTATTTATTAAACATTGAGCAGGATACTTTAATGGTGTACTACAGAAGCGTACCGACACAATGGGTTCCAATGATCAAAGAATGCACATTTCTCACACCTTACTTTTGCCTTTTTAATGGTTTGTGCTACAGTTTTCATTGATTTAATATTTTTATTACTGCTTTTTCATGTTTGTGTATTATCTGTTTAAAACTTCTGTCACTCAGCAATGGTATGGGTTATACCAGAGATGCACACCCACCCTTCTGCCTCTGAGTGACCTGCCTCTGAAGCTCTGAACCTCTGCACTGGTGTGAAACACGTGAGGGTCCTGCTTGCACGCCTGAGCGTTCATTTGGTGCATTTCAGACCACTTCACTGGTGGGAAACTTCTCAGGAGTGAAAGCACTTGGGATTCAGCTACCCATAAAACTCACGTTTTATGAAGTTCTACGTGACTGTGTGAACACGGATCCCAGTCAGCACAGCACAAATCAGCACTGATTTGGAAGCCACTGACCTGCACTGCCCCAGCAACACTGTGCTTGAGCTAAGCAGCCCTCCTGAGAGTGATTATTATGGCTAAGCCTCTGCAACGCAAGAGCTAGAAGCACACTCGCTCCCCAGGAAGGCACACAGAGGGAGGACGTGTCTTTTCATTGCATCTGGAGCCATGTGGTGGGAGTCGGGCATGACTTGTTCATGTTGTGATACAGGAACCACAAGCCGTGGAATGAGGGTAGCCCTGTTTCCTACAGCTTTGTGTTTAAAGGATGGATTTTTGGTGTCTAGTAAGTCACAGACTCAGAGGCTCTTTCGGGGTGAGGATAATCATACATTTCATATCAATTTCTGGTATTTTAAAAAAGTTAATGTTGTTGCCTTTGCTTGGCAGAAGCACTAATTTGAACTTGTTTCTTCTACCCAGCTGCTTCCCCCTTCCTTCCCAACTTGTCAGAAATTCCTTATCTCCAGAACTCGTAACTCTTTGGTCTAGCTGAAGCTGACCAAAGTGTTAAAATAATTATTGGAGGTAATGGATGGACAGACATTGCCACTGCATATGTGTCATCTCCTGCTGTAACAAAAGTCCTCAACATTTCATGAATTATTCTCTTTCTTACTACCCACATATCGTCAGTTACACTGAAAGAATTTTCATTTCTGATTTACACCCCAGATGACACCATTCTGCGTAGCCCCTGGGTAACATGGCACCGTATAGAAGACAACCTTTCATTCCCAGAAAGAAGGAAGCCATGAGGACGTTGCCTCTGTATCCTCACTTTCCCTTGCAGTTTATCATAACGTACTTTAAAGTGAACAAAAAAGAACAAAGATAAAAGACACCTGGAACATACGCTCACCTTCCTCACAAGCTGATAGCAAATTTTAATATGGCCCTGCTATATACAGCAGCGACAAGGGGAATACTGGTTAAAGAGCCAGGTTTTGGACTATGGTACTATTAAGGAGTTTTCTGAGAAGTAACCTATTGAGGCCACTAGGTGTTGCTGTAAGGCAAGCAAAAGTCATCATCGGCAAGGTAAAGGAGAGTAACCAGGAAGGTGAGCTTGAAAGCAAGGAGCATTCCTCATGCAGTTTCAGATTTTCTTCTAATAAAACAGTTGTAATAAAGTGACAGGATCAAGCTTTGTCTAGTGCAACGAAAATAGTAAGAACAGACATGTTAGCCGTTTTTGTTCAGGGGTTTAACAACATATGCTCATGTATGCATCACCATTTTGCATAACTGATGGAAGTACTCAAATGCCAAGTGAAAATTAATTGTTTAACTAAATCATTTGTTCATTGGTGCTAAGGTTTTTAACTTTTCCTGCCTACCTGCTTGGTAACTCAAGCTAGTGTTTGGAAAGCAATCACGTATCAACCCTATTACTAGAAGAAAAATTCTGCAGTCTATTGAAAAAGTTATGAGGACAGGAATGTAACCAGCAGCATACAGATATGAAGACTGAAACCCCAAAGCCGTTCTGTAAATATTGCTGTTGTGCCTCTTTTCTCTTCTTGCACTGATGCATGCTCACACTGGCACCCGACATTTGCAGTCCTGACAACTGTAAGTAACACCTGACTCGAAAAGTCCCTATACATCCATTACATACACTTAACAGAAAATCAGTGGGCGTTGAATAAATCTACTTGGGATTAGCAGACTTGTTACATAAGTATCACTTTCCTCATCTTTTCTGAAGTTCTTAATAAACTATGCTAGTGTTCTTAATAAACTGTACTAGTGCTCCACTGCTTTATATTAACATTTTTTAAGATGATAATAGCGTTTCAAGACCTGTGCTTATTCAAGCTAAATGTTGAACCTCTTCACTGATAATACCTCAATAGTTACCTTAGTGCACCAAAGGCACCAATATTCTCCACAATGTCAATACCAACTCTAACACAACACAATTTCAAATTGCCTGTTGTAGAGGAAAGAATCTTACCAATTCTACAACAAATTCGTGAGTTTTTTTCAGTTAGCCTACCACACCATCTCCTAGTATGTGCTGCTGTGTCACTTAGGTGTCTCTCAGACCAGTGCTTATTGTCTCACCAGCAGGACTATTAAAATATGGTAACTCACTAGTAAGTAAGGGCTAATTTCTGGCCCACCATGATACTTGGCAACAGCCAACAGATCCCTCAACCAGATTTGTTCAGGCTGTATATATGAAAATTATTTTGCTTTACATTTTTGGTGAAAGCAGATTACACAGCTTGTTTCTTTGGTGCAGAGGGTCAGATTTCAAAACAGAACCACAGAGTGGCTGCGTTTGCAAACCACCTGTTTTTAACCATCACTGTATTCCAAGTCTTCTGTCTGTGAGAGCATCATCACCGGGCAGACATGCATGGTTTGATCATACATTAATCGGTCACTGAAGTTAATATTGAAGCGATGTCAAAACCAGGCCCAACATCTACATACATGGTTGGAATATGAGGCTCGCACCTGGGTGGCACCTGAGGTTACCTAAGATGTATATTAAATTTCATTTCCAGCTTGTCAAATACTCCTTTTCAAGGCTTTTGGTAACTGAGCTTGCAGTGAGGGAGAAGATAGTTCCTTACCTCTTGTGCAGTCAGGGCATGTTCCCCTGCTAAAAGCAGCATACTCAGGCCTCCCATTTGTGTAGGATCTGTTAAAAAGTAAAACCAAGTCTTCAGCTGATTCATTTGCTTGCTGCAAGAACTTATCATTTGCAGTGTTAAAGCCCCAAAAGGCTACTTGTCACAGACACTCTAAGCAAGCTGCCATAAAAGCCAATTCAAGAGAATCGCAAATAACCATTTCTGTACCCTCTGGGAGAGGCTTTCAAAGCTGTTTGAAGGATTTAATTGGATTTGTGTGCTTAACACCCCATTGTGTGGATTTACAATTTTACTGCCAAAGGTTTTATGTAATACAGAGATGGATATCTTTAAAACAGCTACTGTAATGATCTCGTACGTAAATGTACACAGTGAAGATGCTCTAATATCACAAATGTTTATAACTCAACAGATGCTTCTACCAAGGGAGCAGCCTCCTTCCTTAGCCACTGAACAAGTAAAGGGATGGAAGAAAATGATGTGATCAAGCTCTGAAGCAAATTTTCTATTTTCATTTAGCTTTAATTTAGAGCTGCATTTAGTGGTGAAGACTGCCAGCCTGACAGCTCCGAAGCATGAAGCGCTTTCTCCACTGTGCCAGGACAGCACAGGCATTGGCCAGGCAATCTGCTTGCCTTCATGTTGCCCTGCCAGTATGAGATATACTTGAAGAAAGTAAAATGGAGATATAAAGGTTCTTTCTCCAAGTATTTGATTCTGATGGTTTCTAGCCTCCAGCCTTCCCGCACCTCAGGAGCTCTGAAAACAATAGCAAAAAGTGAAAGCAATGAACACTGACACGGCATCACTCATGGAGTAGCTTTTCCAGACATCTTAAAATACTTGGTTGTTCTTCATCGTTATGAAGACTAATTGTCTGATTTTGGGGGAGTGCCTTGGAAGCAATGCAGGGTCCCAATTAAACACAGTGCCATGTACAGAGAGGGAGACAACCTGCAGCCCAAATGTCTCACACAACAGGCGCAGTGTGAGAGAAAGGAAAGCCTTATCCTTGCTGTACTGCTAAAGACACCCAGGTACAAAAAGACAAGCGACTTTGCCAGGTCTCATTAAGCCTGCACTCACATTTTTCATCTTTCAGATCTCCATTCACTGAACTATATAGAAACTACCTTGACAATAATAAATTACGCTTGCCCAGGACCATTCTCTGGAATGGAGGCCAACTGGCCAAATTACCCTGGTCCATTTGGTTAAATTTTGTTACCCTCTTTAACAGAATAGCTGCATCCAAAATGCCTACTGGGAACTTCCCTGGCCCATTCCAACTCAAGAACTGTGTCTAGGAATTTCTGGGGAGAGCGTCAGCTGAAATGGGCCAAAACTGTACCTGCAAACTTCCCAACGATTTAGCGCTATGGATGATCAAGTTCCCGTTCACGGGAACGCTCACTGCCACTGTTGAATTAACACTGTAGATGCTGCCAAAGGTTCTCCCTCACTCAGCATCCCACACTGACATTCACAGGGTAAGTTTTTTCAATAGTCTTTTAAAAAAGAGCAGTAAACTAAAGCAAAAGAAAGTGCTGTGAATAAACCAAGCTCATCCACTAACTCAAGGATAGAAGAGTGGTTCACGGTCTTAAGAATACTCCCTAGATAGTATCTGGCTTCAAAACCAATGTTCAACTAGAATTATTTTTTCCCTTTACTGTAATGAACAGTTAGAAGGGTGGATTTTTTTTACTTTTTATTTTTTTAAATTTAAAAAGGGAAGAAAAGGTGTTAGGCTTACACAAAGAGACAATGCACTAACAGAAGTGCAGGATCTAGTAACAAGAAGTGACTGAAGAAACAGAGATAGAAGATGGGGAGGATCAGAAAATAACTAAGCACAATTCATCAGTGAAGCGATCTTGTCAGAATAGCACTTTTACCATCAAAGTGCTTGATTAGCAACAGTTCTGTCCTTCAAAAAAGAGGAAGTCAGAGCAACTGAAAAGTGAACATGTACCTTGAAGGAGAATGACTGAATAGACAGTTCACTTGGAGGAATGAGAGATTGGCAGAGACCTCCCAGCCCATCATAAACTTACTGAGCTCCATATGAAATATTTAGGAGTTGGCTGGTTGCTTTCTACTTTCTCTATTCCCACTGGAAGGCAGCTGCATAACCTGAATCTTCTAAGTATTAAGAGCTTTCTTCTAATTTTCAGCTTAAATTTACTCAGGGCCAAGTGGTACACATTTGTACTGGTGCCCACTCCTTTAAACTTGAATAACTGTTCTTAAATGGTATCTTCCCCTTTGCTGTATTCACAGGAGTCATCCTATTCTTTCACCACTAGGTTTACTAGCCTAAGCAAATTAAAATCTTCTGACATTGGCATGCATATTTGCCTCCTATTGTCCTAACCACCCCTGTAGCTCTCCTCGCCAGTTATTCCAGGTGGAGCTCCTCTGGCTTGCACATGAATGATCCAATGCACAGGCATCCYGGATAAGCTTGCACCTGTGCTCTGTTCAATGGCATTAATTCTTCTCTACAGTTCCTGGAAATACTTTGCCTGACACTGTAGTATAGCACTTTCTTACGCCCCTATCACACTGATGGCTCATAGCCCTGTTGTGATTGATCTTTAGGTCTTTCCCCTCAGTCTTTTTGCCAACTGGAGAACACTCAGCTTATAGCTCTAAAATTCTTCCCTCGCTTCTAAGTGTCTTCTTTCTAAAAAGGTCTCCTGTTCTCTCTCCTTCAAATGAGTAGCTTTTAATTACAGGATAAAGCTAGGATTTATCTTTTTTTTTAAGTAAGCAAAGCTTCAACAGACACTTAAACCATTTGTTTAAAAATAAAAATCAAGAGGAGGAAAAAAATGACAGCTTAGTGGAAAGTGAAAGTTTAATTTGGTGCTTAAACAACTCAAGAACACTTATGCTGCAGCTGTAGCAGAGGGCTTGCGCTTCCATGTCTGAACTTGATAAAAGACAAAAAACCTCCCACTAAGGTTTCAAATTACGAAATAATATAATATAAGGGAAGACAACATGTAAATATTTCAACACTGCCATATGTTTATAGCGTCTTCTAAGGACAACTATGTTTCTCTTATGGCACTAAGAACTTGCTGGTATGAATAATTTAGAATTCTAAGTGTTATTTTAAAGTTGTTTACAGGTAAATCAAGAGTAAAGAGAAAGTAGTACACATATTTGATATGTAGACTGGGAGGTGATTTGTGACTTTTTCAACTGCTTTTAATACTGACTGAACTTACAACCACCTAACTACTTGGGAACAACATCTTTTGTTAGTATTAGACTGGCCAGAAACTCAGCTGGCTGGCTGGCATCACAGCAATTTTTACATCAGAGGAAAGTAAGATCTGAGGAAGAAATGAGCAGAAAGAAGGCCTGCAGGTATCAGTTTCAACTAAGTTTTGGCTGGGTTCAGAATTAAGCCTTTTCTAAAAACAAAAACTGCATCTCTATCGGTATATTGGCTGTTCTATGAGGTGTCTTTCCCCCTCACCCCTTATTTTCACAAATAAAAAGCTTTTCTGACTCAGCCGGTTTTCTTCTGATCCCAAAATGTAAAAGTATTGGAAATCCTGCACACTAGTATAGGAAAGCTGTTGCTCACTTAGCTCTGTAGCTGTGAGAGGAGATGCTGCAAGGGACCAGACAGTTGTCTTTGCCTCATGCTCTATGACAGAGCATAGGTGAGCCATGTCATAAAAAACAGGCTCAATCACAACGTCCAGGCTGGATGAGAGCAAAGGACACTGGTGATTCTGCAGGTCAGAAGCCCAGTGCTGGCGCCACACCTCAGGTCTTGATAAAATGACAGGGCAACATGAAAAACTTGAAAGAAAAATTGGGATGGTTACTGTCAGAATGCCAAAAAAAAAAAAAAAAAAAAAAAAA
>NW_020447708.1:1766723-1807644 GCF_003343035.1 Apteryx rowi
AAAGGAAAGGAAGATTTTTACTCTGTATAATACATTTTCCAAAATGAAGTGTGTCATATAAGAAAAAAATTAAGAAAGTGTTTACAATTACTAACAAGTAAAATGCATTTTTCTGGAATGATTCTGGAATGATACATTCCCTGTCCTGAGGAAGCTATCTGCCTTGAAGATGCAAGATATTTGGTAGCATTTCAAAGGTAAAGGTGTTTCTATGGCTGCTCAGCTACTTTTTAGTTCATTAGCCAGCATGCAGCCTGGATTTTAAAAGAGGTTACATTGGACAGAACAGCAGGACTTGAACTGAGTTATCATGCCCCCTGCTACGGGGGAAGAACACAACAAAACCTATTTATCATCAACTGGTACACAGCTGCCAACATGACAAAATAGCAACCTATTCAGCATGGTGGACTTCTCATGATTCAGATGCTGCCAACTTCTCTATCAGGAGTTGTCGTTGCTTTATGGGCTGCTGTTATACTTATGAAATAGCCAACCTTCATTGGCATAAGGACTGCAGTGAGACCCCTGTGCATTACTATACTCACTGATTTGGTCTGTAGTAAAAAGCTCGTATGTAACACAAACAGGGCCTTCTGAAATGAACAGCTCTATAGATAAAGCAATGGGTTAGAAATTAAGAGTGACAAAAACATCCAAGTGGAACCTGATGAGAGCTTGCTTTCAGGTCTCTGTCCTCCACTCTTACAGGCATTGATCAGAGATCTCTCTGTAACAGGGAAGCCTATGGCTGGGCAGTGCCACAGGAGAGCTGGGGACAGCACCCAGGCAGAACAAGACCTACTGCTTGCTCCTTGCATCAAGTCAAGGCACCTTTAAGGAGCATAAAAGTTACTCCTCTGATAGCAAAAGCAGAATGGGATGAAGAGACTTGCGATTTTCAGAACCGGTCTGCTATGTATCATAACTATGTAGCATGAAAACCTTCATTTTGAATTACATTTCACAGTTCCTTCATGCCCAGAAGGAATTTCATTACAGGAATTTTCATACTGCTAAACCGGTAAAAAGCATATACAAGCCTTTTTATCCTTTTACACTTGCTCCATAAAAACATTTTCCACTCTCTAGAAAACTCTCTGTCTCAGGAACTCTCTAGGCAGAAAAGTCTTATCTGTCACACACTTGCCATAAGCTAGGTAGGATACGACAAAGTTTCAAATACATCAACATTTATAAAACGAGAAAACAAAAAAGAAAAAAAGAAAGAACAGGGCAGGGAGGAAGAGAAAATTACTTTCCACCTTGCATCTTAGGTTTTTAAGCTTAGGTTTTTAACTTTTACAGAGACATTAATGTCTCTGTATTTCAAGGTCACGACTGTGACAGTTTGCTATTTGTGTTATATCAGTGAAAGTGAGAGATTATCTGCCTTTCACCAAGTACAGGCTCTCCACTTACACTGATTTTTTTTTTTAAATATTTAGAAAATTGGAAAAAAAAACCCACCATAATGGGAAAAAAGAGCAGATTTTAGAGAAAATTAAATTACATTTATTTTGATTTAAATATAAAAAGTTAGCTCCATAGGTACGTTCATCTACAGAAACATTAACACCTCCAACTTTATAGACATCCGTAAGTTATTTTGTTTACAGCAAGTTGCTAAACATGGTATAATGCTTCATGAAAAAGAATGCACTCAGTCAGCACTATCCTTCTTTGACTAGGAAATGAAAATGTCCAGTTCTAACAGCAGATAAGCCTGAGCTAAAAATAAATCAAATCTGGACCCCAAATGGCCACATTTTAAAAGATACCACATATCTGGACCCAATTCTAAAAAAGCGATCATGCACTTAAACTCAGCCCTCAGAAAAATGTTGCACAGCTGTTATGCATAGGTTTAAGAATAGTCTTGGCAACTTAATTTGGGGACATGAAAGGTGTTTACACTATGTTACCATCTGCAATAAGGAAAATTGGTCTTGCAATTCAAAGTCACATCCTCCAAAAAACTAAGGATGCTCCRTGTGAGAAACAAGGCTGGAAATCTCACCTGCCATTCCGAAGTTAAGCTGTGGCATTTCTTCGCTTTTTGCCACTTTCCTGGGGCTTGGTAAATCTTTTGCAGAGTCTGAAGAAAAGGCCCACAGCTTTTTCCTGTTTGTAACAGTGGATGTCTGAGTTTTCACAGGTTTGTTTGTTGTAGGGCACCACCTGTACCCTGGATTTGCCTTCATGAATGCATCCTTGTACTAGAAAAGAAAAGGATAATTATCAGTCACACCAGTCAGGACGTTATACTACCTATAGGACAATGGAGTGCACTGCTTGTGAGATGGTTTAATTCAGTATCTGATCTTTAAATTTTGTGATTTTCTAACAGTGTTTTAATCATATATTACAGTCTGACCACCAACACAACCTAACATGAAGAAATATTAAGATAAGAAAAGCTGTATTTAAAACAGTAGGGTTTCTTTCATCTCCAGAGGGTTTAYGACCCAGAGCAGGCTTAAGTCCTGATCCTGCAAACTGCTCCCCAGTGCCTTTATGGTGCTCTGTGTCTAGGAGCCACAGAAGACAGCTATTTAAATTCTTTTGCAGGTACAATCTTTGTTTGCATTCTAGTTTCAGAAAACATTCACCTGGCAATAAATGTAGCAGGATGCTCCTCATCCTGCAYTCATTTTTCTCTAATAATTCTATATTTTAGGATATTTGAGTTATATTCTTTCCCAAACCAGGCATATTCCTTAGAAAATAAACAGCTACCAGTATCATCTCATTTTCAGTGACTTCCGAGAGGTCATCCTAGCCTTCCTTCCAAAATTTATCATGCTGCATGGCAGCATTAAAACAAACTGTGACCATTTAAAACTTTCTTTGGCCTTGAGCACACACGCACACATCTTAGTTGCTTGGTACATTCTCGGCATGAGGCAGCAAAACAACCTAAGCCAGACTACACATAGAGGGAAAAAAAGCCCTGGATTCTACACAGTTTGATAGGGGGGAGAGGGAATCTACCTTTTTCCTGAAAGCCTGACAGTGACATTTTCCAAGTACCTTGCTGACTGGACAGAAAAGATCTTTGAAAGTTAGTAGCAACTAAAAGAGTGCATTTCAGTATTTTGGATTTGTTGCTCTGCAAGGTACTGAATGGAAGATTCAAAGGAAGCAGCCACACGTTCCAGCTGCAAATGTTTGCCCAACAACTGATGCAGATTTAGAGCACTCATTTCTGTAGGAGGCTCCCGAGGAAGGACCCCTGCTCACAGCTGGGAGAAGCAACTGGATATCTTCTCACTCATTAGGTGGTTCTTGGCAGAGGCAAATGACCAAACCAGCAGTTTTATCCTGAACTACATGGCAGGGCAGTGATTACACATGCTCCCTGCTGCCATCAGTCCCAGTAATGTTATACAAAAGCGTGTACGCTTCATACACATGCATGCGCAGAAACACACACACAGGGGAAAAAAAATCCCTTGGGTACCAAAGAATACAGGAGATAGCAGTCTGCAAACCTTGTCCTCTAATAGAGTTACTGCAGTGTTTTCCCAGATTAGTACTCCTCTGACTTGGAAATACTGGCATGCCTCGTGGCAGGATCATCATCGCATCTGTACCTCTTTTACTTTCATTTCCATCTTAATCTATCAGCTGTCACTGTCTACTTCCAGACTGCAGCAATGCTAAAAATGATTCATTTTACAAGAAGCACAGCACTGCGCGAACCTGCTGTGCAAAACCCTGTATTTATAGAAATGGCTATAAATAATGAAAAACCTGTAGGGACTGCTGACCCATCTACTCACTGTATTTTCTGAACAGGGCATATGTATCAAATTGGCAAACTAAGGACTGTGACACCTCTCACCTCCCCTCTTTTCCCTTTTTCTTTGTTTTGTTTGGGAGTTCATTTCACCAGTGAATGCACACCACAAAAATAGCTTCACGGAGGGAAGGGAAGGGGAGGGCATAAGGGAAGAGGTGGAAAGGAAACGCACAAAGAAACAGCTTTGCCTTCCATTGTTAGAGCACCAGCCCACTCATGAATCATGCTTCCAGCCCACAGAGTTAAAAGCCCAGGATCTCCAGCAACAAAGTACATAAGCTCTTCCTATCAGCGTTGCTGCTTTGAATAACTGAATTATTCTATGGATTAACTTGACAATCCAACAGGCTGCCCATCAAATGAGAACCATAATGCATGCCATTTGTAAGACAAGGTGGTGATAAGCTTTTAATCACTTTCCTACAAGAGCAGTTCAAGTGAGGTGGTGTATTAATGGAATTTTTCCTCTGCAAAGCCAAGAATTTAACATTAACTACGCTCTCCAAAGCGGAGGGAGGAAATACAGCGAAGACAACTCCTTGGCTCCTTCAGACTCCTTTCAAAATTTCAGCACTTGAGCTAAATGGGGAAAAAAAAAAAAAGTCTGAGAAGTTAAACAATGGTCAAGAAGTAGTTTTATAAAATGCATACAGGGGCCTGATCCAAATCTCAGAAAGACTTCCAATATTGATTTGCATGTCTATTAGATCAATGCCTAAAATGAAGAAATATTTCTGCTTGCCAGGTCATGAGAAGATAACTTAAATGAGCTCCACTAATACGAAAAAGCCAAAGGCAGTTGTGCAGCTTACTGTTTTCCTCCATTCAACCAACTGTGCAGTAAGCCAATATAACACAGTCAGCCTAAGGAAGTCTCTAAAGTCACTTAAAAAAAAAAAAAAAAAAAGGGCAATGTGGTTATTCTGGAACGTAAAGACATCATCTTCATTTCCATGCAGAGCAGGGCATGGTGCTCTCTTCAGGACCATCCTGCAGGATCAGGCCCTGTAATTCCAGGTAATATAAAGGTTTGTGAGATCGGTTTGATGCATCATTTCCATTTTGTGAATGCCTGGGAAAGGATGCATTACGTGACAAGACGGGGCAGCTTTAGAGCTGAGGTTAAAAAAGGTGCTGCACATAACTGTAACTCCCTGAGTCCCTGTCATCACCAAATAAAAAAGATTTGCTTTCTCCAGTGTCATGGAAACAAAAGCTCAGAAAGTGAATTCAAGTTACACCTCAGGGTAGCAGTTAGCACATGCTTAACTTTAAATGTATGCTTAAATTCCACTGACTTTCTACTAAAAGTCACATGAATCCCAGAGATCTAGGGAAAAAAAAGAAGAAAAAAAAAAAGAAAATACTACACTGTTTTTCATTCCAGAAGGATACAGGTTTCACATTACATGTTATGGTCCATACGTCACCCAACCAACTTGCCAGACTGCAGCCAGGAAGTCAGAACATTTGTCTCCTCCTCCTTTGAAGTGGCTGCCAAAAAAGCAGCAATAGCAAGCTCCGAGTCCAACTGACTTTATCTGCGAAATTGCTGGCAGAGCACTCGCAGGGAGAAGTGTTCAGATCTGCCACTGAATGGCAACAGCCTGGATTTATCAGGCTGCTCTCTACAGGAAACAATTCCCACCGCCTGGATCTTGCTGATGCAAAGACATCTTTAAAAATGAAGTGTGTTCTAACAAGGGAAACAAGGCTTCAACAATAATAACCTTGCTGGATATTTTCCAAGCCAGCTGAATATATCCCCAGTCCCCGACCAGGGCAGTTGTAGGGAAAGTCCTGTAAGAATTAACGGATGAACACTTCCCCTATTACTGTAGTAACCAAAAATGCTGGAGTATATTTATGAGTCTTCAGAATTCATTTTCTCCTCAGTGAAGCAAAATGGTAATAAATGGCACGAGCACTTGTGGTTTTACTTGGAGGATTTATCAGCTGTTGGGCTTACGCCCTGTATAATGAAACTTTCAAAGTTACGTTGACCTGGGAGGCCTGCAGGATGCAAACAGAATGCCTGCTTCTAAAGAAAACACTTGCAGAAACTCACGCCGAGTTTTGCAGGTGCAGTATGAAGTCTCAAGGGCAGGTGCTGCCGTAAGAGAACATAAACCACAAGACTTTAAAAACAGGGAGCATGGGGCCAATTTTTCTAAGATATTAAGGCACCTCAAGGTGCAGACAGGTACACAATGGGATTTTCAAAAGTGTTTAAATGAACCATACACCTGATTATCCTCTCAGTAGGAATCAGGGCTAGATGTCTAACTCACTAGGAAACTTCTCCTAATTCCACTTGGCAGAGTGTTTGAGTGCCTCACTATCTTAAAAAATCTTGAGATTTTGCCTATAGCTAGACATATGTAAGTAAATAAATGAAAGCCTTGATCTGCACGCCTGCTGAGGGGAGTATCCGTTGCTGGTGCTACGCAGGTAAGAAACTGCAAGTTGCTCACTTGATGCTTCATCTGAGCAATCTGTTTTTGTAAACTCTGCCTTCCAGTAATAAAAACATTCTTGAGATGTGACAAAACCAAGGGCCATAATGCCACTGCAACATGAACCACTTCTATGAGGGCCATTCACATCTCTGGATTTAGATGCTCGGAGTACACAAGAGGTGGTATGGGGCTAGTGGATACGACACAGTATCTATGGGAGATGTGTGCCCTTCCAGGGCAGTGACTGGAGGCCACGCACTGTGTCCTGTAAGTCTAAAATGGCACTGAAAAGCTACATTTACGTAACTAAAGTTCATCTGGTGTATTTTAAACCTCAATGTACTTAGGCATTGAAATAGAAGACTACTAGTCCAATAGTAGTTTCAATATATGGTTCTCATTGCAGTTGATGTTAACATCCTTTTGACAGTCTCAGTAAACCTAAGCATAAAAATTAGTGTTAAAACAAACAAGCCCTCCACACACACAAAATAGGCCTGTCTGTGAAGAAGCTCCAAAGACGTTTAACAGCACATTTTAGTTGCTAATTATTGTTGTACTATACAACTGTTTAAAGAATAAAAATTATACACTATATCTCTTCTACATATTCTTGGAACTAGTTTTAATGATCTCGGCTACTTATTGTTTCTCTTTAACACTGAAAATACTACTTGTTCTTCATGCCAAGGGAAATAAATAAATCACTACAGGAACAATGATTTCTACAACAGTATGATTAATAGTTACAGATCTGTCACTTCATACAGAAGTTCTGCTATTATTTTCCTCCTTAATGAATAAGTTTCCTTCAGCAAGACAAAAAGCTAAGAAAAACAGTCACATCAGGTTTGTTTCTTCCAAAAATGTTTTCTACAGTTTCATCTTTCCTTTCTGTCTGTACCAAATCTTCTAATTGCCTTTTCCCCACACATTTAAAGAAGTGTCACTCTGTAAGTGACAAATTTGTAAGTGGAAAGTAGAATAAATCAGGAATGATTAGACAAAGCTGAGACTCTAATTCTTCTCCACCGTGCCACAAGCATGGGACTACAGAGGTACTACAGACCCTGCTTAAAAAGGGCCTGCCATGCAGAACACTTCATTTTTCTTGTTGACCTCTCCACGCTCACACTGAATACCCAAACCTTACATACATGTGTTAACAGTAGCTGACAACTTCAGGTTACAGGAAAGGTACAGATAATGGTTTCCCCAACTGTTCCACAGCTATCCTTATTTTTTGTAGTACCCTAGCATTACTCAATGAGTGAATTATGCTCTTTCTTCTCCCTGGCCCTCCATTATCTTTTCTAACATTGAATTCAGTGGTTACCCAAAATCTGTATCATACAGGTAATTACTGTAATCTGTATTGCAGACCATTCTATTTGGAGCCAGCTTACTGAGCAAGCTATTTCCCCAGATACCTCATTTAATTTTTAAGAAGATAAAGATATTTTGTGAAATATGGGGCTAAATCTCTTTTCCTGGTTCCCAGTTAAAGGACTTTGACTGTACACTGCTCTCTCCTTCACGGATTGGACTCTGCCCCACCAAAGGCTGCTGTATCAGAAACTGGTAACAATGCAAAGAAAGAGTACTTCACCAACATCAATAATTTTAAAATTCTTTAGTTATCATCAAAGGTAAAAAGGGATTAATTTTTTGATCATGTTTTTGGTTTGGTCTACCTATGTTATACAACAACCTATATTATGAATAGCAAATGCACAGCTTGAGGTATCTTGAAGTATCACTACAGTCAACCGATAAGGAACTGTACTACTTACTCTGTTTTCCATGGGCATACTCTATCCACATGTTAGCACTTGCACCTCAAGAAAAAAGTATGTATGTTTTGTGCAGAAGACCACTAGAGCCAGGTCAGTTTGTATACCCAGACCAATTTCTTTGCTTTCTAATCCAAAAGATCCAAAGAATCAGAGCAAGGACAACAGCAGCTCTGGGCACTGTAATTCTGGTGGGGAAGCTGGGGAATCCACAGAAGAGAAAGACCCCACAGAAAGCATTTAATATACTAAGAAACAGAAGGCAGCCTAACTTGTAACAAACACCACTTACGTCCATCTGTCATGCAGACAGTACATACCTCCTTAGCCATGTCAGTGTATTTTTGCTTTTCTTTTGGATCTAGAACGGCCCACCAATCTGCCAGTATCTTGGTTGCACCACGATTATCCAGACGGGGGTGTTCTTGTCGCACGAGAGAGCGATGGCGTTTGCAGAACAAGAGAAATGCATTCATTGGTCGGCGAGCTCGCTGCTCCGAGGACTCGTCATCTTCGGTTTCATCAGCATCCTGCTCTAAACCATCAGCGCCAAGAAGCTGCACCTAACAGAACCGAAAGAGATGGGTTGTAAATTCAGTTTATTCATGCTTCCCAAGGGGACAAAGGGTTTGTGTGTGTGTGTGAATGACGAGAATATACATGGATATACACAGCTGTCTCCAAATGTCAACCATCTCCTACAGAAGATCAGGAATTCTCCATCAAACCTCCTCATCTGAAGGTCCAAGGTTCATTCATGCTCTCTCCAAGACTTAAAATCAGACTTGCAAGTGGAGCAGGTTTCTAAGCCAAGGACCATTCTCTAAGAGCATTCCTAAAGGTGCTGAAAGGAGGAGATCCTCCCACACAGACACACTAGAAATCATCCTAGTGGGATGAAATGGGCAGAGCTACCTTGGACCTCCGTCAGGTGAGCTTCCAACTACACTGTGCACAGCAAAGGTAGTGTGTAGATGCAGTTGTTCCCCCAGCTCCTTCCATTCATTTTGCTGCTTGTGGGCTGTGCTGCAGTACAACCACCATGCAAGCATCTGCTTGGCTCCAGAGGGCAATTCACAGCAGAATACACTGCTGAAACAAGGTCTCTCAGCTCACAGACCAGCATATCACACTGGCAAGGACTGTACCACAAAAGACTAGTTACAACTATATGACATGTAACACTGTATGAGATGGGAAGCCACTTCCTATGCAAGTGCAACGTTGCTATTTTATACTACATTGTGAAAAGTGATCCATAAGTTCAACAGAAAGCACTGTCAGAGTATTGGGCTTCTTCTAGTCACTCCTTATCCTTGTCAAGTTCACTCTTCCTTATCAGTGTGTGGCTCAAGGCAGCCTCCTCAGCTCTGACCTCTCACTTCCTGCCTTAACAAGGAATCAGGAGATACAGACATGAACATTTTCTCCAGGATGGAAACGTCACATCTCCAAAATCTATCACCTCCTATTCCCACTTCTGGTTACAGAGGATGAGTCTAACTGTACATTTGTGAGGTGCCACACTGTGGTGTCCTTATGAAAGGAGGATAAAGCCAGGGTCACTGAACAATACCAAAATGCCAAGCATCAAATCAGAGAGAGACTATTTCATCTGTGCTCCCAACATCCTGGAGGATAAGTTGAATTTCATGTGCAAAGATAGTAAAAATTGCTGCCAGCTTTTCATTTCTTTTTTTTTAATCTTAATCTTTCTTTGATCTTAAAAAAACAAAAGAAGAAAGAAAAGCATTAGCCTGGTATGTCAATTAGGTCACTAGAAGCAGAAATCGAGCATAGGCTAACTTCATGTCTAAAATAAATGATTAAAAAAATAACATTAAAAAACCCACCTTGAACCATCAAGACCAAAATGTGCATCATATTGTTAAAACAACTTGGTTAAACTCTTACAGTCTAACTCTAAAAACCAGGAGGGTTTCCAAGATTTTAAGTGTGAYTGACAACTCACATTTTTGCATTGTTTGCTATTTTCCTATAATTTCTAGCCTTGTGTGCACAGCATCACTTCTTTTTATTGGCTGCATTTGTTCACAAAAGGGAACAGCAAGAAACAAAACAAACATACCAGGGGAGAATCTGACCCGCCATTAACCTTCCACGGTCAAAGCATTCAATGAGGTCTACCTTATCAATATCTTCCTCTTCCTCCTCTTCCTCCTCCTCTTCAGAAAAGTCAAGGAGTTTCTTGGCAAGCAGGGGATGCCACTGAAGACACTTTCTTTTTGGTCGCTTCCCAGTTCCTTCTTCTTCTGTCGAATGATCCTTGTTCCTACTACTGCCTTTCATTACTGTGACCTGTCATGCAAAAATAGTCATATGTTCACAACAAACTCCTCAGCATAAATGACCATTGTCTGGATACTTAAACAAACTGGTGCCAAATATACGGGGTATTAAAACAAGATGCTGAGAAGTTTCTGGCAAGGTAACAGATAGAGGTTTATTCTATCAATAACAGCATGCTGAGTGATCATATTACAGATGTATCTTTTTCCTGTTTTAATATCTCCACATAATGCCCAGATCAACTAGTGCCATTCAGATTAAGAGTATGAAATAAGGACATCAGTCAATCCAGCTCTCACATGTGCTCCTATCCAATCTATAGCACAAAACCACTAACACTTCACTAGTCAAGTAAGTGAGAGACACTGTGGTTCTCTCACATCTGTGTCCACTGTAATATTTCATATTTTGCCACAGAAGAAGTCAGGAAATCCCTCTCTTTAGCAGCAGAAAACTTCACCCACCACTTCTCTGTTAATCATGCACTTAAATATAGCAATGTTGATGCAGAATCCCATGACACTATGAGCTGGCATTTCCCAAGTACCATTAAAAAGTGCAATAGGGAAATCTGACTCCCAGCCTGAGAAGAGCATATTAATACATGAATTCGAAGCAAACAACCAGAAGCAGTTACCCTGGCACTTCCAAAATACTCAACAGTAAGAGCACATGTACAACTAACAAAACAAACCATCCGCTGCATCAAGAGCACGCAGAACGTGAATAATATTTACACACCTGTCTCACATGTGCATATGTGTCCACACTAAATACCTCAGAACTACTGCTCAGTTAAAATACATACTTACTGCATGGTAATGTCCAGTTTAAGGGATGGCTTAAAAGATTTGCTATCCAGGTAAGAATTGTGCATTTGAAGGGCAAAACACAGCCCACAACACCTCAGAGCACTGAAGCCCACYGGAAGCAAGTGCTTCTGGAGCCCTGCTCATTTGCAGCCTCCTGTTCACACTGAGTAATGCCAGCGATAATGCCAACAGTCAAGAGAGCCGACTTCCCAAGAAAACAATGCAAACATCAAAAAGAACCACACTGGGAGAGGGGCAAGCCAACTAGGACTTCATAAACCTGCCAAAAATTGATGAAGTCTTGCAGGGAAGTCCCGCCAGCAGAATAAAGAAGCTGGGCTAAGTCCTGGTCCCAGAAATGAAGCCAAGAGAAGTTGTGTCGCTGGCTTTCAGGAGCACTGGGCTCAGCTATTAGAAAAGAGCTTGAGCCTTCTAGCAGCAAGACTGCATCGCACTTTAAGATGCTGATTTCTGGAAAATGCTTGCTAGAGTGCTAATGTTTCAGCCTACATGAGGGGAAGGGCAAGCTGTAACATCTGCCCAGGTCACCCAAACCCTGGTGCCACCGTCACAGTAGTTGCCTCACTGGAGCCACTTTACATAGCGGCATCCAGGAGCAACAGCCTCTCCAGCTCAGGCCACGTTCCTCTAAACTCCACCAATTTAGCAAATACTGCTTCCACTTTTCACTGATCTCTTCCCAGCGTGTTTCTTGTCAGTTTATTGATCAGCATTACAGCAACATGCCCTTGTTTGCTCCTGAAACGTGTGCAAGCAGCGGCCTTCCCCATTGATGCAAACAGCACAGAAAGCTCAGGGAACTTCAGACATGCTCCTCACCGGAGAAAATAACTGCACCCTGAAGGAAGCTAGTTCAGAAATTTTAACCTGCAAACATTTTAAAATGGCATTTTCCTGTATGCGTATTGGGTTCTGTTAGTTCCACCCTGCTCATCAGTAGTACCTGGCCCCTAGCGGTTAAGGACGGTGTGTGACTCAATAGCAGCTTTCTATTAAGCTCCACACTTCGCTGCTCCCATCATATTGCTTTTATGAGAAGCACRTTCAAACTTTTATTTCATGGCAACAACTCCTCTGTTAATTTTCTGTAACCAATACTTGTCCTTTCAGCAGGTATTATATGGAATATAATCATGCGCCATTTCACCTGAATCTTCTTCTGCAAAAGAGGATCCAACAAACGCACTAGAAATTAAATGCACAGAAACAAACAAAAAAAAAATTCTGGCTTTAAAAGAACATTAAAATGTGAAAAATCAAGCGGTAATCCAGTATCAAGAAATGCAAGACTAAAAGTGCTTCTACCCAACAGTAAACTCTGTCATGTACCATATTGCACAGCCTCTCCCATCTGTGTCTTTTCCTAAAATGCTAAACCACCATTTGCCTTTACGATTCTGTGTATTTTCTGACATAAATCAACGAGGTAGTTGAATTACCACTCTAAGAGGAACTTTAGCTTCTAGGGATAGGAGAGATTTTCAGGTTTGAGTTTGTTAGATAATGGTATTTTATTATTTTTGTCAAAAAAGTATGTGGCCTATTTCTGAGCAGGATACATGCACTGTAAGTGGAATAGTGCTACTCCAAACCTTACAACTGACTTATTAGGAGAGCTAATTGTATGGTTTCTGCCAACAGTCATTCATACACAAAATGAGTATTACTAGTAGCCCTCTCCCTTGTTAGGGTACTAGTGTGAAACTAAATCAATGCTTGGAGAGTGCCCCCATGACCCTCCTTTAAAAAGCACAGCTGAAATCTGAATGTTATTGCAGCCACAGTCATCTTTAAATGGCAGCTTTCTGCTTCCTGCCCTTCTAAAGACGAGCAAGATAGATTTTCCCAGAACTTAAGTAATCCCACAGTGTATTTTACACGTATTCTCTACTATCTTTAAGAACCTGCCTATACTCCATGCTGAACAAGGCAAGTGAAAACAGAACCTAAACAGGGGCCACCTTTCAAATCCGTAAGGGTTTCTCAGTGCATTATTTCTCTTTATTACTGCCTAGCTCACAAATAATTGTTTTTCTTCCATGCATGTAGGCCAGATATTGAACATCCAATTACTCCCTAAAATAAATTAACCAATGTTCACTGCACATTAGCGATGGAGTAGAAATATATACTCAGCTCCTGGAATTCAGTTACATTAATTAGGTTGCTTTCTCAAATTGTGATCTATCTTACCTTTGTGGTCGTATCAAAGCAACAGTTCAACTATAAAGAGTCTTTTTGCAAGGTGGCTCACCCTAATATCGGAACAAACATTTTGGAGATCTAAGACACAGAATAAATCAAAGCTTGACTACTATACAAGCACAGTTTATTAGCGAAAGACACACAGTCTCTCTTTCCTTCAAGTCTGGAGCAAATCTCTGCAAGGGCCTCAGTATGCATCACCTAGCTGCAAAAACCCTGCTGATTTAACTTCAGCAAGAGGAGGACTGAGGCCACAGATTGACTTCAAACTTTACTTTTACAGCATGGTCTGGAAGTCAAAAAAAATCCCCCCCTTAAGTATGCCAAGCTTATCCTCTAGGCCCCCTCTGCTGTCCTATAAAATAGGACATAATTCATAACATGGATTTGGAAAAGCAAAAGTATTACAAAACAGGGACTGAAGTAGCATATTTATAATTTTTCTCTCCTTTTGCTTATTCAGCTTCTCCTAAGTTTTGACCTAAACATTTCAGAGAAGCTTTCTGGTGCTCAGTTTTTGCTGATGTCTCTTACAGTCAAATGTAGGATGGGGAAGGCATTACGAAAAATACTCTAATTCTCTACTAAATTGCATGGGACTTTTTCTCTTAAAAATGGAAGCTGAGGCAGTGTGATGAACTTTTTTTCCTTTTGGATTGCTTCTCCTTCCATATCATTGCCCCTATACTTCATGGGTATTTCTGCCATAACTGTTGTTGTGCTCACATACAATTACTTAATTATGAGAGGAGCTGTCCCTCCAAAAAGCCCATCAAATGCAAAACACAATTTATTTTTTGTATGGAAGACCTCAGCAAGACACAGCATAACTACTTTAGACAAGATACATTTACTGCTCAAGTGAATGCATATATGATTAAATGACAGCAGAAGTTATACTAGCATTAATTACTTGTTGAATGGCAAAATGTCAATGGAATCCATTTAGTGGAACCCTCAGATTTGATTTATTTATTTTAATTCTTCCCTTGACATATCATCAATAGCATGTCAGTTACTTACTTTGTGTGGGGGAAGGGGAGCTGGCAGAGAGAAGCAGGCAAGATCAACTCTTTCTCTCCCACTCTCCCTGTGTGCTGGCAAGCAGTCTTACCACTGAGTTTTTGAAAGAAGAGCTGGATCTGGACCCTACAAGAACTGAAGCCTGTGTTTAGTTTGGTAATTAAATTGTTCCAGTGAAAGTCACAGAACAAGTCACGGGTAGGATTGCAGGATCTGAGGTTTAAAAGTACAGAATATACACAGCACCCAAAGTGCAATGTTTGCAATAGCTACAATTTATGTAGCATATCAGAAAAAATATAATTTCTTCCATAGCATCAGTAAAGGTATCATATCTTTTGAAGACAGAGGAAGTAGTTTTTGGAAGTTAGCAACAGGAAAAACAATTAAAAACAACTAGCAAGATTTTACAGGATATTTTTGAGCGTAAGCATAAGAAAGTGAAAGGGAGGAGGGAAAAAGGAGGACTATTCCAAAAAGGCATGACAAAAGTACAGAAAGCTTTGCTTAAAATGAGCCACATATGCTTTATAGCATCACCAGAGGATGCTTGTCAGGACTGATATTCATGATGCATTGACAACAACAGATACCTTTAGGGTGATGTTTTACACAYATCTTTAGTGCAGATACAGATAAAATGTGACAGAGACATTACACCAGTAAAAATATTTCAACAACATTTTCTTCAGCTTTTTTCTGCTGGCTACCACTGTTTTATTGGATGTCTTATAAATAYGTATAACTAATGCGAATTCAGGTGAAAAAAATAAGATCCCTTAACAAAAGAGATCTCAACAAAAGCGGGAAGAATGATTGTTTAGTTTTTTATGACATATGCTTCAAATTCAAATATGCAATCGCATGCAAGTCTTCCTTTTTTAAATGTTCATTAACAACAACAGTATTGTTATCCTCACCGACATTAAATTTTGCTTTCCTCCTATTTTTGTCTGTTATTCGCCAAACCTGATGTGGACAGGAGACTCACTTCAGCGGTCCTAATTTTGGCACTACCCGACACTTGCCCGGTGATGCATCACTCAGGATACTCTGTTAGCGCTGGCGCTGCACAAGCTGCCCTCCTCAGGCACTCCCCGAGCTACGCCTTCACGCTCGCTCCACTAACACCACCATCTTTGCAAAGGTCTTTAAAAGTAACGAAGCACTGCAAGGCATTGCTTGTAATATAGGCTAACTGTAAGAAACCCTAGACCTGCAAAAGCAGAACCCTGGAGATTTGAATTGTAAATACGATGTAGTCTCTACTGGAAGGTTTTTGTTGAAAGAACGCCTGATTTTTAGTAGCACTCATCTTGTTTCCATTAGGACAGTGGAAATGAATTTCCATTTTCCTGCTACCTTAAAATCACTTTCCTTTGGACTCCAGCTGGGCCCTCAGTTAAATGCATACAGATTGCTGATACAAAGGAAAGAAAGGGAAAATTCCAAATGGATTTCCACACCTTCTGCTCTGTTTTACACCATCAAAAATGTCAGCTCCTTTATACAAATAAACACCAAAGAGTGACAAGAGGACTGAACTACTGTATACTAATGCCTTGGTGTTTTGGGGTCTACTGAGTGAATGAAATGAGTTATTTCAACGAAGAAGCAGGAGACAAGGAAACAAGATAGCTTTCTCACAGCTCCTAGTGGGCTGAAGAGGTATTTTGAGTTTCACATAAAAGGAAAAGGAGGTTGCTGGTAATAAAATACACATAAACGAAAATAAAAGTGTTTTTAAAAATACGTTTCTTTTTAGCTCTAGAATAACTGAACTAAAATAATTCTGTAACGGAGGACAAGAACTAGCTGGTACTAATTACCGACCAGTCAGTGAACATATTCTTTACTGTTTCACAGCAGAGAGCATTAATGAGCTTTCTAACTTTCACAGATGTGATGGTTTAATAGGGGCCATGCTGAGCCAAAATGGAGTTCTGTTTGCAGGCAGAGGTTTGGGAGAGACTGGCACCACATGTAACTAACAACACAACAACAAGTCGTCCTTAATTGTCAGTGACACAGTCTTCCATTTTCGTAAAGGATTTTTAAACTATTCCTTATTCGCTTAAACTCAGTTCTGAGTTGCATCCTTCCTTTGTTCTCTTAACACAGGAGAACAAAGCTCATGACCACCACAAAAGCCAAGAACACTTTCGGAATTTTCTTTAAGTGAATCTTTCACGTGTACCAAGGGGGAATAAAAGCAACATATGATAAAAGTAAATGGATTTTAAACTTCAGTTTTATCCTTTCCCTGATCATTCACACATACACAAAAAATAAGATGCTCTTTGGGTTTTCTCAAGCAAGGAAATCAACTGGGTTTTCCTAGTAGGAAAAGCATTCTACATTTATGTTGAACAACTATACCCACCACCATTTCGATATCAAGATGATTCAATCTTAAAAAGGGGGGGGGGAATAAATGAGTTACTATTTGTTTTTTAAGTAGATATCCCTTAGTTTTGCTTTTGGTTAATACTGCCATAGTAATTCTTAAGAGCTATCCGTCAGAATGGTTGTGAGGGCATTTTAAGTACTGCATCTCTCCAAATCTGCTTTTAAAATGGACACTGCATGCCGACAGCAAATGCACAGGACAGAACAACAAAACCTCACACTGCTTTTTTTTAAATGCATGAGAAAACGTGCCTTTTCTGTGCAAGGAACAGTCTGCACAGATGTGCCTGTGTGTCACCACTTCAGGTAACCATATTTTAAAGGCTACTGAAATGAATCTTTCTATGAGGTTTAAGCATAATGTAAGAAGAACACTTCCCACCTGTACAAGAGAATTTTCAAAGCCGACTAGAGATTTAAGAGACAAAACCAAGCATCAATCTTGACTATGGGCTTTTCTTACACCTCAGCCAGAGAACAAATACAGCCGACTGGGTCTAAGCCAAGTGAGCATTTCAAGTAACATCCTACTTTAAATTTAGTATGTAAACCAAACTCAGGAGTATTGCATCAGCTATGGTACTGGAAAACAAAGATAAGCGTATCATGGTTATAATGCTAGCGAGTGCTTGCTGTCAGTAGGGCAAACTACTTGTTAAAAACTCATTGTAGCAAAACAGGTAGTCCTAGTCTAAAAAACACACTGAAAAAAAAGAAAATGAGACCAAAAATAAGAAAAAAAAGAAAAAAGGGAAAAGGAGAAAGCAAACAGAAAGAAAAAAGGAAAACAAACAAACAAAAAAAGCTCTGAGCAAACTAGTATCATTTAGCCTGACAAAGGCAAAACAAGAGGCTTTAAATACATAAAAAGATGTTAGCAAATAATCTGTTTTCCACATCCATGATGCACACTACAAGTGGGTGGGCTCCACTCGCAGCAAGGAAAAAGGACACTAAGCACTGGAACAAGCTACCAGAAGAACAGTACAGGAACAGTAGAGCAGACTGCCTGGGGAGCCTGTGACACTTCTATAGATAGAGGTCTTCAAGAACATGCTAGACAAACATTTGTCAGAGATTACTCAGGGATCCCCGATTTTGCCCTGGGCACATTGACCACTCAGGGTTCCTTCTGGACCCATGATTTTATGATATGGAAGGAAACTGAAGWGCTGAACAAACTGCCATTTTTTTTTTAAACAATAAAAGTAAAACAATTTAATCTAACCATGAAAAATAACTGATTCACAGTATTTCAAACACATAATTAAAAGATGAAGTATTTTTAAAAGTATTCAACATTTAAAAAAGATAAGTAGGATGTTCAGATGCAACTATTACGGAGTTTTGAGATTCCTCCCAAGAAGGACAACCCCACAAGTCTCTGGAGGCTTTGGTTATTTTTTTTCCGTTTGGATGTTCTTTGTCCAGTCTGAACTCCAGGTAACATCAACTTACTAGGTCAAACAAATCAGTACAATTATCTTACAACTGCCTGCATTGGAAGGTAAAAACTACAAAGCTTGAGTGAACTGACTCCTGATTCTACAAAAACCTTTAGGAAATGAGAAATGGTTTAGGATAAATGGTCAACCCTTTTGTTTTCTAATATGCTTTATCCTGAATATAACTGCTGAAAAAAGTCAGGAGTTCAAACACTACTGCAAAGTAAATTTTTTTTTTTTTTTTAATAATAAAATGATGTTGTAGACAAACATTTTCAAATAAACTTGCCATGGCTGGGCACAGCAGGCTCTGTTGTATTTTGGATCAAGCTTTTGAAGAAATTCATATGGATCAAATAGCAAGCCACCAATCCAAAAGGAAACGTTTGCTCTGTTTGGGCCAAGCAGTCCATGTTCGGCAGAAACATACCACTTCCACATGAAAAAGAAATTAAGAACCGCTCACAAAAACAAAACACATACGCACACACAAACAAGCAAACAAACAAATTCAACATCTCTTCAGTGGTATCTAGTAGTATCTATCAGCAGGTGGACTTTAGATGCAGAAACAAAAGGAAGGAGTACAGGGAATACATTTGTGTGATGGTCTAGCAGTACAGTACCATAACTCTGAAATAAAAGAAAACCAGAGAGAAGCACAAAGTAGCATATTAAGAATGATGGGTCATGGAAAACAAGCACGAGGCATCAGAAATGTTGCTATATAATGTCAACAGTGGCCAGGTTGGCACATGAAACGGCTGATAATTTTATCACAGCACCAGGACAAATATAGAAAGAAAGAGGAGGTGCAAAGGACAGTCAAGGGTGGTAGATCCCACAGCTTTTACGGGGCCACCAAAGTGGAGCAGGCAATGCGGGCAAGCCCACAGGTGGGATGTAGTGGGGCGATGTCCCTTCCTGCTCCCCAGTTGTGAGCGCGCCGCCAGCGTCGGGGCCAGCTCCTACAGCAGCACGAGGAAAGCCCTGGCCTTGGCTGCCTGCCCCCAGTGGGTCCTATTGGAGCGAATGAGCAGAGGGGAAGCCTGCAGCCCTGACTGCTTCAGGGCTCTGCCCCTACAGGCTACTCTCTCCAACTATGTCAAGTCACAGACGGCTATTTCAGGAAGAGGGAAACGGCAGTAAATACTTGTTGTAGGAAAGAGAAGTCAAACAGCCCTTATTAAAAGTATATAATTTAAACAGTCTAATGTAACTGACCATAACTGTGTTCTTTTGTATTAACTTCTTTCAGATTGCGTTGCTTTGTTTCACAGACCCTAAAAACAGTAGCTGACTGGATACTTATGTCTTAACCAAAACAGGCTTTTTCTCCTTGAATTTAAGTTACAGTATGGCATTTATGATTGCAGTATTCATTTCAGCCTTCAGCAGCTGCAGAGGCAGAAATAACAAACAAACAAAAAATTCAGCTAGGCACCAGCCACAGCTAAAGTTACCTCCCTGAAATTTTAAAGAGAATTCCATTACTCCAGCGACACACTCTAGTATTTAAAATTTCTGGCTCATAAACTGCAGGAGATAGAGTTTGTTATGGTAACAGCAGCCTTCCAGGCTAACAGGCGCTCTACGCTGCTTGACAACCAGCCTCTAGAGCAGGTCTGCACACAGCCATACGCATCCTCCAGGAAAATTAATCTGGCCTAGCAGTAACTGCCTTCTTTACCAGGAATTCCTCAAGAGCAGGCAGGGATTTCCCGAGGTGCACGCTCCATGAAGCACATACTCAAGTCAGCCAGATATTTGGGAGTAGCATCAGACCTCCTACACATGGAGATTAGGTCAGTCACCCAGGAGCTGTACTCGGACATCCCTGCTACCAAATGCGGCCCGCTTTAAAATGAAAAAGTAGTGATCCACCCTGCCAGAAAGCTGTGGCATCCTCTCATTCCAAAGTAGTATTTCTTGTCATTCCCATGTTTGCTGCCACAACGGAGCAGAGAGCCAGTAAAGCCTGGCAGGTGAGCAGCACGCAGGCATGAACGGAAAACAACCACGAAGCAGGGCTCAACCTACTTTGCAATCCTTCCTCCCACGGAGAGGGGGATAACGTCAACTGGCGCGACAAAGGCTGACGTCAGAGTGATCTATCAATAAAGCACTTTTCTTGCAGGGACACAGAGCCTGTGAAATGCAACCACCTCCCAGATGAGAGACAACAGCCCGTCTATAACAGCCCACAGCAAAAGCACAGTCTCCCAAATACTGACTTTCATCAAACTGAAGCAGGAAAGAAAATTTGAGAGACAGAATAGTTGCCCAAAAGTAATGTAAATGAGCATTCAGAACCAAGATACCACTCGCATCAAAAAATAAAAACAAAAAGCTTTGTGCTCCTGCATGACTGGGAGGTACCAGTGCCTGTTTGAAGAGCAGCTTCTCCAGAAAGACAGTCATTCCTGTGCTTTGCCATTATTTTAATAACATGCCAAAAAGAAAATCTCTGTGAAACATTAACTGACTCACCTGGGTTTTCCCTCTAATTTTTTCAAATCACTAAACAGCTAATCCTAACCTAGATCCTATCAGATCACAGGTAAAACAGCTACAGGAAATATTTAGTGGCTTTCAATGCATATGTGCTCTCATCATCAAATTCCCACGAGCGCATCTGCAGTTCAGCAAAAGCTTCCTCACTGAAGGGTCTAGGTGGGTAAAAGCTCAAAATCAATTTGAAATTTTATGTTAAGAGGGACGTCTTAGAACTTTGCTTAGAGCCTTCGAAGAATGAGATCCTCTGAATGGCGAAAGGGAATATAAAAAGCCAATCTTTCTGACTTGTCAATCTCAAAGGTTTATTTTTATCTCTAATAGGCATACAAATCGCTCCAGGGTCCAATGATGGCAGTAACACAACCAAATTTTTTAGCTCAGTACAAAGCAGCACAAATGAGGAGATGTTACTGCCGCAGACATAGCAGGGGAAGAAGGGTTGAACAGGAAAATTGTTTGACTCTCCTTTTCACCTCTTGTTGCTTGTGTCCTAGTGTCTTCTGCAACAATGAGACTGCGGCTGTGTCCATCGCTACTGTAGCCTGTTCTAAGGTTTAGCATGCGCGCAAGGAAGCTTTCATAATAAAATTCAGTCATAATTACTACCGGTGTCAGGGGAACCATATACCACCGTATGAGCAAATGAAAGAATTAGCCCCTTAATACATATTTAATAGGCCATAAAATATTCTTGCACAACTGAGTATTATAGTTCATCCACTTTTGCTTTCTTCAATTCAAGCACAATAGATTAAGATGGCTGTTCAAACAACCCCTCAAAACAGCTACCACCCACTGCTTCTGTGGAAGAATCAAGATAAATTAACGGCTATAGACAATGTTTAATCAGCTTTGCCCGTCTTAAATATTATTAGCTCATAATAACACAGCTTTTATGCATCTTAAAAACAACAGTAACAAGGCTACTTGGAATTTTCAAATAAGAGAGGCTTGTGTACTCATCACTGACAGAAATACCACAAAACTGACTTGACAAATAAATTCCTAGCTACTATCATACTTTCTGCACAATCAAACTGTTACCATCTCCTTCCCTCCCCCTGTCCTCCCAAGAGATACTATGGGTAAAGTAAAAAATTCTGTACCCTTGAGGTTGGTTCCCTTCCCCATCCCTCCTCTACCAGATTTTTAGGTCAATCACCTAGCAGTGAACTTTAAAAATATTGAAAGAAATGCTAATGCAACAATACTTTGTCAAAATGTATCTCGATTTAGGCATAATTCTAGAGGGTGAACAGAATGTCAAGACTGAACAGAGCTTTGTTAAAAAGCTTGGTGTGAATAAGAAGTGGAAAGCAAACAAATTTGCACACATTTCTCAGTTCTACACATATTTTTCTTCTTTCTAAAGACAGCATTTTAAGTATTTGGAATGGACTTTTCAAGCAGACATGATTCCATAGTGCAAATGTTTGAATTTAAATACAGAAGAAGGAGGTACATCTAAAAATATTTCTGCTCTGTTTTTGGAAACACCACCGTCTCTCAGACCTACAAAGACCCACACAAAATCCTTTTGAGTCTTTCAAAGTTTGTGATGATTTTAAGAGCAGATAGACTATCTCAATACACAATTTTAAAGTGCCACCTAGTGGTTCATTCTCATCTTTATTTCAATGTGATATTTAAAAATACCCACTTTTTAAATAAAAAAATTGTTTGTTATTTGTGTCACTTTTTTTATTGTGTGACTTTTGGTCATGCAACAGTAAGTAGATGCTTAAATTAAGCATAAGTTTAAGCATTCTGATGGACTGAACTTGGACAAGAGGACAGCTGTTTTCAGGACTAAGGAGATAAGTGGAAAAAAAATCTATAGAAACAAAGTAAGTGGCAAATGCCAACTCATTATTTAGAGCTTTTTCAATACAACAATGACTACCTATCACAATACAGAAAATCCTGACAAGTTAAGGTCAGTAAAAAATTAGGGCCTTAACTAAGCATATCTGGAAATCCTGGAGAATATAGCTACAACATGATCATMTTGTAAGCATTCCTGACACCACATAAAGCCAAAAATACACGGTGACATGTCAAGAGATTTCTGTTATACACTGAACCCAACCTGTGATCTCATATGGGCCCAAATTTTAATATTCATCTAAGTTTGGTGTCCAACTTAAAGAATATATTAATCTTACAGTGGGGATAGTTATTGTATATTTTCCCTCTCCCACCCCAAATATTCTCTTATTCTTTAGGTAGAAGGAATTGGGCTGGCCGGATAACCTGAAAAATGGCTAAATGTGCACATGCAGTACAGTGTGTCCAGAAGGCATCAAACTTGTGGTGCATGACATGCAGACAACCTGTGGGAAGCATGCAGAGTGCATCAAATCCTGAACTCAACATGTATGCAAAGATATTTGCTTGTATTTCTGTCTAGAGACCCCTGACACAAATATGGAAGTCAACGTTGGGTAACCAACCAACGGAAAAATCTGGGCTTCTTTACAATTAGCTTCTGGGATCATAAAAGGAAGATGTTCATCTGCTTCTATATTATACTTTGATAAAGCTACAGCATTACACATAGACAAAGTATTGTCACACAGAGTTTGAGACAGAGCCAAAATTAAAAACATACCGTTACCAAACATCATCTTCTATTATTTTTCTATTGAAAGACTTGTTAGCTACCTTGCTGTGGCAGAATCAAATTCACTGAAAAAAAAAAAAATGCTTAGCTCATTCCATCTTGCATCCAGATTTCAAAGCAATTTAATAGAAGGTGGGAACAATCACTTCTTCCTAACCTTACCAATTAAAAAACAGTCTCAGAGAGAGGAAATCATTTCAGAAAAGTCAGAAATGGATTCATGGTCAAACCAGGACAAGACTTTGTATCTCTCCGATGCCCATCCAAGGCCCTAGTCCTACTCCCCTGTCCTCTTTCCCTCCCAAAAGATGTAAGATGAGGAAATTGAAGAAAAAAGCCTTCACATTCAGCAGTCTTTTTGTTATATAGAAGATTACAAAGACATTAATCATCCCCAGCAAGGCACGCTGCAGATCCACCTCTGGACCTCCATGGACCCTGCTACTGCCTGCCTGTTCGCTAAATGGCCTGTGCTCAGCCAGCAAGGCATGGACATCGCCTCAGGCTTGACACACTCATGACACTGACACCAAGCAGTTCACTGGCTCTGAGTCTGGGCAAGCTTAATTGCATGTGCCAGCAAAATACTACATAGACATAGCTGCAAAGGTCTTATTTTATGAATTGGAGACAGTGCTCAGGTATAATGAATACAAGCCCTCAAACATACAGTGGAACGTGTCTATTTGATTTGGGGCTTATTCAACGTTCTCAATAAAATAAGTCATGCACAGGTTCTGGAACAGCTACAGGATAGAATAACTACCTCTGSGCAATCAGAACTTAAAAAGCAAGACGAAGAAGACATGAAGATGCAGAAAACCAAAAGGCTGCCTCTGAAGAGGGCACAATGCCATCAAGGTTAGTAAAATTTCATAATGTACAGATAAAAAAAGGAGTAAACAACATTACTTAAAAAAAAACCCAACAAACAGAAAGAAGAATATTTCTTATTGCAGGTCTAGCCCCCAAAAGGCGGCCTCAGCTACTCAGCACATTAAACTCCCGCTTTAACACCTAAAACACAAAATAGAAATAATTTTAAGGCCTTTTCTTTCGTATCTCAGTGCCTAAATTGTTACACATCAACATTCACAATTAGTCAGTTAAATAAAAATATGCATTTAATAGGAAGGCATGGAAGTTTTGGCCTACATGATTACCAGCCCTCTTTAGATAAGAATATTTCATGTACATGCATGCACATTCAGAGTCCATACAACAAAATGATCTGAGCCAAGTTAGCACAGAACTTCCCCCCAGAACATCATCCAACACCAAGTATAAGTCTTCTACTTTTTTGCAGGTGAGATGCAGGTGCAAGTGAAAAATAAGATAAAATTCTGCACACAGTTCAAAGCTACTTCATTTGACGGAAAAGATCCAAAATCTAACCCATACAGGTTAAACAAATGAAGAAAAAAATCCCATGATTCACAGTTTATCTCTCTCTCAAATAAACTCCAAATTAAACCACTAGAACCAAGCAGGGCTCTAAACAATACTTTCATTCTTAAGTCATATGCATGCTCAATAGTGTTACAAAAATGCATCACCACCCCAAGTTTTGCTGAACGTAAAAGTCTCATGTAAGGAGGAAGAGACGTGGCTTATTTTTAATTCAGTCCATGGAAAGACAACCATATGATTCAGCAACAGCCAATTCAAAAGACCTAAGCTAGGAATTTGACATGAACTGCATTTGAAGAATTTAAAGCAAGTATTTTTCCATCTTTGCCATTAAAACTAGACAGTATAATTATTCATATTCACGCACTCATACACCACTATTTCAAGAAAAGGGAAAAATTAAGGATTAAATTAATACAATCATAGAATCACTTAGGAAGAAACCTCTGGAGGTGTCTTGTCCAATCTCCTGCTCAAGGCAGGCCTAACTTCAAAGCTGGATCAGGATGCTCAGGACCTTGCCCAGGGACAGAGATTCCACAATCTCTTTGGGCACCTGCTCCACCACCCTCGTGATGACAGATATTTTTCCTTATGCCCAACTGGAATTTCCCCTGCTACAACTTCTGACTGTTGCCTCTTGCCTGTCCTTTCCCTGTGCATCTCTGAGGAGCATCTGGCTCCATCTTCTTTGTAACTTCCTTTCAGATAGCTGGAGTCACCCAGATCCTCCTTCAGCCTCTTCTTGGGCCAAATACAACCAGCTCTTACAGCCTCTCCTTGTATGCCACAGTCTCCAGTCCCAGCCCGCTATGTGGTCTGTGGCTGCACTCACTCCAGGTCATCAGTCTCTCTTGTATGGGGGTCCACAATCTCAGAAATGTGGAGTAGAGCAGAATAATCACTTCCCCCAACCTGCTGGCTATGCTCTTGGTCACACAGGCCTGCATGCAGTCTGCCTTCATTGCTACAAGGTCACACTGCTGCCTCATGGTCCACTTACTGCCCATTAGGATCCCCAGGTCTTCTCTGCAAAGCTTTTTTCTGCATTTTTTTTCTCTTTTTTAGAACTTCATGAGGTTCCTGTTAATCTATATCTCTAACTTTCTGAAGTCCCTCCGAATGGCAGCCCTGCCCTCCAGCATATCCACTGCTCCTGCCAATTTGGTGTCATCTGTGGCTCGCTTAAGGGTGCACTCCATCCCATCATTTGCCTCAGTAATGAATATTAAACAGCACTGGCACCAGCATCAGCCCCTGAGGAATACCACCTGTAACTGTCTGCCAGTTTAATGCTGAACCACTGGTTCAGCCAGTTTTTCACCCACCATGTAATCTATCCATCTAGTCTGTGTCTCCCCAGTTTGGCTCCAGAGATGCTATGGGAGGTGTCAAAAGCCTTGCTAACGTCAAAGTAAACAATGTCCCCTGCTCCCCCTTGTCCCCTGTCACTTCATCACAGAAGGCCATCAGGTCGACCAGACACGATTTGCCCACRGTAAATCCCTGCTGGCTGTTCCCAGTCACCTTCTTGTCCTTCATGTGCCTGGGAATGGCTTCCATGAGGACTTGGGCCATTGTCTTCCCAGTGACGGAGGTGAGGCTGACCAGCTTGTGGTTTCCCAAATGTTCCTTTGTGCCTCAGAGCACGATGAAATACCTGAGGGTCTGACTCCTACCTCATGTGGGATCCATGAGAATGAGGACACTGTTTCATTTGACCTGTAGTAACCTGAAAAGATTACAACTGTGTTACCGTATTTGCCAATAATTCTAAATCCAGGACAGCTGGAAATACCAGCAGCTGGAGAACAGGTAGCACAGCTTGCTTGGCTCAACCCTTTCTCTATTTTTATGAGCAAAGCTGTCCAGTACTACAAATACAAGTTTGCAAAAACCCTACCCTCCTCCCTACCAAGATTAATGATATTTAAAACATATGGCTTTTTTTTTTTGTCTAAAACATATGCAATTTTCATTACTTTTGGAAATGTAAATTCAATATAGTTCAAGCTTTTCTTCATATTTTGATAATGAAAAAGTTTATTTTTCCGTTGGGGGAAGAGTATGAAGTCACCATGATTCTAAGGCAAGCCCTAAATAAACAGAGAGCAAGAGAGTAAGAGTGAGAAAGTGAGCTTCTGGGTCAAGGAATGYGGGCAATTTAAGAATAAGATGAGCGCCTGGTACATCATGAACAAATTCTTTCTGAAATCCTGGTGTTTAACACCATCAGAGATCCGCTGCATTCAGGGCAATTTTGAAGTCTGTTGCTCTACACTCAAGTGCCTAAATATGAACGAGTCTTGCCTGAAAATCTGGGTCCCTAATGCAATGGTAAGCAATTGGAGAGATGATCCAGCATGATTTGCTGGTTAAAGGCTTACTAGAGACAGTGAAGATGCTCAAGGACTTTAATAAGTTTGGATAGGACTTTGCAATCCAAGTTTCAAAAAACCTGTTAGTTTAACTTGCCCTATTTGTCACTATTGGGAACCTGGGAGAAAATAGGTGGAAGGTCTTATAAGTATTTTAGAACTGTTATTAGATGGATTAATTTGGCAGCAGTATCTGTGATAAATGAGAATTTCATAAGCCTTTTGTGGAGACACAAAGAATCTCATTGCAAAAGACTAAACCTAGTCCACTTAAGAATAAAGTACTTAAAATCAACCGGGGCAGTTTTTTCTGCGAGTAATCCAGGTTTGCATTTACATTTCCACAGGGAGTCAGTGTTCATAGGAAAAAGTTTCTTTCCTTTCCCTTTCATTTTCTAAACCTTTTCAGTGGAGTGGCACTCTGGAATACAAAAAACACCTCCTTGCATAATAAACTCTTAGTGAAATCCTCTCAGAATGGGTGAATTTCATACATATGTGAATGCCAAACACATTCCATTCATTAAACAGTAACTCAGAAACCTCAGTCTTTGAACCTGAGCTGTCCTTTATTTTTTGATGGCATTATATATGTCCGATCATGATACAACACAACTCTCAAAGCTGGACACTTTTTAACATTCAGTAAAACAAGATTTAAAAAAATCTCAACAAACACAAAAGCTCCAAAAAAGCCAGACAACAAGCCACAACTCATAAAGGCTCCCACCACTCTCCGAAAATTATCCCCATGTATATCCAACATTTTCAAAAACCTGGGGAAACAGATGGCTTTCTCCTGAATGCTTTGAAGATCAATAATGCCAGGCTACAGTGGACAAAGAAAAGACTTGTTCCATAGCTTAAGGCACCTTGCATTCCTGTGCCGAGTACATCCTACCACCTACGCAACGTTCATCATCTACAACCTGAGTTCTTCTGCTAATTTAAGCTGTGACAGTATGGTGCAGGGAAAGAAGCAGGCTTAAGTATCCATGTGTCAAGCTATTTGCTCAACTCTACCTTCTTCATGTTACTACACTTAACTCAGTGGGGGGATTCCTTAGTTCAACGAACTGTGATGGTCTTTTTCACTCTCAATAGTAACAGAGTCCTGATTTCCTGCTCTTTGGTCAACCTCACAACATTCTCATTAAGTTACACTGCAGACAGCTTTACAATTTGGTCCTGATGGGAAAGGTTTTCCATGGAACGTGAGTGGTGGAAGAAGAACTATCAGGTGTCTATGCCTCAGAATCTTCTGTGCTTTTCTCTTTTCACTGAGTCAGATTAAATGACTCATCCCAGTCTTAAAGATTAAAAGTGGGATTTGCAAAACCTGGCTGTTGGTGTAACTCATTCTGATGTCAGCATTAAATACCTCAGTTTGCCTAATACCACAGTTAAATCATGACAAGTTAAACATTTGGCTAACGCTTAAGAACAGCAAATGAGTTCTCATCATTGTAAATATTCTCAATACAGGGGCAAAGAAGCCCAGAGGAAAAAGCACACTACTTTTGAACTCAATTATCTTTAATTCACATTTCCACTGCACAGGCCTAACACTAAAGGAAAAGAAACACAGACATTGATGGCACAAAGAAAATCCCCAAATTTAAAGGCAAAGCACTCAGTAAAATTTTTCTTGAAAAGAAGGTTGAATCAAGATGACTCATAGTAGCAATGGAGAACTTCCACAGAATCCATAGAAATAGAAAACTGATATAAAGAAAAAAATCAAGGTAAAAAAATTAAGGAAACAATTAACACAGGCCCTTTGAACTAACATTAGAAGTCAGGAAAGAAAAAGCTAACACAGAAAACATACAGGTTCACCCTGCTGCCAAGTGCCTTGACGTTCTCTCCCAGGGCTTGGGATTCTGCTCTTTTTGATCATTATGAATATAAACAGTCTAGGAAAATAGAGTTCATTTGATCTGGGTTTTTGCTGTTGTCAGTTATTCTGTTTTAAAAAAGCCATGTAGACCATGAGAATATGGAATGAAATTCCAAACTGGAAAAGTTGCATTTAAAAACTACATTGTCACGAGCGGATGATCTCAGCCTGTATCACTTTATTTTATCTCCTTTTGACAAGGATTTCTGAAGGAACAACAAGRAAACAGTAGCAGCCAATAAAAGTGAAAGGAGAAGTCATCTTTAGTAAGACAATACGGCAGGTTCTCATTTTTGTTTACCTTTTCACCTATTTAAAACTCATATTTCTTAACCAACAGTCAAAGGAGAAGTGGCTTCATGAAAAAATGCAATAGTCTCACTTCAGCTGGGTGAAGAAAACTGCTTTTACAGTTCTTCAGTGGGAAAAAAAAAAAAAAAAAACAACCAACATAAAAAAGCCACTTCACAAGCAAGCCACACCTCAAAGAAGATTTGGTAGTTAAGATTACAGGTAGGTATTATGTTTTTTATCTTCATATCTTTATGACCACAGAGAAACAAAGACAGGAATATTATTTTTCTTAGTTCTTTTGATTACTACTGGAGATCTTTGCTGATTGTTTAACACATTTAAGACTGAGTTTTTGTGACTGCTTTCAAAGTTTTTGTGAGCTTTATAGAATATATTCCTATATTTATGAAGTGATTCCTAGATGGAAATACAGGTATGCATTTAGATGTGATATGCCTACATTTATATTATGCCTATATATATATGTGTGTGTGTATATATATATTTATATATTTATATGTATAAGGTCATAAATTCAAGGTTTACAGATAGGTGCTTTGCTACCCGCCAAGTAGAAACTGCCRCTGTGCCCACAGATGCGTCAAAATATAGCTTACTGAAATGAAACTATCCATCAGAAGCCATTTCTGCAAAGAGAAAAACTACTGATGAAGCTCCTTCTTCTATGGTTAAGGACTGGATCTCTCCAAGTAGGGGAGAATTTCCTGTCTTCTCCATTAAAAGAAATTCTGTTTATGTCCTCTGTTAAGGGATTTAACAATGACCTCAAGGTTTTCCTTTTTAATAACTATTTGCTGGCAGTCAGTTATCAATTAAAGAACTGAGCATGTCAAAGTAATCTTAAATTATACAGTGAAGTCATTTATGGTGGAATATTTCACTGCTTGCTGTAACTTTGTTTTCCTCAAGCGTGGTAAATGTGCCTTTCATTTTTCTCCAGGGCCACTCAAACTCACCTTTTTGTTTGCATCAGTAACCGAAGCAAGGTAGTTTTAAACTACAGACCAGAACAGCAACAGCCACCCTTCACCTTTACCTTCCTGCAATGAACTCACCTGTTGCAACAGGAAGACTATTTCCCCATTAATCCTCCCTCATTCCCCAAAATGATGTTTTGCCCAGRACATTCACCATCATCCCCCGGAACTGAAGCGTGCAGGAGCAGGAAAGAAAAATAACCACTCCATACTACGCCCAAACAGTAATTGCCATGTCTTAAAACTCCTGTTGTGTCCTTTAGAGCAAAGCTTTCTTTTAAAACATTCAGGACAGCGTAGTAGTCAGCATCTCATCACATYCCCACAGTCACGCTATTTCAGTGCGTATGAGCAGTTTTGGCCGTTCACACCGCTGCCTGCAACTGCCGCAGGGTAACCTGCTGTGCTGGAAGAACTGGGGTGGCCGAACTGCTGCTGGGACCAGCTGGGCAGCAAGCCGAGGCTGCAGGCAGGAGCGCCTGRGCAGTCCCCTGACTCCCAGGCAGGGCAACCGGCGTGGCAGGGCAGACACGCACTTGGAGCTGCAGGATTAACCTCTTGGTCCTGCAATAGCCATGGTGCAGGTTCCCTTTTTAGCTACATACCTCGTTCCCCTTCTTACCGTTATCACCTTGAAAGGTAGCGGCGAATTCGCTCAAGCTCGCTGTGGCTACCTCAAAGCGGGGCAGAGGGACGCAGGTGTGCAGCAGCCCGGCTGTGCCATGCAGCGAGCTGCGCTTCCACAGCCGGCTTCCTCTTCGCCCCTTTATGGCTAGGAGTTTGGCACACTTTCCTGCCTGGAAGGCTCACACCGGCAACAGAGGCAAACTGACTACAAAATAAACAGCCTAAATCATTAGAGGGAAGGGGCTGTACAATGAATAAGAAAATAAACAGGTCCTAAAAACTAACATCTTTCTGCTGTTATTATTTTGGTGTTTTCTGTAATATTGATGAAGTGGAGGGGGGAAAAAGCATCAGATGTATTTGAGAGCACACCTGGGAGAATCTTTTTGTAATACACACCACCATCATTTACTGCTGTGCAAGCACCAGCACACCAAATATACCAAACCTCTGCTAGTACTCAGGTGGACTGTAGCCGAAAGAGAAGGTCCTGAAGTTCTCCTTTACTTACGGTTTTAAGATGATGTATAACGCTGTTAGGTCTTCCTCTTAAATTGTAGACAAAAACATCTTTAGTAAGTAGTATATCCTGTCTGAGAAAACATCCCTTGTTTAATAGAAAGACTGCACATTAAAGTAATTAATTTTTCCCTTGCCATTTATAAAAAGAGAACAGAATCTTTGCATACAAATTACAGACTAACTGCATCTGCAATAACTACCATAATAAAAAAACCATCTCTCTGGAGAGGAGATAAGGGATCAAACCAAATAAAAACCCAGGTTTCATTGTTTTTTCTGCTTTGTTTTGCTAAGGAAATCCTCCAATCTCTGTTATTAGGGAAATCCCATAAAATATGTAAGGTTAAACCAACCTTGGACTCAAAAGTAATTTTGACCAGCATGTAAGAGAGATGGGAATATACAGATAGACCATTACTGATTGATTTCTTGAGTGACTTGAGTGAGGACACCTTTGTATTTAAAAGATTTCCCTAACCATGTCTGGACAATTTGAGACTGTGCCTTCCCTGTTGCACAGAAAAGCTTATTTCATAATTCAGATAAAGGCTTCCTACCTACACTAGACTATGGAAATCAAATCTTCTTGAAAGAGAAGAAGGATCCCAAAAGAATGAAAAACAAACTGGCAGCTTATAAGATGCTTGGAGATTTCTCCCGAACTGCTCTACGACCTAGCTTAGGAACATCTCTCCACCATGTACAGTCCTTAGCAAAGTCAAAAGATGTCCTAATGGGAGAGCACAGGATAAACATATTCAAGTTTTTAATATTGTATTTTGTGCTATCCACAATATGACTGAGCATCCTGCATGCATTAGCTGCCTGGATGGGTATTTAGTGAAGAAAAACTGACTTCTGCTAATTTTTCAAACTCCTTCTTGATAAAATTTGAATGTAGTTTTTATTGTTTTGCACAATAAAAGCATAATGGAATATAGAGATTGTTTTTAAATGGTCTCATTGGAAAAAGTAAACAATAAATAATTTGCAAGAAATCAGAATTCTGTTTTGCTGTATTATACACACAGTGAAATAATGTTGAAATTGAAACAGTTTAGCATCTACAATTTTTTGATTTTGTGGGTCTGTGAAGCTGCTTCATTTTACTGTACATATATATTTACAAGAAACTGGGAAGAGACTTTTTACCAGGGAGAGTGGGTAAGAAAGCGAGAAAGAGAAAAGCAGAGAAGGAGAGAAACAGAAAAAGAGAGCGACTTCTGAATTATGAATTGCTCTGGATACTTCATGACATTAATGTCTGGCAAGGTATCATCTCAGAAGACCATTTATGCTTCAATCTACTAAAGCTCAATGACAGCTCCACATCTAAGTAAAAGTCAATTACATCACTCAGTGAGTGTTTAGTTTTCAACATTTTGCTTTCTCAACAGTACCTAAGTCACATAACCTTCACGTGCAATTATGGAAATTCAAATCAGCTAACGGACTTCGAAAAGTTCCTTCCTGTTTAGACCAAGGAAGTTACATTACATGTACAAGAACCAGCCCTTATCGACAGACAAACTCTCATTAGTAAATTAAAACCAACTCAAATGCTTCCAGTTCTTATTTCAATGCAAGGGTCAGTTATTCTTGGTTAGCTTAGGCCAGTTCCTCGACACTACAAAGCTCAAAGGCTGCCAGGGGAATAAAACTGTACTGAATTTAGGAATTCACATCCAAGACATATGTGACTGTCAGTGTCACAAAAATTGGACTAATTTCTGATGAAAGAAGCCACAAAGCTGAATCCTCCCAAGACAAATCATTTAGAGAGTTCATTACTTTGATTTAGGTTAAACGGACTTAAGGGCTTAGAAACAGGGCTAAGTTACCGCAATCTGAGTAGCCGAGCTGTGTAGCTGACCACAGCTGTGCACTTTAGCCTACAGCAAATGCCAGGTCAAGCACAATTTTGGCTTATGCTTCAATGAGAAGAGATTTGAGCTACTTTTATCTGCTTTACCTCCCAGCTGGGACAACAGTCCTTTTAGTGGAAGCAGTAGAGTGCGGATCTGCCTTTTAAGTAGTCAGCTACCAAACCCCTCTGCCAAAGCAGAGCGCCAGCCCGGGGTCTGCTGTGAGGCTGAGTCAGCCAGAGCATCAAACCAAGTGCCTGCCCGGTGCTGGTATCCCAGAGACCGTTGTGAACGCACACAAATCTCTCCGTCTGCAAAACCCATGCACCACGCGGCCAGCCAAGCACCCAACACATAACAGCGAGCTCTGAGCACACCTCCAAAGACACACAGCAGCAGCTGCCAAGTGGCTGCAAGAGCTTGGCCACAACAGCAACCTAAAGCTATCCTATCCCTGCCAAAGTCTGAGATACACTTTTGCAGCTCGGTGACATTACCGACCATGTTTGTTCAAGGTGTTAAAAGCTCAGATACATTGAATCGGGTGCTGGCCAAATACCCCTTACCCAATTCATCCTAAGGCAGCAAAGCCGCTGCAGGGAGTCAAAAGCAGRCAGGGACTGTCCGGGGTGAGATGAGTGCCCCTCATGCCTCAACTTCCGCAGGAAGGAAGTGGCACAGCTCCAGATTCACTACAGTTTAGTCTAAACCTGTACTTCAGGTACAATTACTGGCTCAGGGTAGAGGAAAATGGGGAAGCAGGCATCTTCCCAAAGACTGAGACAGTATCAGATACTGCAACTTTATCACTGCCTAGTTATTACCATTAACCACATTCTCAGTTTCTGTTACCTGTTTTTAAGGCACAGGATGAAACCTCAGCAAGACCTTTTCCAGCTGAACTACCTTGATTCACTGCCCAGTATTATTAATGAACTCCTTGCCACCAAAACTTCACCAACCACCACCCCTGTTTTGACAGGAGAGAAGTTTACCCACCTTCCTCCTGTGACGACTCCCAGATGAAAGGCGACTACCGCCAAAAACCAGCGTCAGCTAGGCAGAAGAAACCTTCAGAGATTTTGAAGCCTAATCTGCTCTCAAAGAGAGGCAAGGGCTAGCGAAGGGCATCCCAGCAGAGGGGCTGGGAGGCACTGCAGCCTGGACGGGGCGCCCGAGCCAACAGCCAAGAACCCTGGGAAGCACCCAGGGATCCAGAACCTACCGACAGAAGTGCCCTGGAGACACGAATAATGCTGAAAACTGACAACAGCCGTCGCCACGATGCTGCTCACCCAGCCCATTAGCACCCAGGTGATCAACAACCCCCTTTGGCAAGACTGCCCCACAGCATGAGGGCAGTTTGAGAAGTGACAACAAGCGAGCAGAAACTTCAAGTAAACCTGCAAGTGTATCACTACAACTTAAAATGCCTAGCTTTACAGCAGCGGCCCCACTTATCCGCTTGGCAAGACCCACTGCTGTAACAGACATCGTGCCCTACTATAAAGGTGTTTCAGGAGCGGGTCGCATGACACCAGTCTTCTATTTATCGCTATTTTGCTCTGTGTATGGCCTTTTCCAAACACTCCAGCAATACAGTCCTTGCTCTAAGGCCCTCACATAAAAAATACTTGACACCTGTATTGTCTTTGATACAGAAAGCTCCACGAAACAGTAACCGACCTTTAAACTAGAAAAGAAGAAAATAAAAAAAGAAAAGCTAGAGGTCTGAAAAATATCCTGGCTAAGCAGGATAGTAGCATATCATTATGATCAATATTCATATCACAGCTCAGAATGATAAAATTATAAATTTATTATAAATATTATTATTTATAAAATTATAAAAAAGGCAAGGGAACCCCCCCCCCAACCCTTCAGGGACTTATCCACAATAGCCTTTAGCTGAAAACAGAACTCGGAGTGAAACAAGCCAGAAGTCGAAACTATGGAAAGTGTTCTTCTCCGTCACCTTCCAATGAATCCCAAGTCTCGTCTGATAACTCTTAAGAGAATTTAATTCTAAGAGGCTGAAAAAACAAAATAATGCACAGGCATCTGATCTGACTTACTGACATGCCCTACCGATATCCCCATGCACCCATCAGTATTAGGACAGGTTGTTGCTACTTGTTCCACCCTGGATGAAAAGAGAAGGAGATAACACCTAGAAGAGAATGGGTTTATCCTGAGTCTCAAAAGAAATTTTCATTTTTTTTCTCCACAGGTTTCCCTTTAAGGGAAGTAGGGTGAGGGCTAAAAGGGTTGATCTAACAATATTATTGATATCCAATTTCAAAAGGAAAAATATAATTTTTTATAAGTTAATTCAGCTTGTAACCCAAAGCAAATAAAAGTCATGCAAGAAAATTTCCGATTAAGACAAAGCTTGGCACAAGGCCCAGAACTTGATTCCCAACATTATCCATACTAACAGATGTTACTTTTTCATGTGAATGTCTACACAGCTTGGACAAGTTTGCAAACATGGCTGCGAAAGGATAGTTGAAAAAAAACAGTTGTATTTCCCTTATGTGTGCTCCTAGGCTTTTTCAGAGCACTCTGAACTAAAGGGACCAACCTCTTGGTCTCGCCAATCTTTTCCAAGCCTGTGTAAGGGACCTGCTCCCAAAGACACTGAAGCGTCTGGCACAGAAAAGAGGTGGTTGACAAGCCATGAGGTTGAGCGTAACTGTGACAGAGCAGAGTCACAAACTGCAGTGCATACTGCTACTGCGATGCAACAGCTTCTGGGAACACCAACGGCTCTCAATTACCCTTCTGGAGATACTTATATGACCCACAAAACAAGTACTTGCCAAGAGGCAGTGAGGTTACCAGAAGTGGGAAGATGCACAGGAGCTGAACTGCCCATCGGGAGGGAAACCAGCAAGGAGATGTTGCAGGGCACCTCAAGAGCTGCCGCTGAGCACCCAGGTGAACACAATGCCTCATGTTTTGGGCAGGCACCTGCCATCAGCTAGCACCACTCACCAGATCACGTTAGCAGTGACCGACCCTTGGGCCAGTTGCTCCCAGCTTTGCCTGGATCTGGGGAGATCCCTGGGAAGGGGATAAGGAAGAAGGTGGCTACGAATGGCATCTCCAGTCCAAGCACGTGGGAGACAGGGAGCAGAGGTGGGTGGGGGGGCGTGAAGGAGGGAATGGTGCTACATCCCCCTGTAAGTACCAGAAGTGGGTGCTGAGCCAGCACCTATTTTTGAAATTTTTGATGCTGCTTTCTACTGTTCTTTTTACTGCTAGTATTATAGAGGCAAATCAAGTTTGGGAATCCTTGTTAAGAGTTTCTTTCCTGGACCCACTGGAGGTGGAAGGCAAATAAAAGCAAGCCTAAAACTGCACCGATTTCTGGTGAGSACGCTCTAAGTACCCAGGAGTTTAAGGGCCATTAAAGGTAACTTTACACAATAGCAACTGCAGGACTCGCATCTTTCTAAAGCCTAGGAAAACAGGACCTGAAGGTGTGCCAGTCTAATTCCAATACATCTAACAGATCTGTTCATTTTAGTGTCCTACTCCCCAATTTAAAACCTCTAATTATCTCTAATCTCTATTATCTTGGTACTGCAGGCAGTACCTGACATGCATTTTGTATTACAGACCAATAAAAAGCTTCTGGGAACTATAAATAGATAACTGTGTCAACCAGGATGAAGAAAATTTTAATTCCATTTAACCAATTCTCTTATTCTCCAAGTGTTTCAAGAAAGTCATCTATCACAAACAGCTCTGGATCCTCAGTGTCATCTGTAATCTAATACATTCTGCACTGAAAAAATATTTACCTAAAGTATGAAGTGTTTAGTGCAAACTAAGATTAATCATTTGATAATCTCAGAACACCTGAGTGTAATAATATTGGGTTGCTTCCCTGAGCTCCATTTCTTAAAGGTGCGTTAAGTGGGCGAGAAAAGAAACTATTCTTTTATTTTCAGCCCTGATTCACTCAGTTTCTTAATTGCTTAGAAAGTAATCAGGAAAACTAGAAAAATAAATTAAGCAAAACATTAAAATGAAGTTCTCACTAAGGCAGAGAGAGGCATTCACCCAGCTTCTCATAGGCAGTGAGAGGGCAGACAGAGCAAGGCAGTGAGCAAGGCCATCTGAAAAGCAGAAAGAGCTCAGCAGTCCAGGAAACACAGAAGAAAACTTAAAAAAAAAAAAAAAAAGGAAAAAAAAGGAAAAAATAATAAAAAAGAGGTAGAAAGGTAGACAAAGAGACACAGAAAAGACACATTGAAATGCAAGTGTCAATTAGGCTTAAAAAGTCTATGTGATTTCTCAAGTATTTATTCAATGAAGGTATCATTCATGTGATATTTCTTCCAGCACCTGACCTCTTCAACAAACGTGTGCCACAGCTCTTATCAGCCAAGCACAACGCAGCAGTCTAGGAAGCATATTATCACCTTGAAATATCATTATTTCAATCTGAATATGTTGTATTTGCCATTGTTTCAGAAAATTGGTAGCACGCTTATAAACGGGAGAAGGGAGAAAAAATGTCTTCTATTTGAATATATTCTTAACTGTTACTCATCRCACATTTTAGCCCTTAAATTATCAATGGGACATGCAAATTTAGTGTGTTTGCCCAAGATGCAGGAATTATTCAGCTAAGAAAGAAAGGCAAAAGAACAGATGCTTTTGAAAGACTTATTTGTGATAAAATGAAGAAACCTTACTGCATTTAAATTTTGTGCATGAATAATATGCACGCCCTTCGCTTTGGCTCTGCCAGGCTAGAGAGGCATGCTTGCGCATAACTGAGGTCATTGCTCTTTTCTCAGGCCCCGCGCAGGTGGATGTTCACCAACCTTAGCAATAGAAGAGCCGAAAATGAAAAGGCACCAAGAAAGAGTGTGCTCAGGAAAACACAAAATAAAACAAAAAGCACTTCAGTACTGTTGCTCACTTAGTTTGTTTGGGTCAGGATATACTACTAAGAAGGTAAGTAGAAGATGCAACCTTACACAGGGAATATCTTAGGACAAGAGAAGATCCCAAGAAAATGGGACTGAGTCAACAAGTGTATGATTTCAAATATAAATTGTCATGGATTGTTTAGTCTGGTCTCTGTTTTGGAAGCTTTAAGGACTTGTACATTCAAGCTTTTTTTTTTTTTTTTTAAAAGGAAAACATCACCGTTTTATTTTAATTAAAGCAAGGAGTTTTAAATATGATTTTAATAGCTGAAATCAGTCATTAGATACCATGAAACTTGCAGAAGAAGCTGTTAACAGCATCATCTCTTTGAAGATTTTTTTGTAAATTTTTGTGTATGAAAATGAATTTTATCAAAAATAGCTGATAATTCCCCTCATTGGCATCCTTATGGCAGGTATCGGCACACTCAATGTTTCCATCAACTAATCAGCTTGCTGCTTTTCTAACATGTTTGCTAAATGAATGTTTCATCACCATACAGGCACATCGCAGATGTTCACTCACTTTTTTTTTTTTAAATTTGAGATAACAAGCAATAAATCAGAGTTACATTTATGATCCATGACACAGTACTGAGCAAACCAATTCCATCATTGTATTTTACTAACATATCTGCTGTTGGAGGACAAAAAGAGAAGTGCAGCCAAGACAGTAAGTGGGTGTGAAATTAAAAGACTGGGAGAGAGCTGCATTTCATTCACCTCAGTGTCATTGAGATGAAAGCAAGAAATGATTAAATGAAAGAAAAATGATTAAAGCGGTTAACTGTAAGACAGTTTCCTCACGTAGTACCTTAAAATGGCGACACTTGGCTTTATTTTCTTTTGGCACATGTCATCTCTTACACCAGTGCAAAATGCTACCCAAACTGAATGGCAGAACTGTATGCAAACTTCACACTGGGAAAAGAAATACAGAGATGAAAAGTRGTAATGGTGATTTTGGCCCAAAGTGTCAGGCGACTCACTTCTCTTTATTCTTTGATTAGTTCACTAATATGAAACTTTAGGGTAATCAGTAGACTTGAGTATGGAATATATGTATATACATAGTTTCTATGAGGTGATGTACAAGCAAAAAGGGAGAGGGAAGGGAATCAAACTTGCCCACCAGTCCTATCAACATTCTTTCAAATGAATCAAAGCAAGCAGATCTTGGTGAGTTGAAGCAATTTAGAAGACACAGCCACAATGAAATCCTTAACGAATTTTTTTTTTTCTTTATCTTCCCCTCTGAAAAATGATCCTGTTTTGATGAAACATCTTTAACTAAAATGAAAATATTTACTTTCCTATTTGCTTCATTAAAAAAGCAAATGCATCAAAAATGTTGATTTTCATTAGGCCTCTATTTTTACATTTTTGCATCTTATTTTAATTTGCAGTTACTAACTTATTTAAAGTACAAGTCTGCCCTCTAGTGTCTAAAATACGCAAACTGAGCGATATTAAAGCATTTTTTCTTTTTTTTTTTTTGAGTTAAAATACTTGAAACTGATGTTTCCTGCTTGTCAGATAAGGTGGGACAGACGAAAAAAAAAAGCATATAAAAAAGGTTGGATTCACATCATAGAACTAAGTTAACCAGTGGAGCCTAATAACCAAGTCAGACTGGTTTCATCAGATGAAAACAAGTTTTTCTTGTGCACCATGGAAGCCACATGATTTGTAAGAGGAAGCCAACAAACAAAAAACCATGAATCTTACAGGAAGGCAGTGATCTACAGTGAACACTGACAGAAGACATGCGAAATACTCTAGATAAGACACAGCTGATGTCTGCAAATGAAGCAATGGCTTAAAAAAAAAAAAAAAAAAAAAAAAAGGTAAGTGGGGATTTGCTCCTTTGTATAATTTCACAGAATCACAGAATCGCTGAGGTAGGAAGGGACCTCTGGAGATCATCTAGTCCAACACTCCTGCTCAAGTAGAGTCACCTAGAGCACATTGCACAGGATCACGTCCAGGTGGGTTTTGAATATCTCCAGAGAAGGAGACGCCACAACCTCTCTGGGCAACCTGTTCCAGTGCTCTGTCACCCTCACAGTGAAGAAGTTTTTCCTCATGTTAAGATGGAAGTGTCTGTGTTTCAGTTTGTGCCCATTGCCTCGTGTCCTGTCGCTGGGCACCACTGAAAAGAGTCTGGTCCCATCCTCTCGACACCCTCCCTTCAGATACTTGTACACATTGATAAGATCTCCTCTCAGCCTTCTCTTCTCCAGGCTAAACAGGCCCAGCTCTCTCAGCCTTTCCTCATAAGAGAGACACTCCAGTCCCCTAATCATCCTAGTAGACCTTCACTGGACCCTCTCCAGTAGCTCCATGTCTCTCTTGTACTGGGGAGCCCAGAACTGGACGCAGTACCCCAGATGTGGCCTCACCAGGGCTGAGTAGAGGGGGAGGATCACCTCCCTCGACCTGCTGGCAACACTCTTCCTCATGCACCCCAGGATACCATTGGCCTTCTTGGCCACAAGGGCACATTGCTGCCTCATGCTTAACTTGGTGTCCACCAGCACTCCCAGGTCCTTCTCC
>NW_020447708.1:1807684-1859562 GCF_003343035.1 Apteryx rowi
CCTGCACTTGCCTTTGTTGAACTTCAGGAGGTTCCTCTCTGCCCACCTCTCCAGCCTGTCCAGGTCCCTCTGAATGGCAGCACGGCCATCTGGGGTATCAGGGACTTGTGGATGCCAGGTTTGCCAAAATGATCTCTGACCCAATCTTCTTCAACCAAGGGAAAGTCTTCCTTTCTCCAGACTTTCTCCCTGGTCTCCAGGCTCTGAGATTCCTGAGGGCTGGTCTTAGCAGTAAAGACCGAAGCAAAGAAGGCATTCAGTAACTCTGCCTTTTCTGTATCATTTGTCACCAGGGCCCTTGGCCCATTCAGCAGCAGGCCCCTATTTTCCCTAGTCGTTCTTCTGTTACTGATGTATTTAAAGCAGCCCTTCTTGCTGTTCTTGACATCCCTTGTAAGTTTAAACTCCAAATGGGCCTTGGCCTTCCTAGTTGAAAGGAAACATGCAAATTCAAATGCTTGGAAGAAAGAAAAAAAAAAAAAAGAAAAAAAAAAAAGAGTGAGATCAGAGAAACTGGGTTTTCAATGGGAGTATATGAATCTGCCCCCCATCAAATTCCTGGCCTGAGTCTGATGGGAGCATGAAGATATTTTCTTTTTTTTTTTGGGGGGGGGGGGGGGGGGGGGGAGGCGGGGAGGGGTAACACTAAGAAGGGGTCAGGTTTCACTTCTATCACCTAAGCACAGAGGTGCTTATCTCACCAGCGGGGGTGGGAGGGTAATTCTCAAGCCTCCTATTTAGTACTCATTATATTTACAAACCGAACAAACAAGAGACTCTGTAAAAGAAGGAAATTAAAGCGTTCTGCTAAATTCATTATTTACACTGCTACCTTGTACTGTACGTGACACATTTTTGTTAAATTGTCCAGTCCTCCTACACACAACAGCAACCTACATGCTATGAAATCAATACACTGCTGTCTCATTAGTTCTGAAAACAGTAGTAACTAGGGACATTTCAACTCCAATGCATGTGTGCACCTACACACACACACACAAACACACACACACACACACACACACCTTCATTATTCTGAACAATCCTCATTTCAAAATCACCTCTGGATTGCTTTAACTGCACAAGTTTTAACCGGACTGTCCCAAATAACAACTTTGCATTGCTAGACTACTATATACTGTACAAAATGGAGAAAGTCAAACAGCATGAAATTGCATTAGAACTAAAAACCTTTTTCCTAAACATGTACTTCTAAACAGAGCTATGGAAAAATGACATTTCCTGACTCAGCAGATAATCTCCCTGGCAGTGCTCTCTGTAATGACAGAAAGAGTTTTATTAGTTCTTAGTCCTACTACTATTGCGGAGCCAACGGAGCTACATGAAGATAAACAGACTGTTGTCTCAGCCCTGCGTCACCCAAGTCACCAGCCAGGTTTGGTCTGCAGGACCAGTTTCTGTGCATGTGACACCATTTCCCTTTCTCCCACACTCAACCTAACAGGTTAACAGAGCTACAAGACAAGACAGAATCAGGCCTAAGACTAACTTTATCAAACACAACAAAACCCTCTAGAACCACCCAATTAACTTCCAGATGCCAAGGTGAGTTTGCCAGAAGGACAAGCAAGGAAAATTCTCGTCATTCTTTGAACTTATAGATTCAATGTATTTGTCAYAGAAGCACTTAAAGACTAACCTACAACCTGCAAAGCCTTTCTAATATGATAAAGTTGAACTTAAAGGAATTCCTCAGCTCCCTGTTTCATCTCTTATTGGCATTCTTCCCAAGTTAGACAACAAACTGGAGAGCTCCAAGACAAATTTCTAGTTTTGCAGAAGTGTCTTGGTGAAAAGGGCAAACTGACAGGTGTGCAAAATTCCTATGTCTTGTAATAATTACCATTCCATTTAATGAGTTAAAATAATTGAGATGCTGGATGATTAGTGCTTGGGAGCACAATTTATCTTTAGAGGCTCATTTGTTCTGTGTTCAGCTCAACAGGATCTTTATCCCTATTCAATTCTCTTTTCACACCTAAAACAAATTGGAAGAGCATGAAAATGTCCTCATAACAGTAAGACAGAAATAAAGCTAACGATAAAATCTTATCCATTGTTTTGAAGTCATCTGACAGACTTTGGTATTAAAAAATTAGAGCTTCTTTATAAAAGACTAGAGAACAGTACAGTGAACAGAAAAATTATAACTCTGTGTTAATTCCTCTTAATCCTACAGAACACTACTAAATACTGTATGATGACGCATAGGGAAAAAAAGGAAGTATTCAAAAAATTGTTAAATTCTCTCACTCAAAAAAATCTTGCAGCAAAAAAAATGAAGACCATAATGCAGTAAATTATTCCTTATACTAAAATATCTTTCCCTACTTTGAAACCGGCAGTTTCAAAAATCAACTAGAGTCACTGCTTCTATTTTCACACCTTGTGAGGAACCAAATTAGAAGACAGTCTAAAAAGTGGGCCCAGATATTTTAAAAAAAAAATACATATATACATATATATATATATATGCATATATATACTCATATACACCTGCAATTTAGCACTAAGGCATTATTTTGCCCCACTATGCTGTTCCAGTATCAGGCAACAGCTTTGTAGGCTCTTATTTCCTAATTCTGTGTGTTTAAAAATAAACAAAATCTTAGAGATTTTGCCCTAACAGTTACCCTCCAGTTTTATTTGGATAGCCTTCCTATAGAAGGCATAACATGGAAAAAAGTATGAAAAACTCAACTGTTAGGTTTTTTGAGAACTTGGAAAAATACAGAAACACGTAGCAAACAAACTGCAGGAAAATTATTGTTTCAAGTTAGTTTAGACAAGACTTTTTTTCAATGAGTTATACATTTACCCACATTGTTGTGTATACTTAAACGACTGTGTGCATAACCTATATCAGACTTTCTATTAAAATCAATAACTATGCAGGATGAAAACAGCAGGATAAACCAACATACAAAAACATTACGATCATAGTAAATGGCAGGGAAAGTACAAGATACTTTCCCAAACATACACCAGCATATTATCTTACTACAGAATAACAACTGAATTTGATTTTTGATCCAAAACTAATTCCAAGGAAAGCAGGGAATCTCACAGAGATCTTTTTCTTCATAATCGCTCTCCAGTCAATTTTTGTCTCAAAATGGGAAGCATTGTATTTAAAATCAAGGAAATAAAGATATTGAAAATATGATCACAAGTCCAGAAAGATGTATTTAAAAAACAAGCATGCAAGACTTTTAGTACAATGCTGTTTTTTAAGGTTAAAAAAAAATCTTAGTTGAGTTTTTCCTGTTTCATCTCAAATATACAGCATTAAAACTATACCATGGTGCCAGGTTTTACAGACAATTACATAAACTTGCCATAAACAGATTGGTTTGCTCTGCACTGTAATCTCTGATGATTTTTACGCAGGTGTGCGTGCACTTGTATTCAACCTTTTTCTCCCTCAAGTCTATAAAAATTATGCAGAAGATGTAGTAATAGCTAAATGTGTACAATTTTCAGGGCATCCCTCACAAATTTGGGTGCAAAGAAGAGGAGGTATGCTATGATGGGAGCATGCTCTTACTGTGGATCAAGGGGGGTTTCCTGGCAAAAAAAGTCAGGTTCCTCCACTTACCCAGTTAGGGCTTCTCATTGATTTCCTGAAAATAGCTCTATTTGGATGCATAATTTAACCCCGGTCAGCAATGGCACCCAATCCTTTGCGGAGACAACTTTAGCATGGCTGTGTGAAGAAAAACTACTCTAAGGGAATCCTCAGGAAAAATTATTCTCTCAATAGGCACCACTCTACAATTTTTCTCAATCTTGGGATCTTAATTAGGGAAGTTTTATGCTATGTTTAGTGCTACTGGCCATAAGCAGCTTTTCCCGTAAAAATCAAGAGGCCACGTGAGACACCAGACACCACGCCAGAGGTCTTCAGAGAGCTGCTAATAATCCAGGCTCTGCCAGTAAGTGGACAGGACCTGGGACCTCCAGCTCATTCCAGCTTTCTGGAAAACAAAGGATAATGCCTTCCAACTCCTCTGCAAAGAATCCCAATAATGTAACAACAAGCAGCACCGGGTGGCAGCTAGGGATTACTGTTCTCCACTGCCAAATCACACTTCTGTTTGTGTACTATACAATAACAAGTGGCTTAAATTTACTGGAGTAGTGGCCTGTTATGATGTAAATAAATCCAGTAAATGAAACGATGAGTAGTCATTCAAAATTCGTTCCATCCTAACAGCCAGTAGTCAGTTGCAAAGCACATGAAAAACACAACTGGAACTTACGAAGGCTGAAAAAATCCCTATCATCTTACTTCTTTCGAAGAAATGCTGATGCCTTAGGTCCTTGATTGCTTTGTGCCACCACTCAGAGATACAAGTATTTATTTTAGTACGTAATTATGAAAAGAATCTATGTAAGTACTCCCCCCCTCACCCCAAAAGAAGGTATTTACAGAAACCACAGAGCTGTTTCTTAAATGATACTATTAACTGAGTGGAAGACAGACACAGAACTGAAGCAGTCTGAGTGGGCCAAAGGACAAGGCTTTTATTCTCCATAAATACCATACGAGGCCCATCTCACCCACCATCATCCATCAGTCCTGCACCTCTTCCTCAACACATCTTTGAACACTGTGAGCATCCCCTGTGTATTAAATAAAACCACCCAAGACAGTAATGACTGCCTTGGGAGACAGACACAGTGGCTTGGTCACAAGCCTGACAACACTAAGTAATTCTTTACAATTTTATTAGAGTTTTAGAAAAGCTCCTTTTAAACTCTACTAGACAGTATCTTCATCTCGATTTTGCCGGTTAAATAAAGATTACCTCACTATGAAATAGAGATAAATTACTCAGGATGGGATTGTGGTTGCGTATAAATAGGCCTCCAGTGCCATCTGAGATGCCCTGGAGTATCCAAGAGCTCCAGAGGGGGCTGGTGGATGTGCCCAAGGACCAGCAGGAGATCCCCACCTTCTCCAGAGGTTGCTGGAGGCTGGGTAGGTTATCTTGTCGGCTGATAAATGCCCTGGGGACAGGAAGATGAACTCCCCCCTTAGCATTCAGCATAGTCATACCCTGCCTCCCAGTTCTGTGGTCACCAGCTTGTGAACGCTTACATTTGAGCTCCATTTCAAATATACAAGTAGCCCCTGAGGTTAGCAGAAGGGAGGTTCTGTCAAAAAGCTGTGCCTAAGTAAATACTCTCAAGATCAAGACTTAAGGGCCATGGCCTTCAAACTCTTACTTGCTGCAGTACTCCCATTGACCTTGGCCAGCTTTAGTGAGATCAACTGCATACAGAAATCCTGGTCACAACTGCAAGTTTGTTTGCAGAATCTGACTTTCAACAGAAGGTATAAACCAAAAAAATAAGGAGAAAGACAGATGGCTGAACAACAGATTCATTTTGTCTTAAAAGAAGGCATCAGGAGAGCCAGTTCTTTGTTCTGCCACAGCCCCTTATTTGAAGGCAGAAAGGCAGGAAAAACTGTCTATAAAAATGTTGTCGAGGCTTTCCCAGAAGGGAAGAAGAGCCATAGGGGAGCACAGTGCACTCCAAGTATCCCATCTTGGTGAGTGGCCAAGCGATATGCTGAAGCCAAAATACAGTATGCTAAGAGTTGCCTAAAGGCCACTTCAACAGGGACAAGCTCCTTAATAGTTCCAAAATGCATCACAAGAAACTACCTTTGCTGCACTTGTTGCTCCTGGGCCAAGTATAGGGAACAGACTGCACAGCTGGACAAGCTGCTACCACTTTAGTTAAAGTGGTAATATATCACATTTTTCTTTAAGGTACATAAATGAAACTGAATTTCACTAAAGGAAAACGGGCCTGCATGTTTATGCCAGCCTTAGCGAAAAAGGTTCTCTTCGGTGATTTTATACTTATTGCTGTCTTACAAAGATGTGAAAATATTCAAATCCTTTTCCTAACAGCACATTTCAAAGTTACAGTGTGTTCTTAGGACCTCACACATGTCAGTGCACTTGTGCTGCCTCATAATGAACTATAATTACTATATGATCGTTTCCAGACTTACACATAGTTACCCATTAACCTGTATTTGTAGACTAAGTATTCGCTGAACAGCATGGTATGTTCCTTCAGTCCCCAAAGCTATGTAATCATTCAGTCATAGACCTCAGCAGACTGGCCAGCTGAAACTGTTTTTGCAGTGATGAGGGAAAGGCCACAGATAACTAGTTCTTATTTAAAGACTTTAAACAAAAATGCCCCTTTTATAGAAAACTTTGTCAGGAAACAAAACAACTGAATGTGGGGACTGCTAATTTTCATGCTTGTTGGACTAAACCCTCAAATTTCTCATTCCAGTCCCTGTGCATATACCAGGGTAAGAAAGAAAGCAGAATCAATACAATCATTCAAGCTTCCAGTTGAATTTGCTTACTACATGTCATCCGCATAGGTACGTATCCATGAGATGAAAAAAGTGGAGTCCCCTACATGGTATAAATATAATTTACTAGTTTCTTGCATAACAATAAATATATTGTTACCTCTGTAATTGGCACAATTTTTTAAAAGCATTTTCAGAAAGATTCAGTTGCTGCAAAAAAAAAATATATATATATAAATATATAGTAACAATAACAATATAATGCAATGAATACTGTGTTCATTATTAACCTTTCTAGCAGTAAGGCTAGCTGACAGCAGAATGCCAAGGATGGCCGCAGAATTTTTGCATACACATAATTTGTGTATACACAAAAAAATCCATTCATCTTAAATCTAGGGTTGTTTGGTTTTGTTTTGGTTTGTTTTTAAATGAATAACACCTAGGAGGTATGTGCTACCACACCTATGGAACTTGCTCTGTGCTCTATTACAAACAGAGGGGGTTACAGGCTTTTCCCAGCTTTAAAGAAATTGCTTAATGCAGAAACCTCTACTTTTTGCAGACAAATGGAGATAATCTGTCAGTCACATAGAGGTAATGGCTAATAAACAGATATAAAATAAATAGAAAATAAAATAAAATAGAAAATAATAAATAAATAAAATAAATAGAAATAAAATAAATAGAAAGCGCTGTATTTGATGTTTACTTTGCTGCTCATTTTCATTTGAGAGGGAATAACAGCAGCAATTTAGAAATCCGGCATACATATCAACAGGCTTCCATCAGGACTCGCTACTGCACAGGATCAGCTGCAGCCCATCTCAGGAGGCGAAAAGTCTTGCTACAAACTCTTCTTCTCTCTGGAAGCGTCTTCTCTCTTTACAAGCTGCAGCTGCTGCTGCAGCAACTGAGCTGGAGAAAACGGCTGGCTGGCGGCTTGGCCCGTGTGAGGCATTATGCTGAGGTCTCCAGCACTAAATATGTGGGGTTTCAGCTGCAGTCTCAGTTAGGGAACCAAGTTTTATTACACACAGACTCTTTATTCTCCTTACTACACACGCAAAAAGGGAACATGCCCAGCAAGATGCAGTGGCACAACCCATAAGCAGATTGTTTAGTTGCAGACTGCCTGTAAATACCACACTGTGAAGGAGCCAGACTGAGTTTATGAATGACTTCAAAGGATTTCTCAATAAATGGTGAAATTAGCACCAGTATCTTGGTGCTAAATGAGATATTAATGTTTAAGCCAACAACTGTTATTTAAGTATTCCACAGCTTTTTCCCAGCAGGTTCCCTGTTCCGAAGGCCAGGAAGGGTAAGAAAGATGGGAGGAATTTGGTCACCCTGGTCAGGGAGGACTTTTGGTGCAACCCACGGTGGTCTAGGCAGTTCCTACACCGTGCACTGGAACAGGCTTTTATGCCAAATCCAATTCTCAGCAGTACAAAAAGCATTCATCTTAAAGCAGCTGTGGGAGGATGAGGAAATCTAATTCTAGAGGGAACCCCATGCCCGTGTACAATAGAAATCCCACCCACACCAAAACAATTTTCTGGACGCACATCAGAGACCACACGCGCTTCAGAACGAACGCTAAATATACTCGTCTTAGAACTATGTCAATATTGGCACTAGGATATTAAACTTGACTTCTAAAACTGACTCTGGGAAGGATTCCAGTTGTCAGGAACTTCATGAAAGTGCTAGTGCAATGTTACCTGCGCACCAGCTGATAGTCATACAGGTACAGACTTTTAAACACAAGGTTAAGGTATGAAAATATCCTGGATTTTTGGAGGCTCAATTAAAGCTTTAAGAGCTCTTGTTTCAAGATGGGTAGTTTCAAATTACAGATATCTAATCCAATATCTAAATGAAAAGGCAAACTTCTACTAAGACATTTGCAAAGAAATACTCCGACAGGATTTCAAATTTACAATAAAAATCTTAGTTCAGAATTAAGTTGTTTATATCTGAGGGAAAAATAATTGTTGGAAATGACCCGAGAGGCAACTTTTGCTTTAGTAATTATTKTTAACACTAAAATCAATGAAAAGAGAAACAAAGAGGAGTAAGACAGGGATTGTATTAGTATACTGATTTTAGAAACAGAAGATGACTACCATCATTTTTACTGCGCTAGTTTATTATTTGGGGGGGGGAGGGGGAAGTGAGGGAGAGATGGAGAAGAGCACAGGGGATAAAAGACGGCAAATCATCATCCTCTCCCATATACATTACTTGAGGTACATTCACATAATCCTGGTGGCCCAAAGTGCAAGCACATCATGCAAATCACCAGACTATTCCCATTCAGTCCCCAAGTCAAACAAAATCCAATCTATTGCACTTTAGCACAATATAATCCATTACAGAGAGACCTGAAGATGCCCATTACCATGAACACATAATAGAATGATGTACCTTTTTAAAGGAAAGGAAAAAAAAGTCAAACTTTTACTTCTAAATCCACTAACTTGTGTAAGTAAAACTGTTGTATAACCTCTTAATTAAACAAAATTTACCTCTTTCATCCCCTCTCCCCACAACCCCACAGTGCTATCGCCATTGACTGCCTATTCAAAACTCAAGCATTCTCAGTGCTTCCTTCCTTGGGTAATGTTATTCACAGTATTTGCTTACAAAATACGCCAACTGAACATACTAAAGATTTCTACAGTAAGGGATTAAACAAGTAGCAAAAACTGCCTGACTATTCTATCATCACGTAACAGCTGAAAACCAAGGAAGGAGGACGAGGTAAGCAAAGGTTTGCCAAGGGAAGCCAGCACTTCATCCAGGCTTTTTCTCTGCGCTGCCAGCGCTGCGGTTTGATTCAGTTCAGCCGCTTGGCAGAGGAAGTCAAACACTAAAATACATCACCGCTGTCGGTGCTCCCGACTGCTCCAGCAGCCCAAGGAGCTCGCGAAACGCCAGCTGCCCTCACAGCCGGTAACACGTACACATCCCGACACGTCACGCGGCACCCAGAAGAATCAGAAGAGGAGCCTGGCACAAGCAGGGAGCGGCTGCGGAYGGCACACACGCACGCACACGAATGGCTTGTCCTTTACATAGTGCTAAACAAAATTAAGCTGCTCCAGTCGTTTCCATCGCCAGATTAGCTCAAGCGTGTCGGAGTCCCGATTTGTCTCATTCACCTCCCTTTGATCCATGCTACATGCTGCCTTCTATTCATATCTACAATGATCACGGACAAAGCAGGAAAAGTAGCATAAATCCAGTAATAAAACACTTGTAAAAGCAGGAAGTTAATGGAAACTACAGGATACTTTTTTTTTTTTTTTTGACATTTGCAAGACAGATGTTAACATGCTGCAGAGAGTAACTACTAGTCATTTTATTTCTCTTGCTGCATGTGAGATATTAACGCACTGAATTTCCTGAAACCAAGTAAGTTTAAATGGATGCAGGAATGGATGTTTTGGTGGTGAGCTTCCTCCCTAGCCTGGCCCCTGAATCTTTCTCCTTGAACCTTCAATTAAGTTAGGCAAGCAAGCTCTTTAGAACTATGGCTTTAAGTAAATACATAAAAATAAGGAAATCTCAGAGAGCAAATTAAACAGAACATACAATGTAACAAACATAACAATGGGGCATCAGCAAAGAGAATGGAAGTGATTTAAGTTATGTAAGCAAAAGCAAGAAATTCTTTTCCTTACTTCAGTTTTATCATACTTCATTTACAAACCATTAGTTTATTTTTTAAATTATGGATCACAAAGCTTTGCTTTAGACCCATATGAAATAGCCATAGAAGGCTTTCAAACTTCAAAATTCCAAAATATGGGGTCGGGGGGGGCGAGGAGTGGAGGGGAGGCGATGTTTGTGCATGAATGTATATGCATGTGTATTTTGAAAGAGAGAGAGAGGATGTGTGTCCATATATAATAAATGACTATATATTTTATGTATTACATACGTACTTTCTGTATATGCATATAGTACATAACAAAGTCTCCTGCAACAGCTGCTTTTATATCATAAACCATGGACCAGAGTCCAAAGATCTAAACCTCAGTATACTTCTAGGTAAACACAACCCTTCAAAGAGACTGATATTTGGGTCATGAAAAAAATCTATTCCTGGTCTGCAAAGAGCCAAATTAATCCAGAATCTAAATCTGAATTTTAGGAAGCTAATTCAGAAAGGGTTTTGCACTTATCAAGAGGTCTTAACTGTTCAGGAGAGGAAAAGGAAAACTTTAGCTAAAGAAAACTTCCAAACACGATAGAAGGGAAAGGGCATACACCTGACCCTTTCCGAACAGTAGACATACAATCTTAATGTGTAATTAGTTTAAAAACAGGACAAGCATGGCCCTTACAATGAACACTGAAGCACTCAAACATCACAACTTTCAAGAATAATATAAAAACTTTACAGTTCAAGACATAGTTCAGAGTGAAGTCTCACCTCAATGGAATTTTTGGCTGACAAAAACAAACAAAAAAAAATCAGATATATGCATTATTGTTTGTTCCGCACATACTTTACAAGAGGAACTAGTCATATTTAATGATTCATTATTACATCTCAGAAATAAAAACTGATGTCAGAGAAACACATGGAGCAAGAATGATACCACCTCATCTTCTAATTACCTTGATAAAGTAACTATGTGCTTAGTACACGCATTGGCAAATACATGTTTATGAAACCAAAGCATCATTTAGGCTGTCTCTACATGACAGGAAGATTATTTCAGCTGCTYGACATCCTAGAGTGAGCGGGTCCTCTGAGTACACTGTGAAACCTGAAGAGAGTTTGTGGAAACTCTGCCTGCACCTTAATTTCAGTTTAGTCTGCTCAAGCTTTTTCCAGTCTAGCTGAATGTATCCATCCATTTATAAGATGTAAAGAAGATGCAAAGATAGCATGTTGTGAAAAGCCCCGTTTTGAAGGTTTGTTTAAGTAAGAGTTGTAACTGCAGAGCTCAACACAAAACCAGACATATTTGCAGTTTAGTTAACAATTAAGACAGCCTGCAAACTTACCCACTTCACGTTTCTGTTGCCTCAATAAGTCTACTCCAACCTCAGCAAGGTCTGGACCTTTGTTTTGCAAATGCTTTCAAAGTACCTCTCAATAAACCTCACAAATTAACGATTTCTAGAGGTATATTATTTTGTAAGTATTTCAACTCTGAAACTAAAATCCACGTTAATACTTCCTTCAGTTGAGTAATGCATAATCCATTAGTTTTGGTGCATCTCACATTCAGCATGTACTGAGAACTGCTCTCTCCTGAAGGCACCAGCTGTTCCCTTCCACAGCCTCTCTCAGCTCCAAAGTGTATCTATAAGCAAGCTAAAGGAGTCATCTAGTGGCCGTGAGGAATACGCGCAGTCCTACTCCCTTCTGCAGGCAGGCTGGGAGGGCACCCAAGATATTTTTTGAACCCCCCAAAGTAGCCTGGTACCGACAAGTGGCAGTGCGCTGGCGGAGCGTCAACTGAAGCGCCAACATTTTAACRATGATATGTTGCTAGCTGTCATTTCCGTAAGATTAGTGATAGGCACGTTAATGTTCCTGCACATGCTTTAATTATCCACGTTTGACCAACATCAAGGGCAAATTTAAGTTCTTTGCTGCTTAAAAATACTTGGGAGTAGAAACAGTTGTACTATTTCTCACCAGCATGCAGCTCACCATCCCTCTTTACGAGAAGCATCAATTTATGCAGTGGTCTTGACCACTAGAGAACAAAGCGGAACAGCAAACTAACTAATCTTATTCAGCTCTAATCTCTCTTCTGCCACAAACTCATTGCACAAGTTTGGACAAAGCACTTAAATATTTAAGTAAGGTACCTCACTCACAGAAGAAGTATCCGCCTAATAACATGCAAAGCTGAGTAAGAACCATAATATGTTAAACAGGTATTTGAAGCATGATTTAAAATAACACTTCAATAAGTACCATAAACATTTATAAAAGTCTTATTGTTAAACTTTGTAAAAATGTGTAATGCTTTACCAATTCTCTGTTCAACACCCCTAGTCAGGTAAGCTCCGGAAATTCAAGAAGTGAGTGTAATTTTATTAGAAGACTTCAAACATTTATCGCTCACAGTGAGCCCTGAAAAATAGCAATTTTAACTATATTAGAAACAAGAACGTGAAAAAAAATCAACACATTTGTTATTTTTCAGGTAAACTTTAGTTTCAAACAATCTGCATTCAGATCAGTTTTTGTTACTCTCAATTTTTGTCACCTATGTTGTGAAAAGAACTGTAGGCACTTTATTGAAGGGCCAGATTACCTTAAATTTCCTCTTGTTTCTGGAAATTACTTTGCTACAACACTAATGCCAGGCTCTGGAGGAAACAGTGTTGCTACTATCCCTTCACAAAGAGTGGAGAATGACTGAAGTCCATTATTAACATCTTTTCTATTTAAACTCTTACACTTTTGCTCAGAGATGACCCAAGGGAAATGAACACCGTGTGTTAAATATCCTCCACACAATTCTCTAAGGCACATTACCCACGTGGTTTGATGTCTTATAACTTAATAACTTAATCTCTGCAGCAATAGCCTCACCCCTGGAAATCAGGAAATATAGGTTCTTCAGACTAGCCAAAAGGCTTTTTTTGAATTTGTACTTAACTGCCTTAATCACCTCAGTCAGAAAGGTGTTACATAGCTTCTTTCACCAATCCTATAAATCATTTGGGTAGTTTCAAGTGAAGAGTGCTACAAAAGTGCAAATTATCATTATGGTATTGTTAAGGAGTGCTGACCTGTTTCAGACTGTGGTTGATGGCAGCATACCACAACCATACCAACAAGTGAAAGTAAGAAAAACAAGCCTTGCAAGCCTTATGGTTGAAGTTAAATACAGAAGTTCCTTCAAAGTGGTGTGGTATGAGCAGTAGCTAAGCGATGCTTGAAGCGAGTATTTAACTCGGCCTCCCTCTGGTCTCAGTAGGCAACCTCCACCTTGCTCCTTCACAGCTCTAGCAAACCAAGCGTTGGTCACATCTGCTATACACAGGCCACTCAGAGGACCTAAAGGACACTTCTTTCTGAAAGGTGGGGACACCTTAGTCTTTCAGGTTAGGAAATCACCAAGAGCTGTTTCTTGCCACTCATTGCTCAGGGGCCTATTCACAGCGGCATCTGCACATCAGCAAACAATTCTGTGGCACTCCTAGTTCTGCAAAAGCACAGCCTGGATCTCTTTTCTAGTTTTTAAACAGGCCTAATCTGTACTGTTAATAAAAATAAAAATGACATTCTACAGTCTTAATTGGCCGCCATCATATGAAGGACAAGGCTACTCTTATCTGTAAGACTGTCTTACAGATTTAACCCATTCTAATTTTAGTTCTTATTTTTATTTATTTTACATGTGAAGATAAGAGCCTCTTCAGTATGAGCAATGAAGGGATGGGTTCACTGCTGGTGTAAAACAGCAAGCCAAAAATTTTCAGTAGAGCTCTATCGATTTACACCATCTTCGACTAAGTCTTGTTCCCATGTCTCACCTTACACTGAGTGAACCGCACAAAGTGAATGAGTAGTGTAATACTCATTCAAGCCCACCTTGTCCTGCTATTACAAAGAAGATGCATTGAGATGCATCTATTTGCAGGTACGTATAAGATGCAAAACAAAACAATGGGCTGGTGTGCAAAGTAGCTGTGTAGAAGAAGGTACTGGCTGGCCTTGAATAAAAAGGGAAGACATTGCAAAAGCAGTAACACAACCACTCTTGAAATATCTACCTACTTCTGTGCATTCAAATTAAAATGTGAAGCCCTTTCTGGAGCTTCTACTTCTACTTAATATGCAGATTAGCCAAAGCACAGTTGCACTTGGTTAGAGCTGCAAACATCTGGGTTGACAGACATCCTTTTCATAAAAGGTTTATTATATTGATCAAGCTTTTATTACCTCAAAAAGCAACCATAGCCTGTCTTTTCTACAGGTCTTACCACAGACTACCTTGGAACTTTGGTTAGCAGGGAAGACAGCTGCCTCCCTACTCAGAGATATTTCACACAGGGAGCATTTTATACTCATCTCCAGAGATGGCGCAGATTTCCAATATTACCTCCAGGTAAAATTCAAGGAGGTTGACAATGATCGTAAAAAAACATTAATGACTGAAGACTACACATCTCAAGAGACAGCCTCTCCTCATGTCTTACTTGCTCGGCAGAAATCAGCTAAAGAGTATCAGTCAACAGTTGCCTTCATCTAAGGGCATCACCCTTGCAGCATTCATAAGCTTGCTTGCCTCCAAGACAAGCTGAAAGACCTCTCTCAGAACTGGCAGGAACAAAGGATTCATCTGCTTTTCTGTACTTTTGTCAACCCATACTGCAGGTAACTTAATCAGAAGCAACACTGTAAACTGCTGGGAAGATAATATAAAAATATATTCACTTACCCAGAAAACACAGTTGGAAAGTACCTTTTTCTTTTCTGCCTAACCACCACTTTACCAACAAGTCAATTCAGATTCATTGTCTCATTAGACATCTACCAGACAGCAGATGTCCATACCTGCAGTGAACATTTCCATATTCAGATTCAGAATTTACAGAGCTTAGTGGAAACTGTCAGATATTCCATGAAAGCCCAGCATCTAACTCTGAAAGCATCTCCTACAGCGTCTCATTATCATGTCCATTTTAAATAATCCAACAAAATCATTGGGAAGGTCTTGGTTTTATTGTTAGAAAATTTCACACCTTTTTTCAGCTGGAGCCTGGCTGGTTGGCTGTCTTCTTGCAGTTTTAATAGGGAAGAAATTGCTTAAATCTAATAATTTTTTATTGGCCCTGACTAGGAAGAACCTGCTTCTTGACCAAGTTCCACTAATACATGAGGTGTTGCAAGCGACTTAGATTTTGTCAGTGCAGATAGGACCAGACGGAATTTGTTTCCGGCTTTACCTGAGTAACTTTCTGTTGTTTAAACACCTAATTCCTATTTCTTAGTAACTTCACATATCAACAAGCTTCAAGGGGCACCATCAATACAAAAAAAAAAAAAGTAATTTAACCAAATATAGAACACTTCTAGCTATATTACTATATTACTAGCAGTTTAAATTTAAAAAGCATATTCTTGTTCCCAGCTGGGAACAGGAAAATTAAATTATTTTCACTTCTCTTCTAGACAGCTTCACTTTTGAGTTACTAGCTTGGGAAACAAATGTTTTGCTTGAACATCTGCATAAAGATATAAAGATGCAGATAATATGCTATTTTGAAAAGATTTTAACCTCCTGATATCATAAATTGCTATTGTAATATGAACCATTTTTTAACGGATGCAGGGGGGAGATCCATTTTGGAGTTTTACTCCATAATTGATCCTGCTTATCTGTAGTTTGAAATCCACCCAATTGTTCTGGTAGAACCTTTTGGGGCTGCTTTTGAGCCGACGCATGACTTGTCCCCAGTGAAGCGTTACCTCTCATTATAAAAAGCATTTCCCTCCTCACTCAATTCCACATCCAAAAACCTACATCGCAAACATTACCAGGGTTTTAACTCATGTCAGCTGGCCCACAAGGGAGCACAGACTCTGGCTGGAGAAAGCACCCTTTACCAGCTGCCTGGGTCTCCACAGTTTCCCAGCGAGGCTCCCCATGACTATCTGAGAGAGAAGTCCACGGAGAAGGCAGCTGCCGTTGCACCATGTCCACACTGTGGGGGTAACAGCACTGTCCGAAGGTGCCCTTAATGGGCACAGTCATTTCATACCCTCACCAGCAGGAGCTGTAGGTTTACAGAACCATTGCAACCGCATGACACATCAGCATCTGAGGTGTTAGACCCCTTACATTTTGCTGTAATTTGCCTAATAGAAATTAAAAAAGCATTATTCATGTGATTTACTCTCATTAACTAGCTTCTCCGTTTGAAAAGAAGAGAGCACAAGACAGTTATTTTTTCCCCAAAAGAAAGCCATAACCAAATGAAACTGCCACTTCTAATTTTTTATGCTTGGGATTCTATGCAGTCCTTGAAATCCTTCTGGCTTTATAAAAATCAAACTGGATTTCATGCTGTGCAAACTTGATAGAAATATTTAAATAAAAGTTTTCTTTCTCAGCCTGAAACTGTGATTCCTCTTCTTCTCTCACACATACAGTCTGTGTTTTCAATGACAGCAATTTTTTTGTAGCTTAGGTTACTCTAAAATATTACTCAAAAATCAGTGAAGAGTCAATGTGCCTCATTTTGCTTTGGATTTTCAGTTTACTTTGGTAGGGCAAAGGAAGGAGTAGAAAGGATATTTTCAACTCTTAATTCTACTATCTGAGCAACTTCCAAGCAAAACATGTATCAATCCTTTAATCCCTTGTCAAAATCCACTAGCACAGATTCCTGTACTTGCATGGAGTCTCACAGAGGGTAACAAGGCCCTGTACAAATGCATGGGTCTACACTGGTGAATCTCAAAATAGGATCTTTATCTTGGGATGTAACATCCAACTACCCTGGCCAAAACAGAGCCCCAGGGAATTCACGCAGAAATATTGCCGCTTTTTGCCAGCACCTAACACACATAACAAAAGCTTGAAAACCACTAACAAAAACTTCCTGAACTCCACAAATCACACACAAGCAACAACAACAACCACCCTGCTATGAAAATAAACGAACAAAAAATTATTAAAGTACTGACCACAGATATGTACCCTTCTTGCAGGCCATTGGAGTAGAAACCACCCTGTCTTTAAAGATATTCTTCCAGTAGTCAAAGTTTCATTGCAGCAACCCTGTGCACAGACTCCAGACTTAAAAATTTAACCAACACCTTGAACCTTCAGTAAACTGGTATTCTGCATCCAGACAGAGCTACCTTGCTAAATCGAGGCACCCACTGAAGGTCCCATGTAATTTTCAGGTATAGCCCTACATATAGTATGCTATGTTGGGTCACACAAAGGAAAGCCATGCAAGGCAGCACCTACTTCAGAAAAGCTCACAGGAGAAAGAGGAAAGCGACACCACAGCTAAGACATCTTATCTTCAGCATCAGGAACTAACTGATGCTATCTAGACTGAAAACTACCCAGACGGCAAAAATCACATTTTAACAGATGTATATATATTCCCAGCAAAAGATATACGGACAATAGCAGTCCATTTCTGGAGGTACATCCTCCTTTTCTTGCATTTTTATTTAGCTTGCACTTAAGGCTCTAGTTTGACAAGCAGTTTAAATAACAAAAGCCAACTGCTGCCAAGAGCAGTCCTGTTCCCCTCTGCTTTTATTCTGCACACTCCTGGACCCCTTTCCTCAGGGGCAGCCAAGCTATTCACACATTGTGTCATGAATCAGACTGGAGAACTGATCCACCTGAAAACTTCTAATGGATAGAAGTTAAGCTAATAAAACCCATTAATTTTAACTATAATCACTTCTCCCATCCAGTTCAATACACACCTGCAAAAACACTAGCATGGCACCATGGGGCGGGATGTAAGTAGCTGAGGCTGGGACTGTTTCTTTCAGCGACAAGGCTGGTTTTGCTCCTTAAACACAGTGTCTCACTATTACCTATGTCAAATTAGTCTTATTTACTTATCTGCCAAGGAGCCATGGTTCAAATAATGCATTGTATCTTCTATGTTGAAGGTGGAGCCAGCACTACACACATCATTAATGCGAAGTGAAAAGACTCTGAGCCATACCCTCACTCTTGTCTTCCTGCTTAGAAAAAAAGCAGTACTCATTAATAACCTTTGGATCCCTCCAACAAGAAATGATGCAACTTGTGGACAGAACTTTCCATCTCACTTCAGAGCACTCTAAAATAAATTAACAAATGTGCAGGAGCTAACAAAAGACCAGATTGCCAAAATGTGACAGGAGTCAATGTTTTGACCCTATCTGTCAGCAAGCCTGAAAAATGAATTATAAGCACAGTATTCAGAGCCACTGCTAGGAACCCTTGACACTACAGTTACAGGTTGAAATTCTTAAAGCAATCTCCTATCTATTAAAATGAAAGTTTTGAAAATAAGTACAAAATAAGTAATTCAGCACAGAGATCAAGAAGCTGTTAAGGCTTGATGCTCAACACCATGCCTGTGTTTTCAGTGCTGCAGATTTTCTGTATTGGCAGAATGCAAGTAGAAAGGAGGTATACTTTGGCAGATAAGAGACTTCGGTATTTGGGCCTATAAGGGAAATACATTTGCATGTATGGCATAAGCATATTTCCCACATTGTTCTTGTGGAAAACGCGAGCAGTACTGATAGTTAGAATTACCATCTTTAGAGTCAACACCCTGAGGTGAATGGGGGTGCAGCGTGTTTCTAACCTACTGACACGAACAGCGCATAAAGTATCTTCAGCTACTGTTTTATCCTCAGAGCGATGACATAACACAGGGCTAGTTTCTTGTGCACAAATAAGTAGATTCAGCAGCCATGAATTTACAGAAGGCACAGAGGCAAAAACCACATACCACCTGCGTAGTATCCCCAGTGCCTGAAACCAAACAAAAAACACAAGGCCATACATGACTGGAAGCTTTTATTACAACTTTCTAAACATTTCCCCCTCCTCCCCCCTTCAGTGGTGGCTACCAACTGGACAATAAATGTGGCTTGCTGTTTTTGCTTTGACCTTACATCGTTATCTACAAAGCTCTTAAATTACAGAAGGTAAGTGTGGCCCAGTAATACACCATACTCTCATAAAATATGCTCCTACTTGTCCTACAACTGAAAGAAATAGTGATTATTTCCTCCAAGGAGAAAATTTCAATCTTGCCCAAAAATGTTACCACGAATCAAATCCCAGTTTCTAATTCACCACACCTCTCTCATTCTCCATCAAAACGTATCAAATCTTGATTTCAAGCTTTACTCAGAACTGCTTCCAGAGCAGCTATTCTGAAGAACTTCACTGTAAGAAATATCCACCTCCCCTCGCAACTCACACAGGACTAAAATTTTGTTTCATTTTATAGTAGAACTGACAAATAAAATTCAGCATCACAGAAAACAGGTATTCAAAGTGTAAGCTCTGGTCCGGATCAAGAGGGCAAACAATTCTGATTTGCTCAAAGCCTTGGGCATATCACATCTCCCATGTTCCTCAACAAGATCCTAGATTTCTCCTCGTTTTCCCTTGCCCCTCGGGGAGCAGCTGAGACCTATGGTGGTGCCCTGCAGCCGCAAGGGCAACATCCTGGGCCTTGCTGGGCCGCCAAGGCTAGAGTTTGCGCATTGCTTCTTAGGAGCGGACCTCCGTGAAACCACCCAGGGCACTGCAGTCAGAATGAACAAAGCTGCCCTACCAATGGGACTGTTAGCAGGCAGTAACGAAAAGAAGGCAAGAGAGGGATGCCACAACACAAAATAAGTAGCAAACTGCCACCAGTTATAGATTACTAATTTTAGAGCTCCGTTAGAAGATACACAGAGAGCCATGCTTACCCATTTAAAAGGCTGAAAGTTGGTTAATGAACCTACAGCATTTGCATTCTCCTCCCTACACACACACACACGCATACACACACACCCCCCACTGTATAAAACAAGAGTTTTCTTACAACTCACTCATTTGTTTCTTCCTGGAGATAAATAATACTGGAGCGTGCTCAGCAACTTTGCAAAATGTAAGAAGAATTTTGTTCTCCCTTCTTGCTTTTTATATTCATAATTTTATTTCTACACATTGTATGAGTCATGCCATTTCTTCATATATATCATATTACTGTAGATCCACAGTAGTTATTAAACCACTGAACAATCACTTTCTGGCATTATCCGATCCACCTCAAAGTTCTGAAACTACCTAACTGTTTCTGTGCCACAAGTTGTTTGGAGTATACTTTAACTTTATCATCTGTCCCTTGTGGCTAGATTTGTGTCATATTTATCTACACTTCCCAATTGAAGAAAAGCAAGTTTACACACTACAAGCTTTTAATGACTGCAGGTATCCACAGTAGCAAAATGCATCGTTTCCTGAGTACAGCCTATTAGAATATTAGCAGGGCAAAAACATCCAAGGAGCTGGTACAATAAAACAACTGCTTGTTTCTTGTTACTGAGCCTGGGTAGTTTCACCTTCAGCAACTCCCTGGACCTACACAATACAAAACTGACACTCACCTCCTTCACCTTCCTCGGTCACAGAGCGTGCATAGAAATGTGTTCGGTGCAGCAGTCTACCATTCTCACTACAGTTCTGGCACACTGTAACAGAACAAAATCACCATGATACTGCTTTTCCAGCTTGGTGTGCTAGCCTGTCAGAAGAGAGCTCGCAACCACCCACAAAAATTAACTCCGATCTTAGGAAAATAACACTTTCAGAGGAGGAGTGACAGCATTTTGAGGAAAATGAAAAGCAGGAAGCTGATCTCAGCGCGCAGAGAGCACGGACGGGGCGGAGCACAGGGACGGAGTGAGGAAAAGTGGAGCAAAGACTTGCTGCTTATAGCTCATTTTTGGCAGCATGGTCGAATACCACTGCATTACTGAAATACCAGCATTGCAGCTAACACAAACACCAATAACGCTCCCCCTCCCCACCGCACGTCCCTTGCGCGGCGGCGGCGGCGCCTGGAGGAGCACGCCCCGCGCACAGGCAGTCGCGGCACAGGTAGCATTACACAAATCGCCTCCCACCCGCCTGCCCCGGCACACTGCTTCTCCCCACCAGCACCGTGGCCTTCGAGTCCCGAGTCTGAGACGTTCCCAGCTGCTTCCTCGCTCGCACTTTCACGGGTGGACGCTGCCTGTGCAAAGCAGGCTGCAGCCAGATGCTGCTCAACTCGCTTTCACTTGTAAACCGACTTGAAAAAACACATTCTTCAGAATGGATTCAATGCACTTGCTTTTGTAACTAGAGGAAATTCATTTTATGCATTCAAAAACAGATCACAGTATTTTCTAAAAGGAATAGCTGCCATCTTTTTTGAGCATAAATAACTTTCTTTGATAAAGTAAAAAAAAAAAAAAGGGGGGGGGGTTCTGTAGGAAAACAATGATTTACAAGATTTGTTTTCAGAGTTCAGCTGTTTCCAAGATTTTCAAGAGGCTTTTTAGGCTAAAATTCAAAAGCTGGGTTTTAACTAAATGAGAGCACCTCCTGCCCTGTATGGATTGTAATCCCCCCCAAGACATACGCTAGTCCCAGACAGCCAGGCACCCCTTTCCCGGGCAGCTGGGCAGGCCGAGGGAGGTTGGCTCCCCTCTCTGCACTCCCCAGAGGAGCCAGTTCTGCCCCGCTGGCCTGGGATCTCCACCCACGTCTGCCCTCCCAGCCTCAGCAAGAGATGGGGCTGCATCCGCCTCTCCTAATCCATCTGCCTCTCATAATCCTGCTCGCAGGTTGCTCAGGAATGAGTTTTGTTAGTATCATTAGGATGGCATTACAAAAAAACAAAAAAAACAAAACCCCCCAACATATAACACAGAATAATTTAACATGTTGAATAAATATGAGCTAGGAAAACAAACYGTCAAAGTAAAACCCATTTAATTCTAGCAGTTTACACACCAAACCCAAAAGACGCGAGACAAGGTAGATTGGTTTCTATGCCAGCCACTACCAGTTGTTTCAAAAGAAGAATTAAAACCCATAACGGCAAACAGCACGCTGATGGATCCTCCTAACACTCACACACGCAGCATCTGGTGTATAACTTAAAATCAAAAGCAGACAATCGCTGTTCGTTTACCTTTTTTCTAAATGAGACAGGATAACCATAGAGAATATTTCTTAGATACCTGTCTTATTCTTTTTTTTTTTTCTTTCCCCAATTCTGAATGTTTTACCCCATTATCTCTTTGTGGCAAGATCAAGAGATATTTTGCACTGCGGGGGGGGGGAGGGGGGGAACAAACAAAAAAAACCAGTAAATAGGTTGAAACCCTTAAACTATTTAAAATCCAGTCTGATGTCCTCTACACTGGTACCGAGAGGAAAAGGGAAAAGAGGAGCAAAGGGGCCAACCAGTTTGCTCTTTAACACTTCTTTCAGACACTCTCTCATGTCTGCTCAGTGTAGGAGCCTGTAACATGACTGCAATTCACATTTGGGACATCCCATTCCAAAGGACTAGGGAGCCCAGCACCTTACAAAGTACTCGATGACTTTTTGAAATTCACTATGCCTTGTTTGCTTTTTGACTGTTGTTCCAAACTATTTCCTATACTCAGGCCACAGCCAAATCCAAATCTTTTCCTATAAGCAAGTGGAATGAGCTTGCAACTTGCTAACACATAAGGGTAGGTCTGACCTGATCATCACCCAAAACYTGATACTGGTTTTCAGCCATCATCCTACCTCCTAATTCTTTACTTGTGCTTGTGCGGCCCGAAACAGAACAGAGGCCAGATGAAGGAATATACCGAATTTACTGTAGGAGCCCCTCCGCACTGTTTCAGAAGAAAACCCGGGGAATGGAAGAGGGGTCCCTGCAGCAGGGCCGGAGCTGCAATCCCCAGCTCCCTGCACAACCTGGCTGCCTTCACTTGAAGAGGGGACAGACAGAACCTGTGCCTTCATTTTCGGCCTCCGCAGATCACAGCCCACCATTGGTGACAGAAATTAAATTAACTCATCGGGCTGTAAGTTGAAGGTCACTGATGCAGAGATGCATCCCCATCTACAGCCTCTCTGATGAAGCAGCCAGCTCCCACAGAGCGGATGCAAAGCCCGAGTGCAGCAGCACCTTCAGGTGCTGCACCAAGCATCAGCAGAGCCACAAAGACACTGAAGGCAACCCAAATCGCAGCAGGCCGGCAAGACCAGCCAGTGCATAAGCAGTAACACTTCAGGTCCCATCCGCATTAGTATCCATCCCTTTTCTGCACTAATGCACACATGTTTAGTGGCATTATCCCTTTTTGTGCAGGTACCGAGACACTTTAGTTTCAYTCCCAGGAGAACTTCTCTGTTCTTTTGGGGAAACTATTAGCACTGAAGTGATATACAGTTGCTTCCTCACTAAGAAAAAATACAGGTTAAAGGCAGAATTATATTGGAACTGGGAACGTAACTCACCCACTCAGCTGAACAGATTTAGTGAGTATTAAAACCAAGAATCCATAGAAACTGCAAGGGGTATTGTGCTGGTGGTGGTGGGTGGACAAACCAGCAGGAAAAGTTAAAATATGGTAAGAGCTCAACTTAAGAGAGAAGCAGCAGAGATATTCCCAAACCTTTTCTGATATAACTACAGGTACATAAATGCCTGGGCTTCTCTTCAAATCAAACTAACACCACAGCATCACTCTCATCAGCGCTCTGGGAGTCCATAAGAGAGAGATGAGCTCCCAAACCCACACCCAATCCCAGAATTACCCTGTTTCAAAAAAACTACTTCCAACCTGCTTTGCAGAAGAGAGATCTTAAAGCACAGCATAATGTATTTCCCCTGATGTTCAAATTGAGATTCAGTTTTAAAAKTGCACTTGTCAGTTCTCACAAATACTGGCCAGGTATGCTGTTGTTACAATAAACTAGCCTCTTTCTTCCTTTCTACTTCTTCAGTTCAAGTATACCTGTATACCAGTGAGATTATCTAAATGTATAAAGAGGAGCAATCTCAGGCACTCTTAAGATGACAGCCAAAGACAATTTATTCCTGCAACTTAAAAAACACTGGAAGCCCTTCAAAGAAAAATTCTTAGTTAGTAAATAAATCACTAACCAGTTTATAAGGTTGACTCAACAAATCACTTAGGCATGGTTAAGGATATGTCTTAAGTCTATCTTGACATAGGAACAAACTAAACACTCATATACATGTTTGTAAATAACTTGCTATTATTTATTTTGCAAATAATTTTTTTAATAAGTCTTCTGAAAGACCCTCCTCTATCAATCCTCTTGAGCCTTTTACTATTCAAAGCACTTCATCCCTAAGGCAACAGGTGCTACAGAGAAAAAGCTGGAGGGACACTGGCTAAAGTATTGCATTGCTTTCAGCATAAAAAGCTCCATTTCTTTAGCTCTGTCTTTCTACGTAAGAAACTTCCTTGAGAAACTAGAGTAACATCTGCTTGTACTTCAAATAATTATTCTCTATATCTTCACCCCTCCCAAGTTTCCTTGGCTGAGGTCATCAAAATAACAAACACATTTTAAATCAAAGTTCACCATTTGCTGGCTTTCAGGGGCAGGATTGTAGAAGTCATCATTAGGCAGCTATTCTTCTCAGCAAAGCAAAACGGTTTGTGCATAATGCTACCAAACAGCTGGACTTCCGTCATTATTTTTGCTGGCTAGCTTAATTACCCTGTCATGACGTCTGTAACTTCAGTGCAGATGCAGCATTAGATCAGCAGTTTTTACACTTTGGTCATTATTTCCTAGGGGTCTTCAAAAGTAACTAAGATTTGTCCATTGTTGGTAGGCTTAAATTCATTTTTCAGGAGTCCATACACCTACTGGACACTATCTTAGCATTTCCGAAATAATAATAAAAAAGCTGAAAGCCACTACCTTAAACTGTTGTGTTAACTGCTTTCTCACAGGAAAAATGCAAAATTTTTGAAAGCAGCCATCAAAAGGAATCTTCTAATATATAATCATCCTGTAGCTATTAGACAGGATAGAAACCTACCTCAGAAAGACGACATGAGGTAGGAAACAGCAACCACTTGTAAGTGTATTCACTCATTTTCCTGTGTGTTAAACTCATACACTGAACTGATGAGTTAGAAAATCCAGGTACTTCCAATCTAGCAGTTAGTATGTACCATTTACTTGACATTTCTACGTTACTTAAACTAGAATTGTCAAAATTCATTTATATTTACCGATTTCTGACCTCTCTCATCTCCTAGATTAAAGGCAGGTGGAGATTAAGGCACCAAACTGTCTCAGTATTTGTTCCAAAATCAGGAGACGGACCTACTGATGGAGCGAGTAAATCTGTGACAGAACTAATTTCCCCTGAACTGACAGGATGACTTCTCCTGGCCTGTCACTCTGCTGCTTTTCATGAGCATTAAAGTTGCTTAGAAAGAGACCATGACGGGGAGGACACGGTGGAAGAAGATTCAAAGGAAAAAAGTAATACTGACGAATCTCGCATGGGTGAAAGCTTCCTTTAATAGGCTCCTGCTAACAGCACGGAAATCTAACAGCAAAGGGAAAGAAACAAACACAAATTTGAATATACATTTAAAACACTCCAAAACTTAATCTGGAAGTGACTATCAGTTAAGACATCCAAACAATCCCCCAGTCAATCAAATTTGCAACACCAGTCTACTATTGTGATCTTGCCTCCTATAAAATTGACAGACGAATTGTGTTTACATAAACACACACAGTTTGTAGCAGTATCAATAAATCATGATCCCTGCTGAAACTGCGTATTTTATTCCATTCCCATGAATACAATATTAATTGCTAATCCTAAACAAAGTTACCATTCAACTCAAAATGGATACACTCTCCCCATCCAACACTTACATAAACTATACAATACCAAACACTCAATATAACACTAAACAGACTGATCAATTCAGGTATATTTATAAAATATTCCATAAAACACCACCAACAATTTGTGTATTGAGAACTAGCAGAATCACTCATTTAATGACTCTTGGAACTTAGCACTTCTTAGAAGTTTTATCATTTACTTTCAGATGCACACATATACACAAAAAAGTTTTCTAAACTACGCAGTGTATTAACAGCATACATGAAATGACAGATTTCCATCACCAGAAAGCCACTTCCTCATTACCTAATAAATGCACAAAAGATAGAACTGCCAGATCAACTTCAGGTCCGGTGCCAAAATCATACATAATTAATGCGTAAAATATTCCAAGTAAAAAATCCTACCTCAAGCAGCACGCTCTCCTTCTCTTCCCTCCCTAACGCTGTTATCCTGAGAAATTATTTCCCATTTCTTCACTACTAGAGACAGAAGGCACTCAGTTACAATGTACAATGTGGCAGAATAAAATCTTAACATTGTTATCCTCTTCTTAGCTTTATTGTAAGGACCAAGAGTTTGGGAAGTTTAGAGGTGCAGAATTTTAGTTGATGTAGATCATGTATTAGCTGTGGCATATGAAAACGCATTTTCAACATCAGAATTCCTTAAAATTGGAAGAGTTTTTTATATTTTTACTTTAAGAATGAGAGTTGTTCTCTACATGATTAAAACACAAAACAGACTTTTAAAAGAAAGTTACATTAGCATAAGCTTTTCTGTTTTCTAGTTCTCCTATCAGGAACGATTGATTACAAAGGCATATACTTCTGTTTTTAAAATAATCTGCTTTTCTTCCCAAATGTACTGTTGCAATATTCCGTAAGCATATTCTTAAAAGAGATACAAAGGTTCAAAGAGCAGTTGCAAAGAAAGCTACTTTATTCCACTAATTTGCATTAACTTTTATGGTTCTTATCTTCCCTCCTAAATGGAAAACTAACTGTGATAAAACATCAAGCCCAATTAGAAACAGCCACTACACACGACTATTTATTTGAATAATTTCCTTTAGAGTACGTGCAATTGTTTTTACAGAATCCTTTAATGGTTTGGCCAAATACTGCCACCTTTTCCTTGGAAAAGGGCCTTCCTCCAGTTTCACATCTCATTCACTAAATACTTCATCCAATTCAAACCTTGATACATTTAAAAATAAATCTTTCAAATTAAATTTATCTTAATGAAACACTGGAAAACCACTATTGCAACCTGAGTTCTGCATACAGGACACACACATTGTCATTTTTTGCAGGTCACTAGGTTAACTCACACATTAGGAAGCCTGAGTCTGGCACTTACTTTAACGTTAGCAATCGAGACAGTGATCCAGCACGATATAAGACTTCAGCACCAGAGCTACAGCTCTAGAAAATCAGGTTTATGGAGTCTGACCCCACTGAATCCTGAAATCCTGCCACCAACACCCCCTTTCAAAGCAAAACTCGTCAAATGAAGGCTAGTCCTAGCCAAGCCCAATGCAGCTGTGACTGCGGATATAGGACTTTTCCCAGGAAAGGTGAGAGCGAGGGCTACGTCAAGAAGAAAGCACCAAGTTAAGACAGTATCCAACATGCAATTCCAGTAAATACAGTAAAGTTTTCAACCATCACTATGGATTTATGAGATAAAAGTCACCTCTTAGCTTTAGCTGTTCCTTTGTGTTACCAACAACTACTTTCTCTGAGTAATCATAAATAATTTGAACTGAAGACACTTTTGCAAAACCACCAGTCAGCTTTGGCTAACTGCAAACTTGCTTTAAAAATCAGATCATTTCATATTCAGTAATAAATGCAGCTTAGGGTTTCATACACAAGAACAAACATTTGCTTTAACATTGCTCATGATGATGCCCACTTGTATCCAAAGACTTGCTATTGAAACCTGACATGTGAATCAGTGGCTATTATACATCTTTCTCTAAAGAGTTTTTCTATTATTTTCTCAGCATATTATCTATAACTAAATGAATCGTTTTTCTCATTCAATCAAAAATTTCTTGCATCTTCTCTTCTCTAGTCTGTGATTTCCTCCCCAGTGTTTGTGTGGGCATCTAACCTTTCTTTTTTAAAAAAAGTTTCTACTCTGCAGCACTTAACATTACTATAAAAGAACACAAAACAGATCACCAACATTCAAAATTGACATCTGATCTCATATATGTAAGAAAAACCTTTGTTTGCATTGTTGGGTTCAGCCATCAAAAGACTGCACTATTTAAAATACTAATTGATGCACATATAAATACAGGAAACCTCTTAATGAAGGAAAAAATCATACAGGTTTCTTGCATTCAAGTCTAAAACACACCTGTGGGACACCATAGAAAAGGGTGGGCCTCTTCTTGCCACTCAAATACGAATGCAAGGAATACAGATGACATACACACGTTAGCTACCTGCCCATCTAAACATAAACCCAGTAATAACATCCATACATTGACCTTTCTCTAATTAAGAAGGTCTTTTTTTGTTTAAGCTGGCAAGAAGAAAAATCACAAGTTTAATGTAGGCCACCCATTACCAGTGGATGCAATGCTTTATAGATTCAAGCCATATCCTTGGATCTGTGCAAAAAAGCAACACTAGTTGTTAGAGTAAAATACTAGCTTCCTAGTAGCACAAGTTACACTATTGCTGCATCTGCTCTGCACTCCTCAAGTTAAACCCATGTCAATGGGTATTTAAGCGAAAACCTGGAGCTGCGAAACGCAGTGGGCTACAGAGTTAACCCACTGCAATATTTGCTACCCGTACATTTTTAACTGTCGCAGAGAGGCACGGTGGCCAGTGGGAGACCATCAACCTTTGAGTTGCCAGCATTAAGTTTGCGAGAAGTCATCGGCTGCAGCCCCACATCTTTGACCTTGCCAAACTCCACTGGTGCTCCCTGGGACCCTGCCTCGAGCAGCATTGAGGAGTTAAACCTGCTGCCTTTCAGCTTTGTCGCTGAAAAGAACAGAGAAAATGGAAGTGCGCTTCTCAAAGAGTAAGCGGCTGTTATAACAAGCAGCTTAAGGAAGTTCAAAACTTTCTCCGATGTTTAGTTTTTTTGTCAAAGCAATTCCACTGCTACAATTTAATCTTCTGGCTTGGGTATTGGTGTGGGTTTATGAACTTTACTACTTCACTTGTACACCACAATGCAGTGTATCAACCACAAAGACATAATTCCCTGTCAGTGGACACTTGTTTAAACCCTCAGCACACTATATGCTGTATCGATTTTTTTTTTTCCAATCTTATTATTTTTTCTATGAGAGATTGGATTGGGGCACAAGGAGAATACTATACAGAGCATTCAGGAGACCTGCACTAGTGTAAGAGCACAAGGTCTGGCATTTGGAGCATTAGTCAGTCACCGCACTTAGTTTCTTGTCACTTGGACATACCTGACTCTTCCCCAAAGTCAACTGAAAGACAGGCTCCATCTGTCTAAGCAATGGGTAACAATACCTTAGATACCAAATTCATCGGCACTCTATAGATATTTCAGATACATATAAGTCAACACTGAGGCCAAGCTACTTATATTTCCCTATATTCCCCAAGACTTTAATTTTCAGTTATAGCTTCCTTTATGGAAAGGTGGAAGAGCAGGGTAAAAACTGTACCTGAGCACCAATAAGGGAAATATATGTCTCTCCCCACACACCAACCAAACCAAGAATAGGCCTTGTAGCAGACAGATCTTACCTCCCAATAGTTTTCTCTTTCATTAACAATAAAAATAGACCCAACAACAACATGTTAAAATAAATACCAAGTTAATAGAATAATAATTTCCCAAGAGAAAGTACTTTTTTCAAAGTCTAGCGCTATAAAGGAAATCCATAAACAGGATGTGTAGCTTGCCAGTGTAGGGAAAGTTGTTAATGCAGCCTAACCAAATTTTGCATCTTAAAGGAAGGTCCAAGACCTGCCCTTGTTGCACATGGCACCAACGGTTAGAGACTGGCCCCAGTGACTCGACATGATTTCAACAGTGCTACGCTCCTAGACACTGAAGCCTGATTTAAACAAACTAAGTGAGCGCCAGGAGCACTAACTACGGCAGCCCAGGACGTTGCAGGAGCTAATTTACCCTGACTCAAAACACGTTAAATTAGCTTGCACAGCGCTCCATGCTATCATTGCTAAACCACTTCTGATACTTGTGTTACTTTATTTAAAGCATACTCATGTAACTATATAATATGGCAGCCTGCAACGTAGCCATACCCGTAGGGTTTGAGATTACGTCAGGTTTTATTGATGGATTGGATTTAACAACGCCACACATGAACAAGGTGTTTCTAAAAAGTTGGTTGAAAAGGAGAATCCTTCAAATTTTTAAATAGACCCTGCATGCTGTGCAGCCAACTCTCTGGATCTCAAAACCCCTCAAATCCAACTGCAAACCAGAGGGATGGGTTGGGAGGGATGCAGAAAACTTATCCTGGTTAGTAAACAGCCAGGATATTTGCCTGTCTGGCTGGACTCCTTAGTCGTGCTGGGCATTTACCAGAGGCCAGTGATGCCTTGCGTTCCCAAGGAGGTCATGAAAAAGAGAGAGCACTCGGAACCTCCATAGCAGAGCTAGTGGATGGAATGACCTCAGTTGTCCCCAAATTAACTGAAGTCAGCAGAAGAATTGAGACATTACAAATGGGGTTTGGAGGATACTGAGGGAAGACCCAAGTTTCCCAGAAGACGACATTTACACTGAGGAAGAGCATGTTCTGTGTAGTCCTCTCCACCTCCCACCTCTATTTCCTCCAGTAATACTGTGATTAATTGGGAGGTACACAGCAATGACAATCGACTGCAAAGTGATTCAATAATCTTTGCTAGGCCTTCCAGTTCACTGCAACAGTTTTAAGTATACCACAACACAGAAAGCTCTCATGCTCATTTATTTATCACACCTGAGAAATACCATAGGGTCTACTGTTCTCTGAAAAACAACTATTCTGGCCAGTAAGACATGTCACTATACTCTGGAGCCTTCTTGTGTACCAGCTCTGTGATCAAATCAAGTCAAGTTGCTGTGCTACTCTTTCCAACTCTGGTATTCTGTCATGACCACTAATTTTTTGTAAATAAAGAAATTTAAGCAGCAAACTTTTCTTTGCTGTTGAATTCTGAACAGTTGTGGAAGTACACTCTCTGCAAGCTACGTCAAGGTCTACGTATTTTTGGTATAAAGGAACTACATTTAAAAACATCGTTGAAAACAGACACCTTGGTTATAATATATCATTTCCTATTTAAAGTTTAAAAGTAATTTCTTCCCTCATCTGTACGTAAATATATGTGGGCTTTCTGAATATGAGAATGAGGCATCTATCTCACTTGGGTGACTTTGAAAATATCAGAAAGAACTAGTGACATAGATATAGCTAAGATTAAGTAAGCAATGACATATTCACAGAAGATAGTTATTACACCTAAGTTCTAACTGATAGTCAGTCCAATCCTACATGATACGTGACTGTGTAAATCATATGCCTCTCCAGTTGTATCCAAGCTAAAGCAACATATTCCAGTAGCGCGCTCATCAAATGCTGAATCCTTGCTTAATAATTTACTTATATAAAATCTTAAAATAATCATTAGGAAAGAATGGACATAAAAAGCCTGTGAAAAGTGTAGCTGTTAGAAACTGCAAAGTTTTCACTTTGGAATGACACAATATCATCTGACTGCATCCACTATAAATTATTCATGTCTGCACTAAACCCAAAAGTTAGAGAATTTTCCTAAAATTTATGTATTCCAGCAAATGGACATAAAAACAAATGTATCTGAAGGTCCTATGTTTCAGTGATACAATGGTGTAACGCTACTACTTTATGATAGTTGATGAGAACTTTTGAGATGCACAGTTCACCTTTGGGTCTTGTGTCCTCCCTTTAGTAAGGAAGATGTAGGTATTTTAGCGAACAATGCATCTTGATGCAACAAGTATGAAAGTCACCACAGGACCGATTTTAAGCAGTTCTTAATTTAAGCTGCTTCCATCATTGCTAGAAAGAAGCAACATGATTTCATAGATAGGTGTGGAAGAATTTTTAAATCAACTCACCTCATGTAGCTTTTCCATATCCCCATCACAAATGCTTAGATTTTTTTCTACAGCATAACAACAAGCATTTGACAGTAAAGGGAAAGGGAGAACCCATAATTTCACATGAGAATTGAACTGTTTCTACTCCTAATATCTATCTACTGGTTAAGGAAGCAACTACCCATCCTCATTTTCTCCCTAGCCCTAGTGAACTGCATTGTGTGTCCCCATAAACATGGTTGTGCCAATTCCCAACAATACCTGGCTGATATACAGAAACTGTCCTCTCATTCTGAAAAGCACAAATCAAAAGATTCACAAGTCTCAACAACAGTGCTCTTTGCAGTTTGCTGAATCAGGGCCGATCATCTTCATCTTATTACTGTTTTGTTCAGAGTTACTTCTGCCAACTAAAACCCTGAAAGTCCACAGGTTTCTCAAGCAGGCCAGAGAACTCCCGTAAGAACCTGAGACCTAGGACCAAAAGTGCAAGGTTAGGCAAGTACATATCCAGAGCTCGATTGAATCACTTCTTCAGTAAGACATTCTTTTGTGGTGCTTTACATCCACTGATCACAAGATGTTTCACAAGAGAGCTGACTGTCAGTAGGCACAGGGAAACAAAAGCAAGAAAAAAAATGAAACATGAAAAAGTGAAACAAGAACTTGGGCAATCTAGTATCTAGTAACAGATTGGCCAGGGGAAGAGAAGGGAATAAATTCCCTGCATTTCAGCCTTGTGCACTACATACTAGCTAAAGCAGTTCCACTAAGTAGGATTAGCTATTTTGATGACTTCCAATAATCCCCAAACTTGGATATTTTTCATGCTGTTTGATTCTTCAGAGTTTCCAAAGAAAAACAGCTCTACAGTCTCATTTCTTTATAGTAAAGTAGCAGAGAATTCCTTCGCTGTCGTAGTCCCTCTGCCCTGGCTGCTATGTTTGTCCTCGTGACCAGCTTTCCCGCAACGTCAAGGTAAGTTTGCAAGTTACAGAGATGCTCGCTGCCAATTTGCTAAACTGTGAACCTCATATGCTAGCAAGTTGCTGCATAGATTCATCCTTGYTCTCCACTCAGAGGGATAATGCATGTTACAAGCAAAGAAATACCACAAAGTGAAAATGAAGTCCCTTTTGGTTGACACAGTAAGAAGGTTTGAACTTTTTTTGATGTAACATTCTTGAGAATAGAATCCTGTACATTTGCCTAAATTATTCAGAAGTCCAAGAAACACCTATACAAAGTGGGGTTTTGAAGTTTTGGTCTAACTTCCTTGTGATTTGAATGTATGCAACTGGTGAAATCTGTTCATTACCTTTACTTTACTGAGGACCACGGTGCTAATATAGAACAGTTAGCTCCTGCCACCTTGTGGAACTCCACAGATTTCCCTGAAAGCTTGTTTCAGTAGCAAGTCAATCAGCTAAAACAAATAAACATTTTTTTCTTGTGTTTCACAATGCTGAATGTTAAAATAAGAGAGAAATATTTATGGAGAGGGTATGCTACGCTGAATATTTTCTGGTTCATTATTCCTAGCATTGTTTATATAGTTGAGTTGCTGGATTTAGTAATCATATGGAGGGTGTTTAAATATTTAAATATCTGTCAAGAATCCTAAGTTTTGGATAGGCTCTTTGCTGATGCATACAAGTTTAAAATAACACTATGATCAAATACTTGTCACCAGCAGTAAATTTCACATATCTGGAATAGATTCCAGAGAGAAATAATACAAATTTAGGCTGTAAATCCTTGCAATCAGGTGCAAATTTGAAACTCAACAATAACCTTAGTCTTATAAGGAATTATGCACATGGCTAACTTTGGATATAGTGACAACCTGCACCTAGTTCTCTCAAAAGATCTGATTTCACGTGATGAATTTTAACTGCAAATTGACTTTCTATTTATCATTTCCCCACCATCACCACCTATCATATGCAGTAGAATTAATGAACCACTTAAGTACTCCAGAGCAGAATGAGACATTTAGAACAGGAGAACTTTTTCAACACAGTAACAAGCAGATGAAGATTGACGGATCTCTGTCCTCACACCTTACCTTGCCTACTTACTGATCCCTGTCCATGTAAACAGCAGCCACTCAGACAGGTAACCCATCACACCTACTTAGCAGATGTTCAAAAGACAACAGTAGCTGCAAACAACAGAGCRAAAGATGGGAGGTTTTCTTTGTATTTACAGAAAACCTCTGCTACTCCACATCACTAAAGTAAAAAAAGCACAGAGGAGCATGGATGACGTGAATCCACAAACCTGATCAACAACCTCAGTGAACCTGCTCCTTTTAATTCTCATCAGAGCTAAATGATTTGCTACAGATGTATAGTAATGCAAGACGGGTTAAGGAGCACTTCTCACCTCCCCCCACTAATAGCTTCACTAAATCTTGCAGAGATTTCCAGTGCTGTGTATTTGATGCCAACTGTAGCAAACTYAACTCCTTGGAACTTCCTTCTGCTAAAAGAAAAACTGTCAAGAGACTCAAAACAGGAACAGCACTTCTGACGTCATAAGCAAATCATCTTCAGTAAAGGCCTCAGTAGCTCATAAATAAACTCAAGAACAATAATTACAGATCCACAGCCAAAGGAAATACAGCAGGAATGTCCTCTTTTAACCAAAAGGGGAATGCATTTTTGTTAAAGAGTGAAACAACAACATAATGTCAGGCAGTAGATGAAGTTGGCACAACGCACCTGAGGGACTTAAAAAGAATTTTATCATATCACAGGCTTCCTGGGTAACTTCACAAGTGGGGCTGTCTCTGATAGCCAAGATTACTCCCCCCATCTCCTCCTACATATTTTTAAAGTCCTAGTAGCCAGACAATTAACTTAAACATCAAAGACTGTAAGTGCCCATGACAACATCTCAGCTCCTGGGCTGAGAATCCCTCCCAGACTGAGGTGCGCCTGTGTCCTGACTGTGTTTCTGGAAGATGCTGAGATGCTCCTCACCATCATCCTACGCAACCCAATCTCCACCATACTGTGCAAGCTCTACAAGAGATTCCTCAGTCTGGATGACCAGGGAATCAGGACTGCAGGACATTACTATACCCCCCCAGGTAAGATACAGCCAAAGTCCTGCAAGGACAGCCCAGATACAACCATGCTCTTCCCACCCTCTGGGTATTAGGAATATAGATGTCTCCCAGTTGGGAGTTATTTGGTTCAGCCCTCTCCCGGCTTGGGAGCACCACATCATTAAATCAGTCCTGCTCTAACTACAGACATGTATCAAAGCCACCTTCAGTCCCTGGCAGCAGACAGGGGGAAATGGCCTTCTCCAGCACTAGCACGGAGCAGCTCCAACACCCACTGAAGGTCTCTCACCAACACCGCAAAGCGCCAGAGAAAAATACCAGGACCCTATAAGGAACTCCATTTGATACAAATGAATCTTGGCAATTGACACGGTCTCTCATTCCCATTTTTCTTCTCTACCATTCCAATATTCTGCACTGTTAGTGACGCAGTGGAAAGATCCCCAAACTACCTTTCTGCTTGCCTGCACGCTCAGTCCAATGGCAGTACCAGGGAGTTCGGCTATGACCTTGTTCTTCAAGCCAGTTCAAGCAGCAGCATAGACACCTCTTGTACCCTGACAAGAGGCCATCTTCTTGGTGAGCATGACTGATGATCCTGACAGTAATAGCATTCTCAAGCAGCAGCAGGCTGAAAGTGATCTGATTATTCCCAGTTCTCACTCCATCTGCAGGACTCTAAACATCAGCAGGGAGAATGGACCAGCGGTGACTCTGCTTAAGCTTGCAAGATCTCCAAGAAGCCAGAGGCATCTGATCCAGCTCTAGGAAACACCACAGCATGGCTTCAGCCTGGTTCATATCTGGAAAGCTACTCCATAGCTGTCAGGGCAAGATTCTTTTACTTTTTATTGGAATATTTAATCTTCTGCAAAAAAAAACATTAGACTTTTGAACACTTTGGTTGAGGGAACTTTCCAAGAAATTATATAAATTAATTACTTTACTCACGTATTAACTGGAGAAAGAAGTAATAAAAACCCCTCACCACTGGGCCACCTACCACTGCTATTTTAATTTTGTCTATAACAACAAAAAGAGCCAGGAAGGGTAACTGCTTAGCCTTATATCTTAAGGGCAGAAAATAAAAGGTTTGAATATAGTTGTCTCTGTTTCTTGATAAACATCTCTAAAAATCATTCAGGTTACAGAATTTACAAACTTCTGTATGTAACAAGTCCTATGAGCCTTCCAAGAGGAACCTCACTGCTTCAGAAGCCAGAATTTACAATCAGATCCACCTCTACCAATTGTTTTCACCAATGCCAAGCCACAACAGCTTAGCAGAACTCTGCACAGGCCCAAGGATCCGTGCCAATGTGTTTCAGTGCAGGATCAGGTCCTTATATGATTAGCTGCACACAAACGGCCTCCATCCTGCAACTGCAATAGCTCAGGGGAACTACTCTTACAGATGCACTGCAGGACTGGGCCCTAAATAATCAAGTATATACTTAAAGATCCTTCTCCTCTCCATAATAAAAGCACAGTTCTTGAGGAAAAGAGGGGGGGAAAAAACAAAAAACACATTGTATTTGTGAAATAAAAAAATCAATCCTTTGGAGGGCAAGCAGGAGCAATAGTCTTCAGACCAAGCTCCAAACTCGACATGTATTGTCTGTTACTTATTTGCTTTTTTTAAAGGTAGTTTACAGGTTCTTTCTTAAAGATAAATATTTTTATTCTAGCAATTCTTTCCCATCTCCCTCAAATGGCAACCCTATATGGCCCTTGTCTTAAAGGCATATCCAACACAGAAGAAACTCAGTCCAAAAGATGCAAGTTTGGGAACATTTAAAAAAGGTCAGCAGTTAAAAAAAACACAACAACATAGTGCTGGCTGTAACAGCAGAGCAAGGACAGGGGCAGCTCCCTTGGGATCCACTGATTTTTGCTGATTAACTTCCTAGCTTTCTGTCATTTTCTCTCACAGTGTAGCACACAGATGGCTGGATTTGAAATTAAAAGGTGAACAAGGTATTAAGAATTTTCTGTGAAACGGAGTTGTGGTGTGCTTAAGATTGTGTGCCAACCAAGAAAGTATAACATGCTTAAAACTCTGGGTCAGCATAAAAGCCTAGGGCTCTGAACAATACCAGCCTAAGAAAAGAAAGCATGAGATCCAAGGATTCGCTGTCTAATCTGCTTTAAAGACAGTCATTTGGCTTCCTTGTTACTGAACTACTACTCCGAAAATCTGGCACTATGCACTTGGGACTTGGAAGTACAAAGCTCTCCACAAAACCCTGCCATGCTTATTTCCTTCCAACCCGGTTATGCCAATCTTTAGAGCATGAAGCTCAGGATGGAGAGCTGAACTAACACTCTGAAACGCACAAGTGCAGACCAAGCATGGACTAATAAGGTCTTCTGAGCAATAAGACATTTTAGCTCATGCTTGGTACCAGCACAAAAACATTTCTATCATCTCCAGACACCTCTGAGCACAAACAGAACATGCTCATACATCTTTGCAAAAATCACTTGTAGAGAAGTTTAAAAGAGTTCAGCTTAGAAACGTTTTAGAGAAGCATGCAGGGCAATATTCATACRGCATTGAGTTGAGAAGAAACCCTGGGTCAGAAGAACATAATACCAGGTCCAAAGGCTGGACCTGGTAACCACCTACCAGGTTACATTTCTATCAGGTAGCACAAGCTCTTGAATACACAAGGAAAGTTTTCAGCATTGAACTAGGATGCTTAAAGATTTTGTAAGAGTTTGCACATACTTAGCTAGTAAGCCTGAATTCTGACAGATGAAACAATTCACTATCCATTTTTTCCTCACCTTGTCAGCAGTGAAAAGTATTATTATGTGCATGTGCAAGGCAGAGGTTTTAGTAACAAAGACGTAGGTGGCCTGATGAATTTAACAGTGACACAGGAACTTCCACAAAGTTCAAGAGTTCTGTATTTGGTTCTGCCATGAGCCACGTGGCCTCACCTTAGCATCCCTGGGTCTACTCTGTAATCTGTAAAATGTGGGTGGTAACACTGGTACCAAAATGTTCGAAAATTTGCTTAGTTCACGCCTGTATATAGTATGAGAGTAAAAGGTTATTACTCCATAAAAACATGTTCTTCGTTAACAAAGCACACAACATATGAATGACAATGTCCTCTGTGGTCTATGGTGCACACTCTTAAAGACTTTTCTGTTTATATATCTGTTCAGAAAGTGATTTGGTTTTGATGCTTTGGTAGGATGAAGTGCTAAAAGTCAACCTGAACTCCCCCTTTCTAGAGGAAGAAGCAAGTGCCTTTTCTAGAACTTAAAGACCATCACTAACATTAAACCAAACTCAGCCTCAGTGCAAAGTTTTCCCCGAAGTACAGTATCACAATTAACACAACTGCTATTTCACCCTGTGAGAGAGCCCCCCCCCCCAAAAAAAAAAAAAAAAATCTGGACAACTCTCCTTAACTATCTGTCAAGCTTTTCAGCACCAACTTTTTCTTCCACAGATTGCACAACACTTTACAAAGGAAGAAGGCATCACCATCCCAAGTTTGTAAATGGAGAAACAGAAAGAGGAAGTGATCTGCCCAAGAGCGTGAAGCAAGTTAATGGTAAAAACTGCAGTACTGGCCCGTTTTCTTTTTTCCTGCTCTGTTGAACACCATTTTCACTCTTTGCCTGAATCCTAGAAGGAACTGCTAACCTTTTATTTGCTTGCTAAAGTATAAGTGCAGAGCTGGAGTGTATTTTCACCTATCCCTCTGAATATATTTGAACTTAAATAGTAAATTACATTAGATACAGTACTGCATGTGCCCCAGGTCATATTTTAAAAAGTTCATTCAGTGTCTGGTGCATATACTACAAAAACTCACTTCAAGATCACTCGTCTTTGCTCCTAACACCATCAGAGAATAATTCATGCATTTCTCTAAGAATTTGTCTACCTTAGAAAATTTTCTTGCTTCACCTATACCAGAACATGAGCAGAACAACTACAACTGCACCAGGGTATTAGCTCCAAGGGATTTTTGGTTTTTGTGCTTCAATTCTACACCAGTTCTTATATCCGCATACTTAAAAAGGCCAAAAAGTAAACCTACAGAAATGCGAGCACACCCTTATAAAAGAGATTTCCCTGCTTATTTGGTTCTCTGAAGCTGAATAAATTGTAGTGGCATATGGTACCTTTATTCCAAAGTAACTGCATATATGTTTGTACTTTTACCCATAGTTCTACAATCGTAAAATTCATACCGGTCACCAGTACAATTATATTACATGAGTAAAGTACAGGTGATCCTTAAAGAATCGTATGTTCATTGACGAGATCCATGAAGGTATGTGATACAAGTCGGAATTTATTTCCACTGAAGTCAATAGCAGAATTCCCACTGGATTCAGAATGACAGTGATCAGACCTATTGTGGCACAGCTCCTGGATAACAGGATAGTTCCTTTTGGGATGGTGGGCAGGGGGTTGAAAGGGATTTAAAAGTAATAATAATCATCATCAATTATATGGTCAGTCGCCTCATTGCTTTTTTTTGGGGGGGGGGGGCAGGGGGAAGGTGCACCCAGGGAGGGGACAGAATCTGTTTTGCAGACAGTGAATAATAAAGATGATACCTTGCAAAGGATATCCACCTGCAACTTATCATCTACAAACTTGAAGTACTTCTGGTAGGAGAGAGCACCTGCCTTTTACACTCCCTCCAGTGCGGTTAGAACTGCCATGAAGGCAGACCACTTGGCAGTGATAGAAGTTCGGTTTAGCGCTAGCAAAAACGCTTCTAGAGGCAAATATGATCTTCTGGAAGTTCCTGAGTAAAAGACTGTTATTTTCTTTTATTTTGTTAAAAAGAGCTGCCCGTCATCTAAATATGGACTGACAGTGGGATTATTTCACTAAGTTGACCTCTCTGATTAATTTTCCAAAGTGAAGGGAAAAAGCAAGTTTTATTTCCAGTGCTGGGACCAAAACAAAAAAGGGGGTCTCATCCTTCCAAGCAAGTGTTATTGATGTAGTTACAACAATATTTTAAACATGCACTACTTCTAGCTGATTTGGCTCAAATCTCCACAGCAGACAGAGCCAAATTCTGTTCCAACTGTCTCAGTGGAATTGCACAAGCTCACATCAAGTCTGAATGCAGCCCAAAGTGAGTTTTAGATCCAGATTTTTTAACCTGATCAGTAGCCCACTTGAATGTAACCTAGCAGAAAACACCGCTAAGTAACACACTTTTCTGAGGCATCTCAGAAAGAACACCCTCAGAAATACCAATTCCCCTGAGAAAATCTTGGCTCAAAGGTGTATTTTGAGAAAAGGAAGAAAGCCTCAACATTTCATGTGTTTGAAAGGAGAGAGAAAAAAAAAAACAAGTTAGAACAAGAATAGTTCAACCCTATGAAAATGCAATAACTACAAAATCAGCCACATTAGTAAAGCATTCTGTTTAAACACTTATGCTAAACAGGAGCTAATTGTTTCAAGGTAGTTTCATAAAACATGAATGCTTCAGCAATAAACAGCTACCGTAAGAAAAGTTGCCTAAATATACGGCTATTTGTTTTCTTACTGATCTAGTACCAAATGTATGTGAAAATGAAAATGACGACCCTTTCAGGCCGAGTGATTCATTTTATTTTGGTTTGTTGTCTAAAGAGCGAGCATAGATAATACTCAGTAATTTTCCCATCTTTATTTTTTAAGGAAGCTTTTTTTAAATTGACTGTTCCAAACATTTGTGGCCTACTATAGCATTGTAACCTTTGTTTCAATTTTCTTGTAATTTCTGTGTAGGTTTCTGATCTTATCTGTTAATATTTAGCTTTATCAGAATCACAATAACCATTGAGATTTTGCGTACCCTTGACATTGAGAGGAAAGAATATGGAAAAACCGTACCAAGTAACGAGATCGCAAAACCTATGTCTGAGTTGGGTGAAGAAGGGCTTTCATAAAAACATTTCTTTAAGTGTGTAAGTCATCCCTCGGGGGCGGGGTGGGGGGAGCAAAACTGCAATATATGACTAGTTTGTGACCAGGCACACTCCACGTTTCTGAGCACAGCCCTTCTGCTACCTGAGGTCTTACTGCATTCCTTAATAGCCACGCACACTGCTACACGCTGCCGCTGTTGCAGAAAAACACTGCGGAGCTGCAGAGTCAACACATGTTATCAAGCTCTTTGACTCAGTCAAGATGCTATTAATATTTTGGTAGGGTGGGGGTTACAACTCTTTCCCCAAGGTAGCCCACAGAGTTACTACAACATATTTACCTGCTCGGTTTTTTTTGTTTGTTTTGTTTTTTACTCCTTCTTCACCTAATACATTAGTAAAACTGAGCAGAATGCCTTCAGTGAACAGCCTGGTTTCACTTTTTGGTTTCTGGACACCAGTAGTACTAGATACACTGCAGAAGTTATGAAGCATCCCTTGACCACTAAAATCGCTGGCACATGCGGCACACTAGAGGAAAGCCTACAACAGCAATTAAAAAAAAAATCTCTTTGAATGCTGTTATTTTAAGTAATGGATATCTGTTCATCTATATCTGCTAGAACCTACAGAGGAGTCTTAGCTCCCCAAAAAAGGTTGCTATGGCCAGGATACCATCTAGCGAGCAACCCCGCATTCCTTCATGGTGGAAGATACTGCCCAAGGGCATCCATTATTACCAGCAGAAACTGTGAAATATGGATATAAAGTTGTCTGAGAAAATATTTTCAGCTTAGCAGAAACGGATACGATCATAAGCGATTCCCTTTTAAACAGAGAAATCAGATGTCTTAAACCTCAGTCAGATTTTTACTGATGCTAAATGTATTCTAACAAAAAAAGAATGCCTAACTGGAATTTAGCTTTTTTTTTTTTTTTAAGCAAACCAACGTTAAAGTCTACTGTAAGGTTATATAACTTAGTTTATATTAAAACAAAATAAACTATAAATGATGTCAAAATTGTAACAGAAGTTCACCTGCCTAACAGCTAAGTCTTTATCTAAGGATGAGGAACAAGGATTTGCTCAAGTTTTATCTAGGTTTAGAACTAGGTTACCTGAAAGCAGTAACTTCCCCTGCATTTGTAGAGAAAGTGTTTTCTTTGTTCCAGTTTATTCACTTGGTAGAGTTTGGTGTAAGTTTGAGAAACTAACTGAGAATTGAAAAAAGCAAGAAAGCTTGTTTTCCTCCGCAACTGGGATAGCAAGGTACAGAAGGACGAGTTCTATTAACTCTAAAAGCTTATTTATTTTCTACTCTTTCCCTCAGAGTCAGTTACCTTATTAGGGACAATACTTTATTTACAGCATTAAAGACAAACTCTGTTTGCATTAACTTTTGTGTGTGCCCGTGTGTGCATGCATGTGTGTGACTAGCACATGCCAAAGTAATTTTAAACAGGACACTTAAAAGCCACCATTCAAAAAAGCATAATATGTCATGTCCTGAAACAAAACTTTCTCAACAATTGTAAGCTACATAAATGCATGTAAGCCATGCAATCACTTAAAAAAATGTGCAGGCACACACTGCGTCCTCTGAACTAACAAAAAAAGAAGTGCCCAATTTAGTGTAAATGCTATATTTAGCCACATATTTTAACGGTCGTCTACCAATAGAGATTGCTTCTGAGAAAACAATTACAGAAATACCAAAGCAATATGAGATTAAAAGTACCAGTTTAAACCAAGCGTTTGTTGACTTAAAATCGTGATTCAAATCACTTCGATGGGCTGCAATGCCAAGCGGCGGACATGGGAGTGTGCTGCACCGGGGCTCACGGCACAAAACCCCCGCTGCTCTTGCAGCGCCTGCCCCCGCTCTCCTGCAGCCCTGCCCAGCTCCTGCCAGGGCTGGCACTGCACTGCCAACGCCATCCCCCCGCGGAAGGGGTTTGCTGCAGGATCCTCGAGCGAGGACAAGTACAGGCCTCGCAGGAAGACCTGGGCTGCTTCTCACGAACTACCTTACCCCTCCCAAGTTTGCTTTCTCTCTCTCTCTCTGCATTAGCAAGGGATAACAGCAAACTTCCAGGAAGGCGAGACTGCGCACACAAGCCAGACCACCACGGCACAGAAAGGGGCAGCACCGTCCTGCACACGGAACAAAGTATGCGGCCAGCTCTCTCAGGTGCATCGCTCCCATCTGTGCCCTCTCACTCATGCTGGCCCCGTCGCCACATGGGAGGTGGAAATGGAAAACTTGACAACAACATTGACAGAAACCCCTTTATTAAAAAATACATACACATCAGTGTCCTTTAGATAAGGCCTTTGGATGGGCAGGATCGTCCTTTACTGACTAAAGCCCAGGAAGATCCAAAGCTGGGTTTGGAGCTCCCACTGGGGCAACAGGCCACCTTCCAGTAACAGAAAATTAAGCAGAGATTTCAAAAGCTGCAACCGAGCATCCAGATTCCCTTGACAGCTTACTGCAGTGGAAACCCACTGTCCAAACCGCAGCAAGAGTCTGGAAAACATAAGGTTTTCCCGAGGCCACTTGTAACCACAGGAGGTATTTCATATCGCCGCTGTCGCTTCGGCCCATGCGCGCAAAGCTCGAAGGTGAGTGGGGCAGCTCTGCACACCAGCTCTCTCACAGTTTGGTCAGCTTCGCAATTTAACAGCACAGCACACCCGGCAGATGCAAGGAAAATACTGACGTATTACCAAGGAAAACACTTAAACATAATTTTTGTTTCCCATACACACAGGCAATTCTCTTTCACATTTCAATGGGAAAGGGACATCCAACAATTACACCTAGCTATCCAAACTTTACTTCGCTAACTTAATGATTTCTACACTAATACATAAAATTAAAGGCTTCCTACCCTTGCTCTAGTTCTGACTCTTGTGCTCTTTATTTAGTCCAACAGTCTTCAAAGAATGGCACCGTAACTCCTGTTTACTCTTTAGGTGCTGGAACATGTTTCTAATCAATAAAACAGAGGACGCAAACCTTGAATAGTTACTTGCAGTAACGTATTTGCCACGAGTTTTGTCATTCTCCCTTCTGCAAACACCACGTTTCTCCCTATAAACACCTCTGTTTCTCCAAAAGCAGCTGGAAATTAATGATGCTATTTTTATTTTCTTATTAATTCGTATGCCATAGCTCTGTAATCAGTACTGGATCATGCTGCAATTTTGTGTACTTGTTTCAAAATATATTACAAGCACTTGATGACTGATGTTTAGCACAATGTATGAAAGAGTATCTCAAACAAATTAGATAAATACAAATAGAGACATTTTACTTAAATAAGGAAAAAAAAATACAGATATATTCAAAGAAGAGGTTAGCCCTGAACCTCACAAGCTTGTGGCACACGGAGTGTCCACTGGCCAGACAAACTGAGCCAGGCGTGTAGTTTTCCACACTGTGTAAGTTAACACTGTTCAACATGAAATCTGGGTATAAAGAAGCCTTTTGCAAAAAGAAAGAATGTCTGAAGCCAGACTTATCAGAGAAGTGGAAGTGATAATACTACTTCTTTCAAAATCTGTAATCTACAACCATTGATTAACAATACATCAAATCGTTTCCTCTACCTGGCCATATAACAAACTGGGGAAGCAAACCTACTTGCAGAACAAACAGTGGCATATGTGCCAAACGACGTATCACCTACCAAACGGCATTCTCACACTTTATGCTCTTCCACCCCTTTCTCGGTTCCGGGAATCCTGCACATTTCAGTGATGTCTCTATTCCTACCTGTTCCTGTACTGCTCGCGATCAGGTCAGGGACTACCTATAAACTTGTGCACCAACTGCCGAGTACTATGGGTGCATGACCCCAGCAGGACTACCTGCACATCAATAATTAAGAACAACGTGAAATCTACAACTTTCCTGAGGAATTACAAGCTACCAGCAGCTCCAGGAAGCAGATCTGTGAAGGGGCACACGTTGCTGATACAATTCTGGGTATGGCTTTGGGTCCAAGAATCCAGTTGCGCAAACGTAGCTGCGGGATCAAGCTCTTTAGTACTTAGCACAAGATGCATTAACATCCCAGTACTTCACCCCTTCTCTAGGGAAGAAAAAAAAACCCAGCATGTTGTAGCTCACTGTAGAGCTGCTGTGGCTCAAAGACCACTTGTGGAAAGCAAATCAAACGTGGCCAACCACAAAAATGCCTTTTTTTATCAGCCTGACAAAAACAAAAAGAGTGACTTCCTCTTGACTTTCACAGACATATCTCAGTGCAGAATATCAGAATGTTTCAGCTCCGCTGACTTTCATGGAGTTACTTTACACTGAAGAGGCTGCAAAAAGACGAGAAGTAATCAAGTTCTCCCTCACTCCTTCCATTCCCTCCCAAGCTTTTCTTTATCCAGCTTCCTCTCCAAACCTCTCACGATGACATTCTCTTAAATACTGCTTTGACAACCACAAAATAGTGCATTCTCACATACACAAGCAAAAATCTAGGATTATTTGCTTCATAAAAGAACACAGGCTGAAGAAAGAAGACTTACTATTCTACTGCAAGAGGCATAATCCTATCTCTTATCATGTGATAGGTCCTACCCAGTCTCAAGAGCTCTTGCTAGTATTGCTGGGTAATTCCTGATTGTGTAGGACATGGGTACAAATGAAAAACAGAAAGAACAAGACTTCTGACAAGGCATATGCTTAAAACTCCTTAAGTAGCTGTGTGAAAAACATACTGGAAAGAGCTGAAAGGTATGGGTTCAAAGGCATGAAGCAAACAGCAGTAAGGCACATCTAGCAGTCCCAGTTCTGCTAGGGGTACTGTATGGCACAATTAGTGCCGTGTAGTCACCAACATATGGCCCAGTCCACCAAAGCTCTAGGAGCAGGTTTAAGCTTTCCTCATTTGAATCCTGCCACAGGCCAATTCAGTCATCATCAGCAGTACTCAGGAGCAGGCCTTGAAAGCTGGCACCTGGCCCTGCCGCTGGAAAACTCTAGGTTGCAAGAGAGAAGGATGAAGCCTTTCCCGAGAACATGGGTGGCACAAATCTTCCTGCTGCTATAGCTACGCAAAAGGAGAGTAACCTCACAGCAGGGCATGCAGTTACTCTGGTTTCATAATGTCTCAAAGCAGAATCCTCAACAATTGCTACATATGTACCACCTTCCAGGAGGAAAGGGAAAAAAAAGAAAAAAAAAAACACCACAGGCACAGGGGAAGACACACTTTCCCACTTCCCATCAGCAAGGGAAGGCGTAGACAGAATTTGTTAAGCTTCTTGTCAAGAGAGCTTCCACTTGAATTAAGTTCTGCAGCTTCCATGTTGTGGAAGTCCACTGAATTATTTTTATCTTTGCTGAATGAGGCCCTCAGTGACATGAAGGGTCAACAAAATGTATTTTCAGTGATTTCCACATTTTACAAAATCTCTTACATCAAAACATTCACGTGGAGGCATTCTGACAATAACTATTCCATGCTTCCTAAGCAACTGATTTTCTGAGTGTAGTCTCAKAAAATCCAGTTAACTTTCTTTCCCCTTGCTAAAAATTGAGATTTTGTCATATTAGCTTTCTTTGTAGGCAAACATGCCTGAAGCAAGTTTATTTTCACATGCTGAATTGTCCATGCTCATAAGGACTTGCTTTTACATTATGCATTTATGTGCTAGAAAAGAAAAGGCAAGAACACTGGAAAGTGTCAAAACCATGCTTTTCCTCTTTGTTGATTCATCTTTTATGTAATTGAATTTATAAATATTAAAAACAATAAAACGCTGCTATCGTTGTGATAATATTACAATTCAGTCTACACTTAGGCATTAAGTATGCCTTCCTCCTCAAACAGAACTCCTATTCTGAATCCAAGCCAATTCATACCCTCAGCAATGAAACACTAGTAACCAGCAAATCTGAAAATCCRATTGGATGAAATATGGTTACTGACTTTAGAAATAAAAGTTCAAATCGATAAGTCACCCTTATTTATCAAAACACAGCCCAAGTGCTGAAGTTGCTGCTTCTGTCAATTCCATATTTCATAATGAAGTTAATACTGACTTAGCATTAGATTATAAACATTAAAAATAATTTAATTGTAAAGAACTATTTCTGATCAATGTATATTTTAATAACTCCCCTACGAAAACCAGCATTTTGTTGCTTAAAATTCATTCAGGGAGGTAAGTACTAAACAAACAGTGCAAGATACACCCTTGCTTAAATACCACAGTTAGCAAGAGAACTAGCTTGAAGTTTTTGCTACTACTTTAGGCCCTCCTATCGATAAACATGACTTAATTCAAAGTTAGTGACTTCAGACTATTACTGAAGATTTTCTTCTTTAAAGTAGCATATGAAGTTGAGTACTAGCAAAAGATGCCTGACCGACCAGTGAGACTACTCACACATCAAGACAGGCATTTACTAGGAAAGCTTCAGAAAAGTAGCATATACCAAGGGAAAGGCCACAAGACTAAGGAGTCAGACATGGATTTTGCTCCATTCCCTGCTGCTGCTGACCTGCTAAGTGACGGCAGGCAAACCACTTCACTGCTTTGCATCTCAGATGCCTGAAACAGGGATAAAAAAAATGATGGTCCATTTTTTGAGATTTATGATTTTGCCATGGCTTATGTACTTTGCCAGACAGGACATGACAACATGAATAAGGCAATGCCTACAACTGCTGATTATGATATTATTATTATTATTGACAGAATAAGAACCAAAACCTGTGTTAACTTTTTTTGTTGTTTTTTAAAATCAATGCAATCCAACAGCAATGCACCAACCTATTCTGAAAATTAGAGTAATCCTTATGCTGGTTTAGGTCTCACTCCTTCTGAGCTTATCAGAAGGGCGACACCTGTAGTAGTCTTTTGGGGAGATTCACACACGTCCACTAGTAACAGGCTCAGCACATTGCGATTAGAGAGTACTGGGATATTATTACTGATGTAAAAAAATGAAAATCTGACCTAATAATCTTCTGACATAGAACAAAAATGTTTCTGAAAAAGATATCACGATAACAGAGAGAAAAAGCAGAAAAGGAGCGAAGATGATAATACAAAGGAAAGAAAGTTGACTTGTTTCTCCTCAAGAGGTATTTTGAAATATAGATAACTATATTATTTCAATCAAGTTCTGTAGACTCCTAAGTAATAAAGGAAACAAATTTAGGTTACAGAAAAGTAAAACAGTATACMTACTGCTTTAAAACAAACTAAATTCACTAAGGAAATCCATACTAATAGTGTTCTCCATATGATTTAATTTGACACATACACTTCCATCGCCATATCACTGCATGTATCCCACAAGCAGGAATTACTTCCACCTTAATGCTGCCTTGTGATACAGGGAACATCATTAGTCTCCATTTGCAGGTGGAAACGGGACATAAAGCTGCATTTCCAAGAGTAAACTCTGAACCTGGGAGCCTCCAGCTGATCACAGCACCTCCACTGACTTCACCCGCAGCAGCAAGGAGCCGCGTGCGTGACAGGGCACAGGAAATCCAACCTGGGTCTACGCATTTAGAAGCGGCCATCGGTTTTGACTAAAATCACTTGTCAGAGATCACAGAGACAGTCTGTGACAAAGTCAGAAATCAAAAACAGAGTTTCAGTTCAGTTCCAACTTTGACGGATAGTAACTTCCTCCAACAAGGAGCCACCTTGGTATAAATAAGGAGTCCTGCACACTACACATGCCAGGGACTGTCRAAACGGGCTGCATTTCACCGCCCAGGCGCCTGGATTTCCTTGCAGGTTGGTATACAGCCTTCACCCTGATTTACCAAAGAGCCTTACGTACAGCAGGTCTTGTCTACTTCACCTGCACGTTTCCCCCCTGCTACATGCAACGGAAGAGCAACCCTCTCCAACTTGCGTGGTCAAAATTTCCTCTCCTCGCAACACTCTGCTACAGTCTCTGGGCCAGCAGACTGCCCTGCCTGGTGCCATGCTGACCGACTTTCAGAGATGCTGCATGCCCTCAGCCCACAGAGCAGCAGCAGCCACCACAACCTGGGATAACTTTAAGCTCTGAATGTGAGTGAATTTAACATGACTTGTCACATGCTTCAAAATATTCAAGTGCTTACAAGATCATAAACTATGGAGCTATTAGTTTATAAGCAGAGTGTATTAGGATCTTTCTGAATGAAAAGGAAAAGTGCTACGTAAAAAATAAATGCATGGTTACCTCTGATATGTTATGCAGAAAACTGACATTTAATATCTTTAATTATTCAAACAACTATGAAAGCGAAAGGTTTGCTTCATCACCTTGAATGGGAAAATGAACATGGACAAATTCCTCTCACCATCACTCCTACACTCCTTTCCTAAATAAAACTCCTGCCGAAACCAACGGAAGTTTTGCAAGCGGTGGGTTTACGGCAAGCAGCCCCAGAGGCTCAGAAGCATTCGGGGCTAGTTTCTAAAATATTCTGACTTTACCTCAACACAGAAACCAATACAGGAGTTTTCCAAAGTATGTGTCTGCTTCAAACTGGTTATCAGCTTGCTGTGCTCAGATGAATAGCATTATGCAATCAAGTTTTGAGACCACAGGCCGACTTTTGAAACGCTCACCAGGTCCCTTCCTAAGCGGATCGACCCCCTTTCATTTGTTGCCCCCAAACAGTCCACCCAGTTTTGTTAACCAAGACCAGAATCCAGCCCTCCATCTTACATGTTTCGACCGAATTACTAAACTCCATTCAGGAACAGTTATTCTACCAAAAAACTATGTAATAAAACAAGTCTTAGCTTTTACCAAAATAAGAGCTCCCGAAAATAAATGGAAGTTTCTAGTCATGGACAAATCTAATGAAATCTCCATTCTCCCCTTAACTAGGCACATTATTTTTATTGCTTTTTCAGCTATGAGGAAAAGTATTTCTCTGCTTCCTCTAAAGCTTCTTTTATGCCCTTTTCTTCACAAGGATATTCTGCCCTTCTTTTCTTTGCAATTTGCTAATGCCATTTCAATATTAGGTAAGAACTACATTTAGCACTATGCATAAATTGAGGTCCGTTCCTTGTAAAGTTGTGGGAAGATTAGGATCACCCCATCATTTCTAGGACTGAGTTCTATCCATCCAAAAGACTTCATCACATAAAACCACATAATGACCAAAGATACTACCTGAAACAAGGTCTCTGAGCTGTCCTTGCCCAATACCTTGTACTATTATTCCAAAAAAAGAAAAAAATCCTTGGCACTTAGAGCACTCTAATCTGACTCTTATCTGAAAAGACAAAAAATTGTGTTCAAAAATCAGTGAGAAATTCAGCTTTGAACAATGGTTTGAAGCCTATCAGCAAGCTTTTGAATTTCCCAATGTGTGTGTTTTCATTTGGTAAAAACTGTTACATCAATTACTCTACGCAGAACAAGATCCTTGTCAGTAATGTTATAAAACTGAGAGTAATATTCTCCTATGCAACTAGTCTGTCATAAAGAATTTCAGTAATTTAATTTGGTGTTTATAGCCTAATCTCAGACCTACACACACTTATCTCACTCCCCATAAAATCTGAAAAAATGAAATTTGGGTGTAATTCTGCAGGAACTGGTGAAAAGACAGAATCCCCCCTTCAAACCATCTCCCCCACAGCAGTTATCCCAGCCTTAAGGCTAGTTTTGTGGTCACAATATCACATAAGAACAGCTGCTCCCAACAGCMCCCTTCAAGCTGGCCTGTTCAGGACCATCACTTATCCTGTGTCTGCTACACACTGACTGGAAAAGGTCAAGACTATGTTATTAATCATGCACATTTATGAGCACTAAGCTTACCCCAAATACATGCCTTGTCTTGTTTTTAATTACGTATACAATACTTCCATATAAAAAAAATTACCTGCCACTTCACCATTCGGGGCCAAACTCAGTTCAGTGCCACCAGGGGCAACTGTACAAAAAGCACTCCAAACGCCACTCACTTTATGCCAACTATGAAACGCGACCCCACAAATTTACAAACCCTCCTTGAAATTACCGCTTCTACTTTAGTTTAAAAGGTGTCAGACTCTTCAAAAGGTGTCAAAACTTTTCCATACCATACACATTAAAAAAAAAAGAAAAAAAAAGACAGTCTGTATACCTGAAAGTTCTATGGAAATACTAGTAAATTAGTCACTAAGACATGTCTTTCAAATTGATAGGTACCTACATTAATCAATGCCAAGAGGAAAAACAGTAACACAGAAAGAGCATGGATGGAATTCTAATTAATTCTCAGTTTGTGTGTTAAAACAGAACTAACTCCTGTTGCTGCAGTATTACAGTTCTACTAAACTTTTCACTGATTCTTGACCTGCACAGAATTCTAAATAACTATCCTAATTGTTTATATTATTTCCCACCACTATAACAAGCCCTGAATGTTAAAGGTCTTTACATTCTTACTAAATTTTTGACCCAGCATCTTGCGCTCTTCACATTCTAATGATTACTCTGGTTTAAAACTTTAGCCGTGATTCAATTGATTATCTTTACAAATCAAGGCTTAGAGAAAAAAAAAAAGGAAAGGAAAGAAAAAAAAAAGAGAGATAAATCTGAATATTCACAGCCTTTGAATTCTGAGGTTATTAAGACCCACCCCTACACACAAACTTTGTAATCTAACAGTTGCTACGAGAGCCCAGAGAAGACATGTTTTCCGTGGTGCTAAAACCCAAACAAGCATCTTCCATGCGAAAAGGTCGGCGAGAGAAGCGCTATCTTGTTAACAACAACAAAACTCTTCTGCGTGTACAGTTTACATACTTACCCAGGAAGGCAAGGGGAAATTACAGACAGACGAAGATGAAGCTGTCTCAAAGCCTTTGTCATGTGATAGTGACCTATAAAGTATCAAATAAAGGCAYATCATCAGCACACCATGATTTTACAATATTGCAACTCGCCACAACGCCAACAAGAGGAGCGATCCCAAAACTTGAAACTTGCTTTCTCC
>NW_020447709.1:0-44475 GCF_003343035.1 Apteryx rowi
TAGAGGGGGAGGATCACCTCCCTCGACCTGCTGGCAACACTCTTCCTGATGCACCCCAGGATACCATTGGCCTTCTTGGCCACAAGGGCACATTGCTGGCTTGTGGTCAACTTGGTGTCCATCAGGACTCCCAGATCCTATTCTGCAGAGCTGCTTTCCAGCAGGTCAGCCCCCAGCCTGTACTGGTGCAGGGGGTTATTCCTCCCCAGGTGCAGGACCCTGCACTTCCCTTTGCTGAACTTCATGAGGTTCCCCTCTGCCCAGCTCTCCAGCTTGTCCAGGTCCCTTTGAATGGCAGCACAGTCCACTGGTGTACTGGCCACTTCTCCCAGTTTTGTATCATCAGCAAACTTGCTGAAGGTGCGCTCTGTCCTTTCATCCAGGTCATTGATGAATAAATTGAACAAAGCTGGACCCAGTATTGACCCCTGGGGTCAATACTAGCTAGCTACAGGCCTCCAACTAGACTCTGCGCCACTGATCACAACCCCCTGAGCTCTACCATTCAGCCAGTTCTCAATTCACCTCCCTGTCCACTCATCTAGCCCACACTTCCTGAGCTTGCCTATGAGGATGTTATGGGAGAGAGTGTCAAAAGCCTCGCTGAAGTCAAGGTAGACAACATCCACTGCTCTCCCCTCATCTATCCATCCAGTCATCCCATCATAGAAGGCTATCAGGTTGGTTAAGCATGATTTCCCCTTTGGGAATCCATGCTGACTACTTCCGATCACCTTGTCCTTCATCGAGAGATATGATTGTTTCAGCAAAACATTAGTATCTCAGGATTATACATCAAGAAGTAGATGAAGGTGCACAGAGTGTGATTAAGAAACTAGTAGACTAACACTTAAAGTTACAATAACTTAGCGACTAGTCTTTATTGCATGAAACACAGGACAGCAGCAAACGGTAGTCCACATTCATTGCTAGAAAACGCCAGAAGTACATACCTACATTTTGCCTGCTAAGGATGCAGGCTGTGCTTATTATATCCTTTAAAAGGCAAAGCTATAGTTGGGGGACATATGCAACATGCCTTTCCCTGTAATGGTAGTAATATGATATGTGCTTTAATTTAAAGTAATTTATACCCTTGAATATCACAGATGGAGAGCTCAGGAATTACAGATTCTTTCACAGTTAGGCTTTCTTACATTCACGTGTTTTGCTTGCAGGAGGGATTACAGAATGATTATCCCGACATGATTTCTCACAGCTCTGCAATCTACAGATCCTTATCTTTCAGTGTACTTAAAAAAAAATACAAGCACAGATTTCTTTCCATAGTGGGTTTTTTGAATTTTTTGTTTGTTTCTCTTTGTGGGTGGGGTGATGGGAGGTAAAATTAGATTTTACCACCAGGCAATTCACTCATTCAACACCTGAGAACCTCCAGGGCATATTCTATAATATATTGCCTTCCAGGGTGCTAGCTTTAGTTTAGATGAAAAAGAGGAGGCATATGCAGTCTCTGTGCATTAATAATCATGAAAAAACACTAGGTATACATTTAATTTTAAGAATCCAAATTGTGGGTTTTTCTATTTTGTTGGTACTAAAATTAGTTACTGAGATCCCATTTACTCTTGACAAAATTGCAAGGGTTTGTGTTTTTGTCTGAGTAGAGAACTGTTCAAAAAAAATTTTAAAAGATTTGCTTGTGGCAGAACTTTAAGACCAACCTTTTTGATAGGACAACACCATAGAATTAGAATAGAACTCAGAGATGATGTTTCTCACAGGTATTTAAGAATTTCTAGAAATAACATTTTCTCTAGAACCTTAATAGTTGTCAAAAATGCAGGTAGCTCTGGAGACCTGCTAGAATTTCTATGTCAAACAATAGAACTAAAATTTCTTTGGAAGGTAAAGCTAATTTGTCTAGCGGTGCATCCCTAATTACTGTAGGCATAATTACTAATTAATGTAAAACAAACATTAAAGACAAAAACACTAATGGTCATAGATCAATTACATACAGTAAAGACATATACAACAGTATAAGATAATGTATATAAACAGGCCAGACACTTTTGTGTTGTCAGTGAACTATCATGTCATTATCAAGTATCATGCAAACTAGAATAGAAGATAAAGTTTTGCTAGAGTGTGTACCAAGAGTACCGGCTCTGTTTCATTTCATTAGTATTCTTAATCACCTGAAAGGCATCCAGAACAGCAGGACAGAATTTTATCGTATCTGACGTCAGTAACTTAAGACCGATAATGAGATATTTCTTGGTATCTCATCCCCTTAAAGCCTTCTCAGTTCAGAGCAAAGGAGGCTTTGGAATGTCAAACCTAATAAAGACTTCATTAAGACTTGGATAGGTGCTGGAACTGAGGCTGTCACTTTTTACCCAGCAGAGTTATAGTTTTTTCTATACAAAAAGAGGCTTGAAGTTAAAAGAGGAAGTAACAAGATTACTTTGGTATACAGGATTATAAACCTGTTTCTTCTCTTTCAGGTTTAGGCACCCCAACTTCTATTTGACCATATAACTTAAAACACTCCTTAGTGATTTAACTCTCTTACTACCAAAGTTCATTGTGCTAGCTATCCTTTCTAGGTAAATAGTGCAACCATAAACAAATTACTGAACAGCAACACATTACATCTTTAGGCTGATTTCAAGGTCAGTAATTCTTAGGTGGCTTTTTCTACAGTAGTCTATCTCCCAACAAGGCAAAATACTCCCCACCCTTCAATCTTCCCATACCATTTTCTACTTGCTAACATCTCTAGATGTCTCATTAGCACACTCCAACACTTCTCCTACTGTTAGGAAGGACCTGCCTCAGAAAAACATTCCTTTTCCATTAATCCTTCATACTACTAACAAGCCAGCCAGCTCATCCTCTTAAAAATCAAAAACAACCACCTCCCCCCCCCCCCCCCCCCCCNTATCACCTGGAGAGGCAACTAAATAGGCACAGGTTTGTCTGAACACTCATCTTTAAAGGGCCAGACCTAGGATCATAGAATAATTCAGGTCAGAAAGGACCTCTGGAGGTCACATAGTCCAAACTCCTGCTCAAAGCAGGTTCAACATCTATATGATAATTTTCTAGTTTCAAGAATGTTTATATCCATGATTTCTGTATGTAATAGAGCTAGACCGTACACTAGGTCTTAACCCCAGACAAGTAGTGGTGAAGATAATAACTTCTTTAACTGTATGGCTGTTTACACTGACTATTGTTTAAATACAAGCTTTATACAACTTGTACAAAATAATATTTTCAGATAACTTAAATATTTTTATGCTCTTGTCATCCTTACTGAGATTTTGTGCCCCAAACTAATTTTTTTCATGACTACTCTGCAAAGGTATTTCAATACACAACATCTGGTCAGATCATGAAAATATTTCAATGTCAATGAAATATACATCCTTCATTTTTCAGCAGCAGGTTGCAAAATAACTGTTTCTAACAAAAGGCCAAGTGCTAGCAAACTATTTCTTTTAAAAAAAAGTGAGCTTAACCAAATTATTTTAAAACATTATGAAAGTAAATTGCACCATTTTTTAAGTGCTACTGTATAAATTTCCTCATACTTGCCTTTTTGGCATCCCTCAAATTAGTTAACAGTTTCTATTATTTCCAAACTCATCAGTCAATAAAGGTATATCTTAGACATTTCTGCTAAACAGATGTTGTTTGGTTTGAATGTAAATGAGATTTGTTATGGTCTTAAAATCTACAACTAGCTTTGCCAATTCAGTTTTGTACCCAGTGTTTTTTTTTAAAGTAAGTGTATATGCCAATTTTTTTTTAAACCAGTGTTTTAACTTGCCTATGATTAAGTTTCCCTCGTCTTCCTCCAGATTTGGTATTTTGTTCAGGACTGTAGAATGGTATGTGAAAACATACTGGATTTCACAAGTTGATCTCCAGTATTTCAAGTCAGGATTCAGTGGATTCATGACTTTCATTTTTCCATTTCTCACTGAGAAATTTAGGCTTCAATAAAATACTTCATAGGTTGACATATGGGACTCACAACAGTTTTATTTTCTGCTTATTTTCCAAAGGCCAAGATCAGATTCCAGCTGTTGTGCATGACAGACTCTGACAGAAGGATGTGCTGGCAAAGAACCACCAAGACTTTCTAAAGATTAGGGAAAAGAAAAAAATAACAAGTAACAGCATGCAACAACTCTTACTAGTGAGCTACATTCTATTGTCATGACTTACTAGTACTACAAAATATTTGATAAACAGAAGTATATACATGAAGTGAAATGGCCTAAACCAATTGTGCAGTACACAAAGAGAGGGCGAGCTAGCCGTAGTATAGTTTCAGTGGAAATGTAAGACTCAAGCTACAGGCACTTTAAGTACATCTCATCTTCCTTCTTCTTTTCTTAAATTTAAAATGCCCTCTTTATCTCTCTAACATAAAGCACAGAGCAAAGACTCACAAACACTCGCAAACACAGAATTCTGTTAGAATTTGTGTGTGATTACATTTTAATATCTCTCAAATTTCTTCCAAGCTTCTTGTTTTTCAGTCCTTTTTTTTCACCTCATTCTCCACCAAACATTGGACAAACTGAATTATTAGAATGTAAATTACATATGAATTTACTGAAAAATATACTATTAATTCCTTCCACAAGTCCACTTGATTACTTTCTTGAACACAGATGATCTCTTGCTCTCTCTGCTGGGTATGTTTGAACATTGCTGATCACATAGTTGAGATTCTTGTATGGAAGAGTAGAGGGGGAAAAGTTTCGTGTTTGCTTGCCATCTATAAATCTATGTGTCTTTTCATGAAAACTATCATTCAGTTATGGCAAAGCTCAAAAAAAATCTCTTTGGAAAATAGTCTCATTATCATGCTTAACAAGATGCAAAATTTTAAAAAGAGGCATGTTTTAGTTGTGCATATTTCTACACTTTTCCACAACATGCAGAAAGATGGTGTAGTGAAAATGCCAAGTATTTCAAGAATCAAGATACTGACATGTAACTGTTGCCTATTATGAAAAATGACATGTTTACCCTTCAAGCTGTGTGTATTTGCTATGTGTATTTAGACAAGTATTTATAAAACAGAAGAGGAATAAAAGGTATTTGCTACTATAGAAGTGAGCATTCTAAGCATGCAGGCCATATTTCTGCTATATGTACCACAGCATTTTTTAACCCCCAAACAAATCTTTTTGAATCCAGAATATCGACTGGATTAAATAGTCATCAAATCAGGAAATATTTTTCAACTCATAATTCAAAACCAGCCTTTCAGGAATAATTACAAACTCCTGGTACTACCTCTAGGCAGAGACCTATCATAGAATGTGTTAATCTCAAAATCAGTGTTCTAAAATGTAACTGAAAATGATCAGCTACCTTAGATATAGTGATCATTATCAGTAACTACAACGATGGAAAAGGTAGTACGCTTCACTTACACAGAAAGGATATTTTCATTATATTTTTGATGCAGTTTTCCACAGAAGTTTAAGAATTAATAGCTATTCCAAAAGCAAGAAAAGTGAGGGAGGAGCTAGCTGAAGGTCAGACAAATATGGTAGGACCTGTTCAGACCAAGCGAGACCACTATACTTTTGGTCTCATCCACTAAATTATGCTTAAACTGAAAAAGTTAATAATTCATAATAAAATTAACTATAACTGTGAGCTGTTTGTTTTTATGGTGTCTGTATTATAAATAAAATGTTTTCTAACACTGTACCTCACATAATACTTAGAAACATTCTGGCTAGTTCACAGCATAAACAAAGTGGGAGACTCATGAACAACTGACACCTCTAAATGAAGCATTCAAGATACAATACATTAACAGTATACGAGCTTTCAGAGATGTTAAGTATGCATTTGCAGACAAGTCCTTGACAGGCTGAAATTTAGTTATATAATAATCTCTGAACTGTCACTATTGTTAGTGCTATAATAAAAATCTCTCTTGGAGATTATGGTTTTTGTAGATAATACAGAAAGTAGGTTAGGACGTAATATTTAATTCAGTATTATACCTTCATCCAGAAAATTCCAGCCAACCAGTAAACAAAAAAAAAAAACCAAAAAAACAAACAAAAAAAAAGAAGAAGAAGAAGAAGAAGAAACCAGTAAAGGGAACAAGAAGATCTTATTTTATTCATCTGCAACCTACACAAATGATACTTCTCTTTGGAAGCTCCTTTATCCATTTTCATTACTCCACTGATGGAAATTCTGACTCCTCTTTCATTCCTTTCTTCTCCTACCTCCAGGCTTCCTTTCATCTTGTTCTCCATGCTTGGAATATCCTTGGTAACTTAACTAAAAACAAACAAACAGAATAGAACTGAACACCAATAAGTTTCATTTTAAGTCAGAAAGCATGTGCCTGAGTTTAAATACTTGAGCAGTCTGACTGATTTTGCTAGATCTTCAAGCACACTTATATACCTTCTTCAGTCTGATACCTTTCTGCGCTATCTTACATGGGTCGAAAACAAAAATATTCAAAGAGGATCAAAAATGAAATGATAGGATTTTTACACAATGAAGAACACACGCAAATTAATAAATGGCCAAAAATATTTGACCTTGGCATCAATCTCATGCTTTCTAAGATGAAAGTAATATGGAAGAATTATTATCTAGTGATAAGATTTCATTCAGGATATGAAATTAGAGGTGAGATTACTGACTGATTTCTCAGACACTTAAACATATTAGTGTTTTACATTGGAATTGAAAAAAACATGTTGTGAAGGAGATGCAGCTTCCTTCCCTAAACCGAGTGTGTTTTGGTATTATGTTTGGTTGGTAAAACATGTGAGCTGAGATTATTCAGGATGTTAACATTGGCCATGCTGGTATTTTCTTTAATTTTAGTGATTTCATCTACAGGAAATGCAATTAAGCAACAGTCACACTTGTATCTTACAGCTGCCTCCTTCCTCCTCCTTTCAGTGTTAAACTAAGCATTTGGATAAACCAGCAAATGCTCTGAAGTTCACAAAATGTAGGCTTTGCTAAGGAGAGGGGGGACCTATAGACTGGTCTTGCCCCTCCTGCCAGTCTGTACATTAGTGAAAATCTTTGTCAGGCCATATTCTACTAAAAAGCCAATCCCCCTTACCTACTGCATGAGAGCCATTCTACTAAAAACAGGGAGAGAGAAAGAAGAGAAAAGGAAATTCCTTTACAAAAAGTTCCCTTTGCATGTAGCCTTTTCTGTGGCATCACTCCTGAAAGCAAGAGGAACAAGAAGAAAAAAAAATCTCCAGTACTCTCTATTCCTTTTGGGTGGTGGTTGTATTTACTTCTAAATCTGTTAGCTGAGTAATATTCCCGGCACCTGTACATTGTTTCCTCACACAGTGAGAGCAGCTGCATTGTCAGATTCCCTGAGGACTCAGAGCTCTTTTGCAGGGGCTTCAAAAAAAAAAAAAAAAAAAAAAAAAAAAATCCTTACCCTGAGTTAAAGGAAGAAGAAAAGAACAAAAGAATTTCTTGAATACTACAGCAGAGCTAAAGTTTCTCTCTCTCTCTCTCTCTCTCTCACACACACACACACACACACACTCACACACATGTTGCACTTGGAAAAGGAGATAAATGCTGATCAGTTCTTATATTTGTAGCTTGAACACCCACCCACCCCCAAAACATTAAAGGAAAAATTTTGCAGGTAGCAGATTCAGGGTTAGGTTTTCCCTAGCTAATGATTTTTTTTTTTTTTTTTTTTCAGGGAGAATCCTAGGTATGCAGGGATATCAAATATCTACATTACTAAAAATCTAGAATATTGAACACTGGGTTTTTCTTCTCTGGAAACAAACTGATCTGTTTCCCTTCAGACTTTTTAAAGTTTGGAAAGTAAATTTCTCCAGGCCTAATCTTTTTCAAAACCAAAAGCAGACAGCTGTCACATGTATTGATGGGAATTCTCTAACACAGTTACACTACGAGTTCACAAACACTTTTGCGTTTAAAACTCCAGTTATCTGAATTCACTTGAAACATTGATTTAACCTTCATAAAGACCATCTGGATAACTTTTCCAGTTTAAAAAGACTAACCCAGAGTACGTGAAATCAATGGAAAGACTGACTGTGAAGAATGAGATTTTCCTGTCTATGTTAGCTTCCTAAAACAGCCCTACATTCCTAAGTCTCTCAGTGATTCATCTTCCCATCTCCCCCTCGCCTATTCCTACCACTCGTAATGGCTAGTAAGTTCAGGAGTGTCCTGGGATCTGCCTGGGCACTGGGTAGTGTATTGTATGTAGTATATGCTCATATGCTGATAAAGTCAAACAACTCCTGGGCAGAGTTTGACAGCTAAAAGGTGGCAAGGACCAGTCCCAGTCCCAGCAGTCCTCCTGGGGATTTTTTTATTTTGCTAGGAAAAGATGGACTGGCTTTTTGATTCTAAACCAGAAGACCCAGCAGTCTTCATGCAGCTTATCTGTTTTGAAAACAAGAACACTTTGCTAGCTAAACATGGACTGTTCTGATCCAGCTGCAGTCTGGATGTTTTTTTGCCTCAGCCTCTTGAGTAACACCTTTAAATCTATTCTACAGTCTGTTCTCTGCTACTTGTGAAGCAGAGAAGCTGCAAGGATCTCTCCCTGGTGACGTGATCTCTCCCCATGAACATGGAGCATGAAAGGAGGCAGTGGTGCCTGGGGATAGTTAGTAGCTCCAGTCACTTTACAGCAGGCTGCCTGCCCTCTCTTTTCCAGTGACAACATAGTTCTGATGAATTCTCCATTTCAGGTGAGGCTGATGGTGTGTCCCATGCTAGACCATAGACTGTCCTCTTATGTTGGCCCTGGAATGGTGGTGGTGGTTGGAAATGCTTTGGCAGCTGTAATATCAATGCCGGGACACAGGTAATTAGTTATCGTAACTGCAATGTAACTAGTCATTTATTTTGGAGAGGAATCTATCTACAGTTTGGATGCCTGACTTATGGTAGACAAGTCCTACCCTAATTGTTTTCAGTAACATGCTATTAGACTTTGGGCTGAAGAGTTTTTACCAGCTTTAAGACTGATGAATCTTATCAGAATACCTTTGACTTGGTTTCCTGCTGTGGATTTTTTTATTTTGCTAGGAAAAGATGGACCGGGTCTCTGATTCTAAACCAGAAAGTTACTTGTTTAGGATGGGTCATAGAAACTTTAAAAGAAAAGCTGGGAAAAGAGAAGTCCTCAAAAAAGAATGGCAGGTAGATTTCTCTAATAGCTGTTATAAAGAATTTATAGTTGCATAATCCAGCTAGATATTAATGTCATTCAAGCATTTCTTAGCGGCAGATTAAACAGAACATGAAAAATAAGCTTTATAAGCATTTTCTCAGACTGCTGAAATAAGTAGGATTGGTAGACATTGTATAATAAAACCTAATAGATCTTTATAATTCCTTAGAAATGCTAGAAAGTAGGTTTTAATTATCTCTGTACTGAGTCACAAAAGCAAGCGAAGAATAACAATTTCTGGGTGTTGAAAATAGATGCCATCACACACACAGTTCTTCTGATTAGTGAATGAGTGTTAATGCCAAACAAAATTATTGGCTGAATATTAAATGTGAACCCCTCCCCCCCCCGAAAGATTAATGATTAAGAACTTTGTAGAGTGTTGAAATCACGAAGACCAGATCTTCTACACTCAGTTCTCACAAAGGCAAGGCTAAAATCTATTGCCAACAAGATTTCATTAGGTGAATTAAATTGAGGAGAAATGCTTGGCTGCATGTATCTCAAGGCAGCAGAATATCAGAATATCACCATCTCAACTAATCACCTCATTCTTGTAAGGGGGTCCTGTAATTTTGAAAACGCCCTTTTAAGTACCACCAACAGTAAACTAAACTAGAGCTTTATAGATATCTGGGTCAAATTTTTTCAAAGGCTATCAAAATAATGAGTGTCAGCTAGGGCTAAAACCACGGAGGCATTGTAGTCAATGGAAGCTAGATGCAGTGGTACATGTTAGATGCCTAAGTGTCTTTGAGGCCTATAGTCTTCTTTAAAAATGTTTGAGCAGATGTGCCACAGCTGGGTACTGAGTGATTTGGATAAACTGTCATTCAGGTGCCTATATAAGTACTTGAAAACCTTTAAAAATACAGCTCATTGAACATTTGCATAGCAGAAATGAATTTCTTAGACAATTTTTCCTGAACACCCCCTCAAGTGGTTCCCAAAGGAATAAGGTGTCACATACAAACCACGTTCAGCTTAGTTTTCCCAAGAGCAGCTGACTGAAGTAGCGGGGAGGAATGGGCAGAGCTCGGGGGAAACTCCCCCGGCGCGCTGCCACATGCTCCTTCGCTGCCATGGCGGGGGCCTGCGGAAGCTTCTGGGCTCCCCGCAGGGCGGCGCCTCGGGCTGCCCTGGGCCCAGCCAATCCACTTCGGGCTCGCGCCACGCCCCCTGATTGGTGCGTTCAAACCGCCCCAACTGCCCTTCGCCGCCTGGCTCTGAGGAGGCCACCCTGCTCACTCCCACTGGGTGAAATGGCGGTGGCAGCTAGGCTCCCTGCAGCCTTAGTGGCACCGCAGGGGTCGCGAACCAGTGGTGAGAGAGGTCTTAGCTGCAGCTCCCGAGCTGTTCGCTTCAGGACCTCTAGTTGCCCAGTGCAGGATCGCCCAAGGGCAAATGAAGCTGTAGCCTTGGGAAGCCCCAGCACTTCGATGCACACGGGTGCGCACGTGTGTGCCAGCAGTTGTACCCACAGAAAACCATCAGGCTCCCACAACTGGACACAGAAATCACAATGGTTGGATACTAGTAGGTGCTGGGTTAAAGCATAAGCAGATGTTTGTAACCTCAAGATTCCTTGAAAAGGCAGAACTAAAAGCTCATCTTCGATTAACAAATCATCAGCGCCAAGCATGTATGCAAAATGATGAATGCTCATGAAATCCCAGATTGTGGGAAATCATGTCTAACTGTAATTGCAATCTGTATTTCACACACTCCCCAAATGCAGGTGCTGGCTGGATAGAGAAAAAGAGCAGCAAAACATTGCCCAGTGGTTAAAACCACTCCTATGGTTGTGCTACATTGCCCTCTGCCCTCCAGTCAGAGCTGCCTTTCAGAGGAGAGGCTCAGGTGCCCAGCCAGACCTGACAGTTTGGCCCATGTAAGCTCCCAGTGCATCATACATACAGAGATGGAGACAAACAAGTTGAGAGGCTGTGATGTACTCTGAAAGATAAGTGGAGGTGGTGGATTTATTAGCTAGGATTCCTCTCTGAAAACTGTTGGCCTGTCATGGTCAGCCAAAATAAGGACCCTAACAGCTAGTTCTCTGTTATAGGGAAAGTTTTGGCATGCTGCTATTTATTCTAAATAGAGCAGTATCTTATGAATTCATAGACTCCTGAATTTTTAAGTTCTAGGGAGAAAAATATTTTTCTGTAAAATGCTTGCCTTTCTTCTTACTGTATTGTGTTCCTAACTGATATTGCCCCATCAAATAGGTCAGCTAGCTCACCAGGAGAATAGGAACCAGACAGATACTTCAAAAATACAAATATGCTGAGATTCCAATTATAAAAGAACTTTATCTCGTTCCCTCCCTCCCCTGCAGAAAAAGAACTCTGCTTTTTCTAGCAGTCTTAAGTCCAATATCTACTTTTCAGTGAACAATAATATGTCCCATTGAAACAAATTCTTGCTTATACTGATCCAAATTCTTGCTTATGGTTTGTGCACATTATCAGATGTAATGAAAGAACAGTGTAAATTCAAAAGGAAGGTGGGAGGTCTCAAAACTGTTTGACCAATTTTTTTTATAATCTTACAAACAATCTTGAAAGAGTTTATAAATACATCTAACCTATACATTGGAAAGCCTAACATTCATTTTATTGAAAGATGAATAAACCTTAATGTATTATTATGAGATAATTAAATAGACACAAAATGCGAAAGTTTCTCAACTTTTCTAGTCTATAAAACTGGAATTGGTATTTTTAAGAAGAAAATGTGTCCCCACTGAACTGAAACTCCAAATATAGTGCTAACTTGGTCCATGTGCACGGGTTGGGGTGGAGGGTGGCAGTGGTTTGTAAATGACAGTTTGTCCAAACCTTACCATGTGAAAAATGATTGCAAATGAAGGTTGTATGGTGGAACTATCATTACTAATTGCTAAATAATTAAATGCCCGGCTTTCAATTTGGATGAAAAGATCAGAGATTCGGTTGAGTTCTGTTTTTGTCTTATTTGTAGGATCCCCCTCAAAACAATTTTTTTTTTTTCTGGAGTTTTGTTGCTTGTTTTCAAATCTCAGCTGAAAGTGGAGGCAAGTGGGCACAGGACTGGTGTTAATATTATCTGAGATCAGGAGTCTCTCCTTGATAATAAAGATTAATTCATCTGTGATAATCTTGTGCATAGACCTTCTTTTTCTTTATATTCATAAATGACACTGTTCTCTTAATGGAGGGTGTTACTGGGACAAATAGCAGGAACACTGGCATTTCTCTGTCAGAATTTCTCTCCTAAGAGTACTTGATTTTCCTAATGTGAATGACAGTGTGATTCCAACTGAACCTGAATGAGATTTGAAAAGAGCTCAAAAACTCTAGAAATCACTTTTTCAGAGACTGGTTCCAGGCATCCTGGATTCAGAAACTGGACATGATTAGAAGAGGAAGTGAGGAAATCATGGAAATTATGAATAGTTTCAGGCATAAGACGCAGTTACAAAGGAGAGCATCAACATGTAAAAAGTGATTCATTATTGACACACTGTTTCCCCAAAAGCAATGCTGAAACCCCTGGAGTTCCATGGTGAGCTAGTAAAATTAATACAGTTGTGAAAGTCCTACAAATGTTTGAATTGGTGCTGTGCTGTTACTGGTGCTGGGATGAAATTGATGGGGCCAACTCTCAAAAAGGGATGTTTTTCAAAGGCTTCATGCAGACTAGGGGATGGCTAAATACAGATGAAGTTTGGGAAGAGCTTGAAACCAAATAATTTTTTCTTTATTTCAAAACAAAATGTATTTAACTACAGTGAATAAATAATTAAGTACCTTCTGCACATATTTTCCCTTAATGAAAAACTTCAGAACATTTCAAACCAGTATGATCAGTTCTTCTACTATTTCCCTTAGATGTACATGAGCATAACTGAAACAGAATGGCTTTTTTTTTCTTTTTCTTTTTTTTTTTTAACTTTTCTGATTGCCAGCTACTCTAAGTTTTTAGGGCAGGTATATATAATTCTACATGGGGGAAAAAAAAAAAAMAACAACAACAAATTTTTCCACTGCACTGTGCAGTAAAATGATTTTTTTCAGAACTTCTTCACTGCAATTATTATGTTCATATGTCCAGGGCAAATATATCCTTATGTTGTTGATTTTTTTTGATACAGGGCAATGAAACACTAATAATCAGCTTGCAGGCAGCTTTTAGCTACTTCCGATATTACGATTCAGATCAACAAAATAATCATCAGGCATAATGTCACCGTTTGTCTCCATTCATGCTCTTGACCTTTTAGATTGCCCATTAAGGGAGGAAGACCAGTTCCTATCCATGTTTTGGCAACAGGAGACATTTTCCTGCTGTAGATACACATTTTTTCAACAGAAGTTGCAGCCCAATTGACGTCCATCTGATTTGGAAGTTTCCTTCCTCTTTACTGGAATAGGAAGCGCATATAACTATGGGCTAGCCCAATGATTAATTTTATGGGAGGAGATTATAAGAGAGGAAGCTATCTGCACAGATAGGAACACTCAACTTTTTTTGGCTTTTGAATGGATACATTTGTTCCAAAATGAAACCGCATCCCCCAACAGAAGTAATGCATTAGCTCTCAGGGCACTATCCTCTACTTATTATACAAACTGCGTGCTGCAATGAAAAGATAACTGGTTGTGAAAAGAATAATAAAAGAATTTTAATTCTGTGTAACCCTGGTAATATCCATTATGGGCTGGTCCTCTGCTCACTTGATAGGCTCAACATTGGGTTGCCAACACAGCTAATTTCCACAAATATCAGAAATATTATACAGATTGAATGTATTATACAAAGAAAGAAAAGAGCTTACTTCACTTTTATTAAAGTGAAAATAAAGTATACAGCAAGCCATACTTTCCAATACAGATCCACACACAACAAGGGAAGACATGGCCCTCCTTCCCCCAGCTGCATGAACAAATAGTTCATGTCAGTTTTGAACAGAATTTTACAGTGCAATATTCGCATTACATATCCAGTAAAGGACAGCTTACCACCTTCAATAGTGTTGTGAAGTCTGTCTCAGATTATGGAGCTCTTGATTGCCAAGAAAATTAAATGCCAATTGTTTAGCTGGACTTTCCCAAGAGGATGGTAGTAAATGCATATGAAAGACTCCAAATGTGGAGTAAATTTAGCAGTCAAGCTCAAATGCTGTGGAGCACAAGCATGCCAAAGAGAAAAGTTGTAGTCTAAACTGTCTAAAGATTTCTGGACAAACTGATACCCAGAGCACAAAGGAAGTGAGCTTCAGAGAGACCTYTGTCCTTTCATTGGCAGCTAGGCCACAGATGCATAACATAAGTTGATCCTGCAGTTTTGCTATCTCAGAGAAAGCCCTGTATTCAGAAAACTGCAGGAGGAAAAGAACAAAACACAAAACTCAGCTAACTCTGCAGATGCGTCTACATACCTGAAATGGGACTTCAATGATATGTCATTTAAACCCTACATTTTCTCTGTGTGTAAGTTTTGAGGAGAAACCTGGAGATTAACAGAAAGTTGGGCCTCTTTACTTCAAAGGATCAGGACTTTTGTAAGGTACTTTGCAATTCTTGGTCAAGCAAAGTTCTTCGCTGTGGCAAGTAAGTGACACTAAATTTGATCTATTGTTGCATGTGAATTGATCAAAATTACATTGTTTCAGCTTCCTATTTCCTCCACTGACTCCCGTTACAAGTGATTCCCACTTCAGCTGAAATCCAGGCCATTCAGTACCAGAAGTTAAACTGTGTTTAAATATGTATTTGTATATATATATGTATAATATTCTATAAACTACTTTGGTGGCCTTATTGGTTTTGGTTACATTTAGAACTGATATTAAAACAAGAAAAGTTCCTTTCAAGCACAATTAAGTATAAAAGAAACTCACAGAAAGGGCATGAAGGTGATTGTGGCTCCGTTATTAAAGATGTGGAAATGAAAGGTCTGCCCTAGTCAAAACAAGTGTTGAATAAACACGAGTGGTAAAACCCGTGGCAGAGGCCAGGCCACATCAGGAAAGTTTTTTCTCTAGGGAGGAAAAGTACTTCAGACTGGAGAGCGATTATGAATAAAATGAATGTGTAGGAGGAAAGACCTGTGTGCACAGTGTTTTCAATCAGCTTTATCCCTTCGGTGACAAATTCTTGTCTTTGAGAACCTAGAAGGTTTTGAGAACCCAGAAGGTGTTCTGACTGTCTCTGGAAAAGTGTCAGTATTAGGAAATCGCACTTTTAAATGGATGAGAGCAGTAGCTCCACAGTGTGCATTTTGGTACCTGCCCCACAAACAGATCACTTACCTCTCTTTTTGGTCTTTTGAAAGGGAACAACAATCAGAGCTCTGTCAGGAGCAGTGCAGACCTCTTTCTCTTTCTTGCTTTGCAAATGATATGGTGCTACTGAGTGGAGAGATAAAAGAGAATTCAAAAAGCCAACTCAGAGCAGCTCTATTTCTTCCAGTCCCATTTTTCCCTTCAAGTCCACCTTTTATCTTTCTTTTAACCTCTAAGTTAAGAAACAGATAAGGAAATTTGAGAATAGCCTCTCTCACCTGGTGAGAAAAAAATCCTGCTGCAATCTCCCCAAGATGAAGAGAATGAGTTTAAAAGTTAAGGAGAAGCAGAAATGAATCTGGACAAAATCAGGGATGGCAAGAGGCAAGCTTTGGAACTGATTAGAGAAAGAATCCCTTGCTGAGAATAGACTAGAAATCATTGATCAATACGGTTTCAGGATCATTCCAAGTACCAATACTTAGCTAATAAATATACATGTGTGATGTGATGCATTCATTTGTACATGTATGAGATGAAATGTTAACTCAACAAAATAATGAGTCATAGAAAATCTTGAGGCCAACAGTTATGGGCCTATGTCTGGGAAAATCTCCTATCCAATCTCCTGTGAAAATGATGCCTTTTATTCTGTCTTGTCATCTATTGGTTCTCCTTCTATACCCTGTAATTGTGGAAGTTATTAGCCAGTGCAAACTAAATTATAAGAGGAAAAGTAGTCCTAGCAAGTTTCATGAAAATCAGGGATCAGCTAGAAAAGCAAGGCCTAAATTAGTTCCACCACTGAGAAAAAGGCAAGTGGAAATCAGCATGCCTTGGACATACAGTTGGTATAAGCATTATTTCTGGAGTAGCTACTAAAGATGCCAGGCACTTCTCTACTAATTAAACAGAGCTGCCTGACCCTGTTCTTCTGATTCTTAAAGAACCAGGCCACCCTGCCATTCTTATATTTATGTAAAATCTTGTGATTAAATTTGATGAGCACATCTATCAAGGAAATAGAAGAGAATATTTTGAACAAACGTTGTTACATGTTTTACTACTTTCCTCATGACTGTCGTATATGTGAAAAAGCACATATAGGCTGGTGAGTAAACAGTTTACAGACAAACAATGGAATAGCCATTATGCTTATTGCAGTCACCAATGACAATAGAATGGAAGGGACTGTACATTTCTGTGCAAGGACAAGTACAGAATAGAAAGTACAATGAAGAAATGGAGTAGAACTCAAACTGACCATGACTAATAGGAAGTCCAGAGTGGAAAACAGGATGAAATGCGATAGGTACTAGGACTGGGTATAGTTAACCAACCACTGAAGGATGAAAGATACCAGACTAGGTAGCAGTCCTTAGAAAATAATCAAGATACTGAACGCAGGTCAACTATCTCAGACTACTACAATAAACACAAATATCATACTGGGGTGTACAAATAAGAGTATAAGTGTAATAACTGCAAGATATTTGGTGTGTATGGGGGATCTTTACTCAGTGTTGGTAAAGACTCAATTGAATTGCAGTTTGGGTTGACATTTTTCAAGAAAAAGTTTGACCAACTGAAGAGACATGCAGCAAGCAAGAAGAACAAGGTATATGAGAAAAGATTGAATGGGGTATTGAAGAGGATCATCACAACTGTTTTTCAAATATGTAAAAGAATGTTGCAAGAAGAAAGAGAATAAAATGTTCTCCATGTCCAAAGGAAACAGAATACGGAATAGTGGCATTAAATTGTAGCTAGATATATTCAATATAGACATTAGGGGGAAAAAAGGCAAAAAGACAACATTTTGAAGTAATTATTATGAAGCAGCTGAACAGATTTCTTGGGGAGATTGTAAAGTCTGTATCATAAAATATCTTTAAGTAAAATCTAAACACCTCTTAATCCCACCTACAGACAAGGCAATGGGATGGACCAGAAAAAACCTTGAGGTCCCTTCCAGCCTTGCAATCCAATGATTTTTAGAACACTTACTGATATTTCTCTTGCCTTTTAAAACTCAGAGTAAATAGCATTGAAATTTTTCTTTAATTTATGCTGTCATTAAAGATGCCACTCACTAGTACCTTCTATTAAAATGGAAAAAGTATATCCCTCAGATAGCTTCTTGTTTCACTTTAATCCTTTGCTAATTAGACATCTTCCAACAGATGTTTCCAATGAATTTGCTCAAACATTGAATGATAACTTAAATCCTACACTTCAACATACTTGGGCTTGCCTTTGCCTTCTTTTCACACATTTGAATTTCTGAACAGCTTGTGAAGTTTTCTGTCAAATATTATGCACATAAACATAGGTTGGCTCTTCAAATGTACAAAATGAATTTTAAGTCATGGATAGAAATTCAGTAACCATTTTAAAAATGCATCTACACAAAAAAAAAAAAGATTTTATAATGAACTCTCCATAATATACTACTGTGTTTTAAGATTTTCATATATATACTACTGGATTAAGCTAAAACACTTTTCAATCACTATTGTGTAAATATTTATATGCATACATGGATAAGAACTAGAAATAAACTGAAGAAAATTTCACAGCCAAACCTCCTTAGGTAAGAAGTAGGTTTCAGGATCTAAAGTTAGCTACAAATTTTGTAGCCAACTCATGCATTTTTATTACTATAACTAAAATCCTACATTAGACATAATACAGCTTTGAATGGGCTGTAGGTTTTCCTATTTTAAGACAAAGATTCGGCAACTCCTGACAAGCCCAAGATTGTTTAGTGATTTTAAGTTATAAAACAGTTTAAACAAGTCTACCATGACATCCCCAAATGTTGTCATTTAAGGCATCTATGCCTCTTGGATACTTTTATTACCGTATTACTCTTTAAAAATTTAAGTACAAATTTGGATTATTTGCATTTAGTAAATTCTCTTGCTTGTTTCTAACAGTGCTTTTGAGCAAAAGATGTTTTTCAATTTTTAGTCTCTGACCTTTGGAAAGGATTTATGGAGTTTATCATTGAAAAACAGAGAAATCTCCCCACTCCTCCATCCCTCCAGTACAATTTCCTGAGGTTTAAAAGTAGCATAATCACACATCTGAGTACAGAAACAACAGAGAAGTTTTTCCTTCTAATCCGTTCACATTTTTCCTATTTGTACACTGATCCACTCAAGTAAAAGGAAATTGTGTCCTACATGTGACCTCAAAGTTTAGACAAATTACTTGCTTCCCTTTCTATCAAAGACTAAAATATCTGTACAAATATATCCACCTAGAAGGTAGTTGAGATCTGTACTTAATGTGCCTATAGCTGTTTGTTTCAACTTTCAAATGTAGCTGATGATAGAATGATTTCAGTCTATTGGATTTTGGATCTAAATCTGATTTAGTCTGATTTAGTATAAATCAAGTTATACTTGCAGAAGTGAAATCAGATTTGAGACTTATATGAGGTTATATAACATTGAAAGAAACACTGTTTATCTTACAATGACTGTGGTTCTTTGAGATATGTTGTACACTTTTGGTGTGTACGCCTCTCATGAGCAAAGTCTTATAACGGGAATACTTTGGCCAGCCTTTTCTGAGGCCATAACTGTTGGCCATAACTGTTGGCACTACCACCCCTTCCCAAGTGCACACAGAGGTGATCACAATGTTTTTCCTTCACTTTTTTTGCCCAAACACAGGCCAAGTACATTCTGGATCTTCAGAAAAGTATGAAATGACAGAGGATTGAGGGAAATATATGGATAGTAAGTATATTTTTTGGGGGGGAGGGGGAAGTTTCTGTAATATAAATAATAAGTCTGAGCTTCATATTGGGTTTTTTTTTTCCTTGTTGTTGTTCTTTTAGTTGTACCTAACCATGCCTTTCATCCTCAGTTACTTAAAAACAAAGAAGTATTAGAAAAGAAAAAGGTGTGTAGAATTAAATAGGAAACAGCTGTTTTTGCACTGGAGAACAGCACTCACTAGTCATCTCTACTGACCACCAGGTAGCTGCCTTCCAATTTAAGGAAAAAGGGAGAAGATAGCTGCCTTCTGTAAAGCAAAGGCTGTGTGTGTCCTGGTGGGAGAAGCACTAATCTGACACCACGATTCTCATTTGACTAATAGTCATTATGAATTCTGACACCCACTACATAAATTTTGGGATACTTGGGATGCTTGTCTCTTCATATGTCTACAAACACAATATGGCCTTGGAGAGACCTAATTGCCTCATGTTTATTTAGGTTAAAAGATATGCCACTTAGGATTTTGAAATGGTGAAGCTGCAGAATGGGATTTAGGAAAAAAAAGTGGTGAATGCACTATGTAAGTTAGGCAAAATACCAGAGGACTTCAGGAAGAACTTTGCGTGTAGCTTGAGTAGACTTTGTCTTCAGGGACGATGGTGCGTTGTATACCTACCATAAGATTCCAGAGTTGTGCTGTCTTGTAGGCTGAAATAGCCTACAAGTTAGGTAAGTAGGTAAGTTTTCTTAGGCACACTGTGGAAGGGTTGATCAATCCTATCAAGGTATTAAGAATCCAGAGTCAGCAGAGGAGAGAAAGTGCTCTTCCTGGTGAAAACGCATACAAGGCTTTAGGGGATGCAGTTATTTCAGGATGTGAGCATAAAGCATGATTCTATGGAAGTGGCTCTGTTGCTATTACAGCTGCCAGATGAACACTAACCCAGCCAAGATTCATGTTTGATGTCATGCCTGCAGTCATGTCACACCTGCAAAGTACCGTGAGCAATAATGGAGCTGCTTATAGATGTATTGCAACCCTGAATCATACAGATTCAGCTATAACTATCCTCCTATCCAACTCTGAGGTGACCCCCTTTCCCCAAGTAAGAGACAATATTACTCTGAAAAAGGTCAGGGAGCAATTAGTTTGACACGTTGGGTGAACTCTCAGACAGGATTAATTAAAATAAGATTATGACAAAGGAAGAGGAAACCATGAGCATATTATAGTCGTTGTGTCTAATAGGATATCCTGTGGAAGGGAATTGGAGACTACTGAAAAAACTGGGAAAAACAGTCTTTGGAGCTTTCATGAAGGGAATGCTCTTCCTTCAGCCATGACTGCAGATTGTAGTGATTGTAGAAAGAGAACTCAGTTTGATTTGGAAGATAAAAAAAAAAAAAAAAACTTTTTCTGAAAGTAAAAGGCCTAATAGTCTTACATCTTTAAATACAACCCTAATAATCACTCTATATTTACACAGGCATGTAAGTGATAATTCATATCAAAACTCAGATCAGATATGCTTTATTTCCTGGGATGAAGGCATAGCAAGTAGCTGTTTCAGACATAGCAAGCAACTTATTTTGATCACTAGGTAGGCCACCTAAACAGCTTCTTGGACTAACATTATTATCACCTGACTAAAAAAATATGAAAGTTTGATGACATTTTGTCAGTTTTGTCAAGTATTGATGAAATTTTTTTTCCCAGTACTGGTAACCATTTTCTGCTTGAGCTGCACTGCATAATAACAAGTTAAAATATTACATTTTGTAAATATATTTTATTAAACTTTTGGCTGTGACTTTGCACTAGGAAAATCTAAGATCTGTAATATTTTAAAAAAGTTGTATTCACAATTTATATCAAATCAATTTATCTCAAAATCTCTGTTTTTGCTAGAATTAGGCTATTACTAGATTTAAAGAATAAGTCAACAATAATGTCTACCTTTACAAACATATAGGAGATAATTCCAAGGAAAATCTTTTAATGTTGACAGATGTTTTTTATTGCTAAGAGAATACATTTACACCAAAGACAAACTATGATTAGTCTTTTTTGGTACAGCATTTACTAATATTAAGTAAAACTCATAGAGTTTTAAACTCTTAACTGAGGTATAACGACCAAGCTTGTGTACAAACTCTACAAATTTACCTATGATTCAAAAGCACCTAAAATGTTAAACGGTATTTCTCTCACTGGAAACCTCAGAAACATGAAATCACATCCCTAACAGTTTCCAAGTTCTGTACGAGGTAGTTGTTTAGAAACTGCCAGAGCAAAAAGCAACATTAGTTCTAAGTATAAGCACTTAAGCTGCCAGGGTAATCAAAACTTACTATTAATTACTTCTGGTGGAATTTAGAGCTGAATATTCTTTAGCCACAGTTGTATTATACTTTTATACACAAGCTAAGTACAGGCCACAGATGCAATAAGATCTATTAGTTTACATACACACTAGAAAGAAAGAAGGAAGTCCTATAACCCAAGTCATTTTTAGGTAGAAAATTTCTTTGATCCAGAAGAAAAATCTGAGCTATCCTTTGTATACCTTTAAACTATTTTGTGATATTTTTTCTTTCCTTTGTGAAATATTTTGTGTCTACATAAAAATCACAGAAAATAAACTGTGCTGAACAAATTCTTCCCTTTTTCAAACTGTATGGTCCTTATCAGTATGTCTGTGTCTATGCCATGTAGACCTGTGCTCTTCCAGGAGGAACAGATGGTTCTAAAAGAGAGTTGTGCAATATCCAGTGCATCCTCTGAGATTTTAAAATTTTGTAAAAATTCCCTATTACTTGTGTTTCAAATGCAAGACTAACAGTCGCAACCTAGTTTGATGTACAGAGTTTCTGTAGAAGATCTGGTTGGATAGTTTGAAAAATAAAATATACTAGACACTTTTGTTATAGCATTTGATTTATTTTTCAATTGCAGGGAAATCTTGAAACATACTTTTCTGAAAAAATCAAGGCATTTCACATTGTCTGCTTCTTAAAGTAAACTCTAAAAAGGGCATTGAAAGAGAGTTTACACACAAAGGATTATTAAAATCAGCATCAAAACATCACTTGAAATCTCAAAATTTACTGAGAAACCTTAGCACGGGTAATGCGGGAAAGTGTGAAATGTTACTAACTGTCCAATACCTACACAGTGGATAAAGGACAGCTGGGTTAAGATCATTCTTCCATTGGAGGTAAGAAACTCTCCCCTGTGGTTTTAATATATTCAAAATTTGGCCTAAGGGTCTCCATATCTATTAATAATCTTTACTACACAAAAAGGTTAATGAAATTCTGGAGTTATAAAATTCTAGCTATTTACTTAAATATACATTTAAGAATTTGAATATATAGTTTGTTAATACTGACAGATTTCACCTCCAGATCAAAGAATTGCAATCCCTCTTCCTCTGTTTACTTTACCTATGCAAGTAGCCAGTTAAGCCTTCCTAAGTAATAGATCTGAATAACTTTTATAGGGAGCATTTTTGTTGCTAATGCAATTAAAAACTCCAAAATCAACTAAAGATCACGTGGAACGGTTTATTCTACAGAAAGTAGTCTGTGGTCCTGAATAAGGAAACTCTCTTATATTTAGTGTGTATTAGAGATGTGTGGACTCTTAAATCATTATCAGCATAACAGAAAAAAAAAGCCTGATCTCTCTGTGACCACTGCCTCCTTTCTTTGGAAAACTGTGCTTTTTAAGATGTTACTTTAAAAGTAAGCAGTGTACAGTATCAGCAGTATCCTGTTTGTTACCTTTGACTCAACAAGCCCCAATGAGTCACAGTCTTAAGAACATTTCTGTTGCAACTTCCAGGCTAACTAGAAAACAACATTTTATAAATAATCAAGTCACAAGAACTCAAATGCTTTTTTTCCAGATGGACGAAAAGCACATTCAATAACATCAGCTGAGTTGGGGACTTAGCATGTATGCTTGTAGAGAGATTAGCCAGTGGGGTTTGATGATGGTTTCATGCATTGTTGTAATACAAATAAATAACAAAGTACATATTTGCATCATGAACTTTGGAAAACAACTGCAAAGAATTTACTCTGTAAATGAGATGAGGCAGCCATTTAAGTGAAGAAATTTTTCAGTGTCACATCCCTGCTAGTAAAAGAACATTAGTAGTAACATACAAACAATGTCGAGCTACTATCATGAATTACACAGTTATCAATGATGCACGAAAATAGATAGTAGATAAATTGTGAAGTCACTCGTTCCCTTTACAAGGCCAATTTGCCCTCTATGTACCGAACTTCAGAAACACTCCAGGCTTCTTTCCTGGGGTAACAGTCCTTCCAATATCTATTTGAATCTACTCTGTTTCAGTTTTTATCGTGTTTTAAGATCTCTTCCTTTTCTCCAAGACAAGCTTATTTTGATTCTTTATTGGAAGCTTTTTATTATGCCTCAGAGATCACCCACTGTTAAAAACAACAACTAGAATTATAAACTTGAAGAATATTTAAGGATCAAATATATAGTCCACAATATATAACACTAAAAATGACTGATATTTCAAACAAATAAAATTCAAACTAGCTATAGGCTTTAGTCAAAAACATATCAATGTCTGAACTTTCAAAATCCCTTAAGTACAATGAATATTTCCAGATTGTTTAAAATAAGTTACATTCCATGTTTATTTTCTTATTTTTTCTGTGTTTTTGTGAATTATGACTATACTCCACATATCCATAATGTTAAATATATGGAGTAATAAATTCAAACACTCAGAACCCCAAGTTTATTTTACTATTTTAAAAATGCATGTTACTCATCTGCATAGAAATCAGGTTCTTTCCGTATTTATGTTATAAACAATCATGTCTTTTTGGCAAAGAATTGGTTCCCATATGCAACAAATAAGGAAAAATTGAAAGACTCTTTCCTGCCAGTCTCAAATTCCATTCCAGTCAGCAACGTTTAAGGAAGGAGATATAACTTTCTTCCCAGTGCACATGTTTTCGTAAAAAGCAGGCCAAGATGTTAATATCAGCCCTTGCAAAAGAAAAAGGTAGCAATTTAAGTATCAGATAGGTCACAACAACATGGAGACAAAGATTCAAACAAGAAACTGCATCTGAAAAAATATTTATTTAAATATAAATATATAAAAATAATATACAAATATATATATTATAAATATATAAATATAATAAATTGAAATTTTTTGAAATTGAAAAAAAATTGAGTGGGATACATTTAATCCCAGTACTATATTTGAATTTCCAGGTTGTCCCATTTGATCACTTAGATGTCAATGAAACAGATGTACTTTAAAGACTGCTGCATCCTTGTTTTCTTTAGCAGATCAGTTAAGATCATTTTTAGCATGTTTGCTATGTTTTGTCTACCAATTTTCTAGAAAAGTCATATTATAAGTTTATGCAGCAAAATCTATCAGAATTAAAGAAGCCAAGAAGAAATGTTTTCACTTTCTTTTCAGATGCTGAATGAATGATGGAAATATCTGCTGGCATACGTTATAAAGCAAGTTTTTCTCTGGATTCCCCCAAATTCCCTTTAAAATGTATTTGCTGTGCCCCTAGAAGGAGTATCAGGAAGGTATTCCAAACCATCTCTGTAGATGTAGATACATTTTTCATGCAGAACATTTCATCTTCAGAAAATGAGATTTTAGTCACATCACACAACCAGCTTTGGGAAATCATAGCTGCATGTGGACTTAAAAACAGAGTTACGTAAAAGTGACATTCATTTGAAAATAAGTTTGAACTTGCTATTTTTGGAGGGTGGGGAGAGAGGGAGGGAGCACCTCTCTTGTTCCCTGTATATATTTAGAAAATGGAGCTTTTTGCTCTCCACATTTCTTCCAGAAGAACACATGTAATTGGACATGCTGTTCTCTGCCAGCCTTGGTTTTCTCCTCATCCATCCAGTTATGCTCTGACAACTCAAGTCACTGGCATGAGTCTGGGTTTGCAACATTCAGTGATTCTGACAGAGTCAAAATGCTTTCCCTTGGATTCCACAGTGGATTCTTGGATTTCCAGAAGAAGGTATTTTGAAAAGGCTGAGTTCAGGATGCTTCCTTTCTGATGCTCACCAAAGTTTGATGGTCTGTTTCTTTGCAGTGACAGCAGAAAGTGAGCTGGCATTGGGTTGTAAGAAACATAGGAAAAGTCACATACTTCCCTATTACTGTCCTTGTTAACTGCAGCAGGTGAGACAAAGCTGTATATTGAAAAACAAAAGTTTGGCTATGATGATCTTTTTCTGTCTTTGTTTTTGTGATGTGGTAAATTATCCAGATATTTTATGTACTGTCATAGTGAATTCCAAGAGAACTATCCTCCATTTGCTTTGAAGGCACATAAATTAACTCTCTAATCCTCTTTGTCTTCAAAACAGATGAAATTAGGACTGAAAATTAGATTTTACTTGGGTATAGCATATGCCTTTAGCCTGGGTGTGGTAGGAAGAAAGAAGCTGAGAACAACACGGATACCTGTAGTGCTTCATTGGCAAGCTGTAGAAATACTGCATAATGATACATGTTTTATCACCTTTTTAAAAATGCATGAGCTGTCTCTTCAAGTCAATACAAAAATTCTTTAGTACACTGCATTGCTCAAAAAGATTTATAACACTGACCTGAGTTCTAAATTTCCTTCAGAGAATTTAGCGTTCAAGTTTTTTTTTTTTTAATTTTCTTGGCTTCTTCCATTATCTCCATCCATTATGACAGAAATAAATAGACATCTGACTAAGAGGTGAACTTTTCTCTTCTGTTAATGAACACAGCCTTATTTTTGTTTAAATTGGTGCAAGTATAAAAAATTCCTTTATCCTAGCATCTGTATCTTAAATTTTTCCTCTGTGCAATGTCATATCTCACCAGAGTAGCACAAAAATCCAAGCACAAAATTTTAAGTGCTTCCTGTTAGCAGCTGAATTTTGACAAAGTATCCAGTTTTCATTCCTATACCATCTATGTAGGCCTGAGGCAAATGCAAATGCAAAAGGAAATGAAAGAAAAAAAGAGAGACCTTTTTCAAATTAAAAGAAATAAAAATTACAAGTTCAATTCCCTATATAAAATGGACTTTTGGAGGAAAGAATCAGTTTTCATGATGTGTTAATGAATATAATGAATTATAAGATATTTATAACGTGCCATTGCTCTTCACTGCAAAGTGTACTGTAAGTGTTTTGGTACTATTTACAATGGAAAGTCTTTAAAGGTTATAAAAGTAAATGCCACTTTGGATATTAATTGGCAGAAAGCAATATAAACAAAGATTTTGAGCTATATCAAGAGTAGTTAAGCTACTGAGGGATGTGAGATGCTTGATGTGCTGTAGAAAGTATTATTACTTACATTGTAATAGTGCTTAGGAGCCTCAGGAGTAAGTCATTATCCAACAGYGTTAGGTCTATACAAAACAGAATACCAAAGTCTGTCTCTAAAGAGCTTTCAGGCTATGTGACTTCAGTGTAATGTTTTCCTTACTGAACTGGGGTTTAAAGTACCTGATAAAGAACTAATAGCAATCTAGCCAAACTAAAACCCAGACTCTTTCCTTTTGAGTGACATCACATCTGTGATAGACTCGGCCACACTAAAACTCTATATCCTTACTCAAACCTGGACTACAGTATTTGAATCCCAGTAATGCATCCTGAAAAAATTTTTGATATGTAAATCATCACAATCCAATTGTCTTAAATTAAAAAAGTATTAAAATTATTTTTAGGAAATATTTTTAAAATTAGAAGATGAACATACTGATAGCTGCCTTTCACTAAACTATGAAAAATTTCTGGATTTAGTGTGCTGTTCTTTGATTGTTGTATTTTCTACCATCAGGGACCTTCTTTTGAGGTGCTTGTTTGCATAAAGCCTGGACTTGCTGCTCAGTGAAACAGCATTATGGTGAAAAATGCTGACTTATTGTCTGAAGCACAGGCTTTAGGTAGATGGAAGGAAAGGTATCCATGAAGCTTTGTAGCCAGTTGTGGCAAGCTGCTGGGGTTGTTCATGCATAATTATCAGCACTTGTGGGATATCCAGTTCTGGAGTGATTCCCTGGGATTCCCAAGGTCTATGGCTCCACAGCAACCCTGTTATGCCAGGATGTCCAGGCTCACTGCCACACAGCTGTGGGAGCCCAACTCTCCCTGTTGCAGAGCCTGGAAAGCAGGCTGGTGACCCCAGCATTTCTAGACGCCTGGCTAACTAGCCAGCATCGTGGGATTTCCCTGGAGTACATTCAGGCTGGAACCAAATTTTAAATGTTTCCAGTTAATAGAGGTTTTAAATCTTACCTTTCAACTGTTTCAGCTACTGATTTCAATAGCAGTTTTACCACTAAATTCAGTGGGGCCACCATTTCACTGTAAGAGCATTACGAGATTAAGGATTATGAGATTAGTGAAGTTTAAATTAGTTTAAATGAAATCAAAATCACTCATCAGAACTGATAAATGCCAATTTGGCAAGGTGTGTCTGAACAGTACAGGAGTTCACTGCATAAATCAACCAACTGAAACCAAAAACCAAAAGCAGATGCAATTTTCACAGTACAAAGATACCTAAACTGTGAGACTCTGTGAAGTGCATTACCCTGGAAAACTGATTGGCACAAGCACAGGAAGTTATTGAAGCTAGCAAAGAAAAACAATGAGGTTTAAACTTACGTGGTCAATTAATCATAGTGTGAACTGTCCATCGCTGAGAAGAAATTCATTCACAAATAGTTCAAAATACCCTGATGGGGAGATGGATGTAATAACTATACTTTATTTTATTTTTTCCTCTCAGAGTAATGTGGATTTGTTACATTTGGATACCAAACTCAGCATGACCTCCGTCTTTTCAGAAGAAAAAGAAACAAAACAAAGCAAAACATTAAATGTTACTTCAACAGGGCACTGGGAAATTTAGAGATTTCTAAAGCTTCCTCACTGAAAGACAATGTCCAGTAAGTAATGTTGGCAGTGTTTTTCATAAATGCCAAAAAATAATTATATTAAAGTCCACAAACATTACCTCAGAACTCAGCAGGGCTTAAAAATTTTCCAGATGAACTCTCAGCTGCTGCTGAAAGGAAGTGTGGTTTTTAATTTGTAGCCACCATCATGAGTATAAGAAAAGGAAGTGATTTGTTTGGGGGGATTTTTTTTTTTTTTTAATGGATGTGCTAATTTTGACAGAAAGAAAGTAGGTGGATTTTTCTGGGAAACAGAATCCTTGGGTCATCTTGAATCCAAAAGGTCCATATACTACTTTCACTCACATAAACGTATCATGGAAGAAAAACTAGCATAAATTCTGCTTGACTAAAAGTTATTTTTGTATTCTCATTTTCTTCTCTCAGTTTTAGCTGTAGTGAAACAACCCAGACAAACAGTGTCATAGACGGAAGCTATCTGTTCACCTCGTCTGCTGGGTGAACAGATCTGTGGTGCAAACTACACTATGCGTCTTACCTCTGGTCTGAGGGAACCAACTCTTCCAGGTGACATGATTGTTTACTTCTATATTCTTTTCATGTTTTAAGACTCTGCCGAAGCAGCCAGTGTAGATGAGGCCTGGTTTGACATTAATATGCCTTCACCTACAAGTATGTCTATTTCTTTAGGACTCTACAGCTAATTTCAATATGGTTGCCTAATGGTACAAAGCAACAGTGAGTAATTTAGCAAAAAAACCCAAATATAATACTACATACAATTCTTTTCTTGCAGTTAATAAGCATATTTAGAAGACAAGTACCCAGACCGAGCAGAACAATGACCTTTCATCTTACCCAAGATGGTCTGGACCTCACTTTTCACACAAAACTGTATTTGTTTGCCTCATTGACAATGCTGGGGAATTTGTGCAATGAAGAAGGCGGACAGAAGAATGGAACCAGTAAAAATGTAATTGTTGTAGTACTTAAGGCTGACAATTATATTTCATACACTTGTGAATGAGAAGACAAGTTTGTTCTGTCTCAGTTTTTAGCTTTCTAAGTAAATGTCAGTCTTTAATATTTTCTGCTCAACTCTACCTATCAATCTACCCTGGCATGAAATTGGGAGCATTCAAGGGCTCAGATGTTATGGTTGCTCTCTTCCACAATGCTACAAAGTCATCAAATTGGTCATTGCCACATTCCTGTAAAATTTCAATTCAGATTCAATGTCATGGTTTTTAGTTGCAAAGTCCTCAATGTCTTGAGCCCACCATATTCATCTCTTGCTTGTCTGGCACAATGGAACTCTACAGCAAAGCTCAAAATTAGTGGTGCAGAAGAAAAGATTTTTTGGGGAAGCAACCTGAACTGTGGAGCCAAGTACTAAAGTGCCCCAAACCACCTCAAACCTTAGCGCTTTCTGCCCCAAATTCAAAGGCACAGTCTGCTGTCTCTAACAGCTTCACAGTTTCTGACACGAGACAGCAAGGGGCATTGAGTAATTAAGCACTACATAACTTACTTAACAACAGTGTCAGATCACAAGGAGTCTTTATTAAACCACTTTACTGTCAGAGAAAAACTATACTCTTCTTATTGTCTTTCTTCAGTTAAAGAGAATAGCAATTTATGATACAATACTAACAATTCAACACACAGTAATGCTAGTATTTATAATGACCATAGAAATTTACCTGCTAAAAGTGAGTAAAAACATGCAAAATAGCTTATAAATAAGCAACACATTATCATTCATATTCTGAAATTTCCATTAATGTTGTGAGATTGTACTAGTACCAGGATTGTATTTCATTACAAACTCATAACAATATACTGGTGTGCAATATATTGAACAGAAAAGGATAGTGATTTTTTCTTTCCGCAGCCACTTCATTAAGGAAATTCACTAGGAAGGTTCAATATTATAGCATGTGTTTTGAAAAATACACAAACTGCACTGCAATTTACTGTTGCAGTCTTTCTGCCTATATAGATTATACTATACACAAGAATTGCATAGAAAAAAAAAGCCTTTGGTTTGTAAGGGATACTTCAGTGAAGAAGCAAAACAGAATCTGTTCTTTTTCCCCCTCTTCATGTTTAACACTATAGTCAAATTGGAAGTGTCAAGAGCCTCTGATCTTGTCACAGAAAGGCAGTGTCTTATGACTCAATGATCAAAAGTTGCAAAGGAACATTGTGGCTATTTCATTGGGTTGTCTGCCTCTTTTGTGTTTTTGCATCAATAGCCCCTGTTTGATCTTGAATATATTTTCTAGTTACTTCTCTTTTAAAGATAGCAAGTAACAGGCCATTTACTGTGTCTGTTGCTAGGCTTTCTAATGGTTAAACTCTATTACTACTTAAATAAGTCTTTCTATTAGTCGTGACTATGCRGTCTCCTAGTCCTTTTATCAAGAAGAAGAGGAGGAAATCACACATTTTTAAATGCTCATGTTAGTGTTCAGATGCTCCATGCTGTCTGCTAGATCTACTGTGGGGGAACGCTGTATAAGGGAAACTTTATAAAGTGCAGAAAGGTATCCCATTGAAAAGGATAATTCCGACTGCCTTCACACTTACTTGTGAGATAAATTATAGCAGTCAGGTTGCAGGTATGAGAGGTGTATGAGTCAAGTCAGATAAAATATATACAGCCTGTGCTGCCTCAGCATAGATTTTTGGGAGGTGGATCACTCTGGATCTTTCTTTTATTCTTATACACTGTGAGAAGAGCATTTCTGTTATATTGGAGAATTATCATAGCTACAATTTGTGCAAAGGAGCCACAATGGGAAGTTAAGCTATGTTTGCATAGGTACCAAATGAACACTGTCAATTTAATTTTCAGTTTAATTTTCCATAGAAATAAGCATTAAGAGAATCAAAGAATAGCAGAAATGATTTCACAGAGCTCTACTGAAGTCCAAAGAAAACAGATACTTTAAATTTCAAAAAATATATATATCCATTAAGTGTTTGAAACCAAAACATAGAAATGGTAAAAGCTGAAATCTGAAAGAGACAGGTCACGAAGAAGAAATACTAAGATGAAACAAATAAAAAAAGGAAACAGTGTATAATGTCAGATAGACTTGATTTTCTCTGTTCTTGCACTTCAGATGCAAACCATTAAGTAAAGCTGTTCACAACACGGGATCTTAACATTCATAGTGCTCCTTCTCTGGTTTCTACCATACCGAGCACTAAAATAGTTAAAGAAGCAGCTGGCCTGCTTTGTGTGAAACCTGACTCATTAAGGACAAGAGGCCTTAGTTTGGTAACCTTCATGTGCTATGAACAACCATCCTTCCTCTGCCTCTCATTTACATCTGGAGAACTCTTCATGCCTTTAAAGTGTCAATGCAGACTGGAACTGCCTACACACTCCAGATGATCCCCAGCTATGTACAGAATTCCTTCTCGAGCAACCAAGCAGGTCAAGTTATTCTTCCCAGTAATTAAGAAAATTCAGCCAAAGTGTTCATATTTTAAAGGCAGGATTCTTTTTTTTGGGCGGGGGAGAGATTGGTTCTTTTACTAATCAGTACTGAATCTTCTGCAGTTAGTTGAATTTCACAATGATCCTGATGGGTTTAGGATGCAAGACTGACCAAGAAGGAATGCAATTGGTGGTTTTACATTAAATTTTGCAGCTCTTCTAAAAAACAAGTTGTATATCCAAGATCCCTGGATAGTTAGTAACCATCGCAGCAGTATTTACAACTTTATGAAGATCCAAGCTATGTAATTAAACATGTATATTCATTCCAAAGAGACAGATAGCCATATGATTAAACTATAATGCCAGATTGCCTTGGCATGTGTAAGAAGCATTCCACTGCGTTTCCTCCCTCATTCCAATATCTTTCCTGCAGACATGAACTTCTTCATTAGAAGTACAGACCTAGCCTTGCAAAGAGGTCTCTACTCTCAGGCTTTTGTTGAAGTAAAGGAGCTCTGTGAAAACACAAAGACAGCTTGCACACACTTCCTGGAAGTGAGAGCCTTAAGTTGTAAGTATTGACATTGAAATTGAAAAAGGATCTCAATAATTTTTGTGAATATGCTGGAAATATCTGCAATTTATCTTTCTCTTTTGACCACAAAATATGAAGAAAAAAACCCAAAAGAACGAAGCCTGAAACACTTTTTTTTTTTTTTTTCCCAGCTCTCCACATCTACAGATTGGACAGCATCCTCAATTTTCAAGCTTCAGTTCCAAATTATAAATGAGGAAGGATCCAAAACTGAAGTTTAACCAGGAATAAAGATCAAGTCAGTCACTGGAAAATGACACATACTTACCTGAGAAGAGAGATGATAAAAATTTTTGAGGCATGGCTACTAGATGTGAAGCATCTAGCATCTAGCTGAAAGCAGCTGCAGGTAACAGAGTTATAAGCTAGAAAATGGGAAATACAGAGGCAGCAGCAAGATATTAGCAAATGATGCTGTTAATAGACTGAATCACAGGCCAGATACAAGACATCATGATAGGAGTCATGATATGATGCTGTTCTTCCAGACCAACATATTCTCCTTTTTAACCTCAAAGTATTTTTCAGTCGCCACACAGCTTATTCATTAATTGTTGAAGAAATAGTCATTTTTGCAGCAGAAGCACATGCAGCAAGAGGACAAAAGTATAAATCATAAAAATGGGGAACCCACTACCAATAGCAAACAGATGAACAGTTACATTACACTGCTATTTCCAGTACCAAGCATTATGTGCCACGACACTCTATTATGTAGAAAATTTGCCATTTCAGCTCTACTTGGAGTGTACCATGGCACTAAATTGTGAAATACAGACCTGTTCTTCAGCACAAAGGACATGTTTAGTGACATGAATAATCTCTTGAGTGACTGCAAAGCAAACGCCACCTTTAATTGTGGCCTACGGTTGCTACAATTCATTCAGATAATAAAATGCATGCTAGTTTTCTGATATTTTCCTCACATGAAGATGACAGTTACATTTAGGACTCAAAGGCCCAGGCCTATTGTCTGCTAACATAGCCTGAGCTATGAAGACAGCCTTCCAAAGTCTGCAGAAGTAGCTCAAAATTTTGGGTCCTAAAGCCATCTAATTTCTGTTAAAAACAAATTATTCTGCCTATAGTTTTTGCTTTTGTTTTATTGAATACCTCTCTTTTCCAGGCTGTCATGATTACAGAGCACTGTTGAAGATTGCCAGTACTAGAGAATGAAACTCTTTTCTAAGTAACAGATGACTCACATCTAGGTCTGAAGTAAAGCTGGATTATAAATGAGTTTCTGCAGGCCACATTCTAATATTAATTTTCAGTTTTGTTGAGGATTTTGCAAGCAAGAGATTAAATTCACCTTCTTGAATTAAAAATCCAACTTTAACACTGTAATAGAAAGATAGATTTGCACTTTTATATTTAGGACTGATTTGTGATGAATGTTAGTAAGATAATACCAGTTACCTAAGTCAACTAATTTGAATGGTTTCAGTTAGGAATGGAGATTGTCTGAAATATCAGTAACTTGTGGCCATCCTTTTTTAAGTTAATATTCAGTAAAACTGTCACAGACTTCAGCGGGATTTAGAACAAGTTCTTAGAAAATGCTTAGAACTGGTTTAGCACCACTTTAGCCTCGTTTTCTTGGAAAAGAAGCTTATGAGGGTATGTCGTCTCTGTGTGTTTTTGTCTGTTTGCTACCTGTCCTCGTTTTCCCTGAGGACTTTGGATCCTCTGACACAAACACAGCCAAGTTTTACAGACAGCTGAAGTCTCAAGGCTAACTACAGTCCTTTTGAGTTTGCCAAGTACACGAGAAAACTTGTCTGTTTTTTCTACCTACCAATGCCTTGCTGGCAAGAAATGCTGTACTGTGGGCTCATGTGAAAAACAATACAAGAAGGAGCCCTCTGAAGGCCCACAGAGCATTTAAAACTCCATTTATTTCAGTCAGAAGACCCAGTCATGAGACCCAGATGTAAAAGAAACAATGTTCCAGTGCACACGTAACCTTTTTTTAATCAGTTTTTAATAAAATTACTCAAATTCAACAAAATCATTTAACTGAATAGAAAATAGTCCACACAACCAGTTTTTTACTACTCCTGCTAGCTGTACCATACAGGCTAGAAGTTGAACAGGAGAAGATACTTTTATTGCAGTCAGACTGTCTTTGGCTTGTACCTGAACACTTATATATGCCCATACACTGTTTGACATGCGCTTGTGTATCTTGGTGCATTCTGTGGAGACTAGACTCATCCCAGCATAAATCGTAGCATCCCAAAGCCCCTCACAGCAGAACCTGGCACACCATTTGTTGAACTGGGGATCCTGAAGAAAACAAAGTGCGATACACCCTTTTCAAAGGGCATTCCCCTTTGGTTACATATGTCTTTGCATAAGGGTGTTCCCCCCCCCCCCAAAAAAAAAATGCTGCTTTAATTTCACTTTGCACCTACTCTTGTTCATAATGTTGTTGACCGTTATCCTACAACAAATACTGGCTCCCTTGGTGGAACAATAACCAAAGGAGAGCTCTCTGCCTAGTCTGACACATGCAATCATATCAGGCAGAGAAGAACTGCCTGGGTATTACTGGGTTTAACCCAAGGACCCAGATGTACTGGAAATGAGCCCTTCTCCCTCTGACTGACAGACACTCACGTGGTATTTCAACACTTTTGCTTCCACACTGGATCCAAACCATGAAATGTAGATGTGAGCAAACATTTTACAGGGTTTGGGGTATTTTTAGCTAAGCTAAGTCAGTCACTTGCTTATTTTTCCGTTTTTGCTGTTGAGTCATAATATTCTGATTAGGGCCGTTAGCAAAAGTATATGCTGGACCTTATTTGCACCATGGGTTGTCCCTCACATCCAAGTTGTTCTGAAATACAAGAGGCCATGTATTTGGCTTTATAGGCTAAAATATTATGCCTGTTATAGGGTATTCATTTCATAATATTCTCAGTCCAGAATGTCTGCTTGCTTTATGAATATTCTGGGCATAAGAATTTTAAACAGGAAAACATATTTAAAATAACATTTTAACCAGAAAGATGATCAGCTATTTCCATGTACCCTTATTTTATTCATTACAGCAGTGCCGTCAGGGAAATGCCATGTGATATATTCATAGAAAGATAAACTACGATAGGCAGCTAAGGATTATACCACAATAATTTCACATTTTTCTTTTAAATTAGTTACTATTTATGTAGCCGTAATTTTATGTTTGTCGTACAGTAGAACTGGTGTTACTATTTCAGAACTTGCTTATCTTGTGTCACTCCTTCATTTTACCCTCAGCTCTGCCACATTCAGCTTTTGCACATGCTGTTCTTTATACGCATGGAAACTCCCCTCCGTAGTAGTAGAAAGCTTTTCTGTTTCAGGAGGGAGAGCAGCTGACTGCATCGCTATTCACAGGCATAACATATCACTTTACTATCCCTACCTTTAAAATAGGACTTTTTATATACGGGCAAACAGATGAATTACTTATATGAGAGATTAATCATCTACAGAAATATCTCTTGCAGATCACAGTATCTATATCTAAGGTTCATATGCATCCCAAAGTGATCATTCTTTTACTTTGACAGAAAAAAAATACATATATTGCTGGCAAAGGCATGTCATCACAGCTTTCTAGCTGAAGCAAGGTGAGGTAGATAAATGCACTAAAAATCCGGTATGTGCAGTTACTGAACCAGGACTATGGTGAAACTCATCACTACCATTCAGAACAAGATCCATTTAAAAACCTGTCCATAGCACCTGACTCACACATTTTTAATGCACAGGATGTGTCGGCTTTGTTTTGACTACAAGCTACAAGCGTTACATCAATAAGAGTGCCTGGCTTTGTTACAGTCATTGAGAATTATGCTTTTTAATACAGTGGTGCTCAGATATTCCCCTCAACATATAATGATACATATGGTATCAACCTTATTCCATCTCACAGTTCGGTGCTATTACACTGTTATTACTGCAATGTTATTATGCTAAAGAGAGCTCTTTCACATGAAAAATATTCCTCGCATATGGCACATGCTTCCCTAATCTTTCTACTAAAAAGTGATCTAATGAAAATAATGGGAAAATCATCATCCTTCTCTTTTTGGGGGAGACTAACCTGGGGACCAAGGAGTGAGAGAGAGGGAGAAAATAGTGCAAAGATGAATAGGTCTTCAATCTAGAGGTACATGTAACAAGCCAATGACAGACTGGTAACAAATGAAACATAACTATAATGCTAATATACCTACAGTTAAATCTTAATTTTTAAGGGTCTGCATTTAGTTTGTAATATCAATATATACACAACCTTTTAACCAATTTCTTTTTTGCTGTATTTTCTCATTCATTAAAAATTAATTTCACAGCAAGTTTTCTGATTTCAATTTAGCTGTTCTTTTTTTGTCTTCTAAGGGCTGGAAATTCTTTTTAACTATTTATTTATTCAGTAAGAGAGTGTTGTGATATGTCAGAAGCTGTGTCCAGTTACCACAAGTATGTCTATGAAGCAGCCAATATAGAAAATTGAAAGACAAAATGATCACAAGTATTAACTAAGTAAAAGCCTGAAATGTAAGCTTCACTGTGTTCTCGTTATTCAAGTCAAAAGTTTTACCTGGGGTGATCCCAGTCATAGATGGTTTCTTTAATTTCTTCTATCATTTCACATTAATGACATAGAAAAGCAATAAAAGAGTAGGAGTAACTTTTAAAATCACAGTCGGCATCTTTGTCTTGCCTACACCTAAAACAAGTAACACAATAAAAACTAATGATGTATCAGGGCCTGGAAGGCTGAGTAGAATATCTAAATGAAAGAAGTTTACTGTCTCAGGCCCATATATCTGCAATGGACTTCATAAAGGCATCTCAGTGCCTTAAAAAGAATGAACAAGGTGAATTGGATGCTGTGGAATGGGATCCACAGTTAAGCAAGGACACCTTAGCTGACCAATAAGTAATACTAAAGAGAGAATGTGGATTTAGATTTTCACCTATCCACCAGACACAAAACTAAGGAATCATATTGCTTTTAACTTCCCACTAAAGACTGGAGATAGTTAGGTCTCTTATGGATCCCTTCCAGTTTCCTAGCAGGTGGCAGCTGTTTCATCATATCCTAAAGTGCAAAATTAGCTCAAATAGTTTGAATAGTCAAACAAAAATGTAATAACTTCACATATAGCTGGGAATCCAGTGAGCAAACTGCTTTCTTTGGCCTGCAGGCACAGAGATGTGTTTTGTAGAGCAGTGTCACAGCAGAATTCATGATGAGCTTCCCTGCAGGATGCAGTGAAAGAAAACAAGTGTCAGAGCCAAAAGGGATGTAAATGGTGGCATAAATACATGCTCCTCCACAAGAATATAGAGTGTTAACATCTGTCTGAGAATCTGTAGGAAAATAACAAGTAGGTAGCTTTTGGCAAAGAAAAGACTATATTTCAAATTGTTTGTTTTGATACATTTGTTTAAAGGGTAAAAACAATAAAATACCCTGAAATAATCACTACTGAGCAGAAATGTGGGAAAAAGATGAGATGGTAAATAATCTAGTTTAATATCCATTTGAATTACAAACAGCATTAATGAACACAAAATACATTTTATTTACAACGTTCTTTGACACTGCTATGAGATTACTGTGGGTACTAATGTAACTTTTTCCCCTATCTAAGACCCTCCTATAAAGCCAGCATAAGGTATAGAGGTTTAGAAGTGCACACAAATGACAACTTGAAGACACTGAGATGAAACATGGGATTTTATAGGCCTTGTTATTTTTTATATCACACTGCCCACTTGAAGTGTTGCAGTATGCCTGCCCAAGTGCTGCAATAGCTCTTGAGTACCCCAGTTTAAATAAAGCATCTGTCAATATTCCCATTAAAACCTCCATCAGCTCTGAGCAAAAACAGATCCAGCTGGAGTTCAGCATGGCTGCCTTCAGTTAGGAGCCTTTTTCCCCCTCTAGCACTAACAGATTACATATGGGCCAGTTTAAAAGTCATGTGGGGTTTCTGTGGGAACTGCCTCCACACTGCCTGGGTCCCACTGCAGCTGCCTAGTAACAATCATTAATGGGACACAGAGGGAAGTAATACAACTTCCAGATTTAATTTCCATAGAGGCATCCAAGTCCAGAACAGAGCAACACGTCTTTCCTTCCCACCCTTGCTCTGATTTGCAACCTCCATGGGACTCTGCCCCTGAAACTCCACAGGGACCCAGGGAAACCGGAGGCTCACAGCAGCAGTCTGTCTGTCCCATGCCTCTGGATGCAGTCTGCCAGGGCTGGCTTTAAAGGCAAACACAAGGTCAGCTCACTTTGTCATCCAGAGGGCTCTTCTGCAGCTTAGGAAGGCACCGAGTATCTGAACACATCCTTCCTTTATGTCCAGGTGAAGGGAACAAGCGTCATCATCTGCTAATATGGTGTAATCTGCATCTCAGATACATCCGCCAGATTTACGAGTGTGCAGTAATGACCATCTACCATCACCTCCCAGCCAAGCTGGGAGAAATTCAGAATGTGCAAATGGTGCAGCGGATAGATGCCTGAAGCTCCCGAGAGTGTCTGGACTGTGATCGTCCTCTTGTCTTTGCACAGAGTACGCCTGACACAAAAGAGACAGTCGGGTGCTGCTGAGGCAGGATGTAGAACACAAATATCCTTTAATATCCTTTCACACAATAAAATAGTATGGCCTGTAGGAAACATTAGAGCAGCAGGATGAAAAGGAGAGAATGCCTTCATAAAGGACTGTTGGGATATAGCCACGTGCAGCACAGTTGTTACAGAGGAATCCCAGCCTGCCTGTCAGATGACTTCATTCTTCAGTTTTCTCTCTCCTGCTCTAGTGCATGTGTGGCTTTGTCTCATCAAATTATACCTCCCTGCTGTAGTTTTCACAGCAGAAACCATTACTTTTTGTTTGTTTGATTGTTATACATATAAAACACTGCATGTTTTATTCGCTTCTGTCATTAGCAAAAATACATGCTATGGGCAAGCAATTACAGAAGGCTGCAGTTTAATAGGGGAAACTGCAAGGAGGCTGTGTGCTGTGGCAGCCTGCTGGGCAAGCCCCCAACAACCAATTTATGGGGCTTGTATGGTCACATGAAGCACAGGAGCCACTTGATGCTTTTATGGAAGATTCTGTAATTGCCACATGCTCACAATGTGTATTAGCACCATTTAAATCCTTACATACTTTAGGAGAAATTTATCCTTGTAGAAAGCAAGCACGCAAACTATGTCATATTTAAGCACCCAGTCTGAGATTAGGCAGTGCATACTTTCACGCTGTCTTGAATAGAAGTATAATGGCAGGTTTCAAGATCAGTATTCAGGGAAGTTGTGCTGTAGAACAGAGAAGACATCACAGTTACCATGGACATCAAATTATCTATGAGCAGAGTGCCGCAATACTAGCGCACAATATTTAAAACAAAATAACAAAAACTTCCACAAGTTTTTGTTTAGGAAAAAGGAGCTTTTTGGACTAGTAACTTTTCAGCAAATTTCAACTCTGCTTTCTAAAGCTCCTGAAATAAGAGTTTACAATGGAAACAATATGAAGATTTAAATTATACCATGATGTTATCATATGCCATTGTAATAAACAAATGCTTATTTCTGGAAATGTACACATGGTTTGGAGGTAAGGACTGTAAAAGATCCATCATGTTTTTTGCCAGCAGCCATTGCTTTAGGTTCATGTAGAATAGAAACAAGCAAGTACTTAGTTTGCAATAAAGATTTTGTTTCTGGCCGTCTGCATTTTTGTGCATGAAACTTCACAGTAGGGTGTGCAATTTGTTTTCCATTTTCAGTCTCCTGGATAGTCTCCTTGATGTTTAATGTGGTGTTTTAGGTCCTAGTCCTGTTGTAATCCTGATCCTGCAAACAACTCAGCACATGGTCAATCACACTGAAGTCAGTTCACTCTTCAGACGTATGAAGTCAAGCTAGTTGTGGGTTCATAACCTTAATTCTTTCCATAGTTACAGAACCAATGCTCACTTGATGCACATATGTTAAGTACAGACATCAAAAATGCACTTTTACTTGGACCTAATTATAAACATCAAGTACATTCTTAGTCAGATCCCAGAACACAGTATTTTTAAAAATGATACAGATCTGTAGGAACATCTTAATGGATCTGAGAGGATTCCATCAAATCCTCAAAAATGTTTAACTGAGCATTAGCTAGAATAAACCAGAAAAGAAAAGAATGTGTCATTGCTTGGAATAGATAAGGTCTGCACTAGTATTCGTGCCAGATCGGGGAACAGAATGGAACATTCAGATCCTCACTAGTACTACCATGGGACAAGCCTTGCAGCATTAAATAGTAGAAACTCAGTCATACTGTGAATTATATTCAACCTGCCCTGGCTCCAGAGAGGACACAGTAATGCTGCATCTGACCCAAAGTGGAATCTTGGATGATGTCATGATTATATGCAGCTTGAGAGATGTTTCACTGTCATGCAGTGTCCAAGTTAAATACAGATGAATGGTATACAAAGGGATCAGGTCACAGATTCCAGAATAAGTGGATATAAACAGTTTCCAATCATTTTTATATACAATAAAATAAACATTAGCATCAAATTCAAACTGAGATGATGTAACTATTGATACTTGCAGATTTCAGAATATTCCAAAACTTAGATAACAGCAGAAAATGAGTAAGTCTCCYAACATTCTAAAATGTGTTTGATTTTCCTTCCATTTTAATATAGCTGAATAAATAAGTAATGAATAAATAAATACAACATTTGACATAGCAGTTTTCCTGTAGTGCCCATAAGCACATATGAACTTCCTTCTGTTCAAGGTTTACAAGTAGCAAAGAGGAGAAGGAAACAGAAATTCTGGTATTACCCATCAGGTCTAGCAGTTGCACAATCATTGAGGCCATATGGTAACACAGGTCCCATGTCATATGGTCCTGTGCCCTGTCTCAGAATTTCAATTTGACTGGACATTGCAACCTCTCAACTAGTTCATGACAAGCATGTTATGTGAAACACAGCATGCAGGACTGTCTAAGTGAGCAATTATTTTGTTCACAAGCATCTTTGCCAGCATTTCATATGCTTTCTTTGAGTGTCCAAAGATGAAGGAACTGGCAAAAGTATTCTTTCTCCTCTAGATTCTGTTTAGGGAAAAGAAAGCCTACGGCATTTTTGACCCTGGTTTTAGGTGAAAGCACATTCATAGTAAACATAGAATCACAGAATCAAAGAATGGTTGAGTTTGGAAGTGACCTCGGGAGATAATCTAAGTGTCCCCCCTGTCCCCCCCCGTCCCCCGCTCAAGCAGGGTCACCTAGAGCATGTTGTACAGGATCGTGTCCAGGCGGGTTTTGAATATCTTCAGAGAAGGAGACTCCACAACCTCTCTGGACACATAATCCTACTCTCCTTCCCTGCTGCACAGAAGATGATGTTTGTCCCTTGTCCAGAAAAAAGAAAAAAAGATAATGGTTTCCAGGTTTAGTCAGTTCTGCCATCCCATTTGCTTAAACTACTGCCATGAAAGGCTTGAATCATATTGATGCCGCAAGCATAAACAGGCTCATTCAGTTAATAATCTTTTCCCTTTATGAGCCAATGAATAAATAGAAGAATTATCTTTCTGGCATATCTTTACCCTTACCCCCAAACTTTAACTCAAGCCAAGATGAGTTCTAGTCTGTCCTCTAACCACTATGGACCACCGTTCTTATCCAGCCTCTATATTTAAAACATGTAAAAACTGGACTAGGAGCATTATTTTCCTGGGAAACACCATTAATAACTTAAAGTATTCTAAAGGTATATGGGATAGTTTCTGTGCGAATCAGTGAATCTGCCACTATCTAATTACCTATAAGCATTTGTTGCACTTCTTACAACACAGACCATTTCCAGCATACTTTGAGCATTTGACATTCCATGCTTATTTGACACATGACAGCAAGAGACTGACATCATTTAGAGCTTTAGCATCAATTAGTCTTGTTTTGGGTAATATTTTAAAGGTAGTTTAGTTTTTGGTTGGTGCATTTACAGTCCTTTTTCCCTTAGTTATTTCTTTCAGCCCCTTAATAAATATTATTTTAAAACTATGGTTTATATTTATGATGTCATCTGATACCAACTGCAATCACATAAATATTTAAAAAGAAAACTAGAGTTAAGCCTGAAACAAAACACCAGCTATGAACACTCTCAAAAAATTCTCTGTCTGCTGTTCCAGTTTCTGCATGCTATACTTGTATTTTGTTAAAGTACAGATGCATCTCAGTAGAAAAAGGATACAAGAACAACATATGTTCTTGCAAGACTTTCCATATTTTGTTGCAGCTGCTGTAAGAATCTTCCAGTATAACAACTGATACTACACTCTCCACAAAAAAAGATCTGTGATCATATAGACTGCATCTGAAATAATAAGCAGATAGATAGCACGGCGTGGCCATAAACTCTGACACAGACTGGCGACTTACTCATTTGCACTACGGTTATGTACCAGGGAAACTGAGGAACAGAATGGGATGGAGCATGGATCCACACCCTGATGTGGAGTCAGGGTATAGCTAACAGCTTCACTAAGTCCTCCAGTTTCACTAGTAAAGTCAAGCCGAAGTGTAAAATTCATACTCTGACATTGACTTGGTAGAAGTTTTGCTGTGCTCACTACCGCTGGCTGCAGAAAAGATAAAGGTATTGCCAGGAAACTGCAGACACCATACAGCGCTAGCTAGGATAGAAGTTGTCAGGAGGGAATGGTGAGGTGACCTCCATGGAAATACAGCCTGCCCAGTACCTTACACCAAGAGCCTGGGCAGCTTCTCTGGCATCGGGCACTCCGTCGCACACGAGCTAGAGACATTGCATATCCTCAGAGTGGCACAAATGCCACAAAGGTATTCAGAGGTTCCCACTGCTCTTTTAATGGATTTGCCCTATAGACACTATCTCTGCATCTGGCATTTTTGCTTTATACAACACTTGGGACATTCTCAGTCTCTCTGATTGCCAGCATGCAACAACTGGCTATTAGTGTTCCCAGCTCCTCGATGCATTCTGTCATTAATTTTTCCTTAAGTTGAGACAGTTCTAATGAAGGTTTGCACAATATTCTTATGTACATAAAATTAGGAATACGTGGAATTAAGACCAAATCCTCACTGGTATAGTTTGCTATAGCTGGTGTAAATGGGCACTAATTTCAATAGTGTTACTCTATATTGTATTAGAAAGCCACCTATTCATAAATTTCTGAGCTTATATCCAGATAAAGGTAGCGGCCAGCCTTCTTACTAATTTTTTCCTCTCTACTTTGCTGGTGATCTCAGTTTGGCTGCAGAATTCACTGTCAGAGTTGGGGAAAATTGGTTACTAACCCGGGTTTGAAAAACAAGACTGTACACAATTTAGATATTTAGAGAGGTGATGATAGACAAATATGTATATGCCAGTAAAGGATACTGAACATTTTTCTTCAATGATTCTTAACACTGGAGGAGTAGGCATCATTCTCAACAACCAGATTTATACACAATATTCTGTAGGGTTTGTAACAAAATCCTAATTTGCAATCTGCCAAGTACTGGGTGACAGACAAACCTCAAGTGTTTTTTCACAATTTTTCTAAAATCTGTTCTTGATTTAGTTTTATTTACAAGATAACATTCTGGGAAGTTCTCATTCCCTGCTGAAGGAGTTTCTGCATATCAAACTGTGAAAGTATGGACTAATGACAGCTCCTTATGTTATATTGCAGCATTACATACTAATAGGATGCTCATTTAAAAATGGTGTGGTTTGGTGATTGGGTGTTTGTAGACCATAGAGATCGTGAGCAATCACAGAATCACAGAATTACGGAATAGTTGAGGTTGGAAGGCACCTATGGAGATCATCTAGTCCAACCCTTCTGCTCAAAAAGGGTCACGTAAAGCACACTGCCAGGACTCAATCCAGACGGCTTTTGAATATCTCCGAGGATGGAGACTCCATAACCTCTCCGGGCAACCTGTTCCAGAGCTCTGTTACCCTCACAGGAAAGAAGTTTTTCCTCGTGTTCATACAGAACTTCCTGTGTTTCAGTCTGTGCCCGTTGCCTCTCATCCTAATGCTGGGCACCACTGAAAAGAGTCTGTCCCCATCCTCTTGACACCCTCCCTTCAGATATTTAAAGGTATTGATAAGATCCCCCTTCAGTCTTCTCTGCTGCAGGCTGACCAG